>NC_091334.1:23272710-23350210 GCF_038502225.1 Cherax quadricarinatus | reverse complement strand
TTACCTCAGGTCGTCGTAACATTTCCCAAGATTGCAATTGTACATAAGCAATAACATTTCTCCCTGCAGCTTATTTCTGCTTATGAAAATGGTGTTCGTACCATGAAAATAATACAATCCTTCTCGGCTGCGTAGGATAAGTAATCCTCTTTGACAGCTTGTTTCACAGACATCATTTGCCTAACTACAATCTTATATTATATATATATATATATATATATATATATATATATATATATATATATATATATTATTGTAACGACGAACGAATGGTAGTTAATCAACAACAACACTGCGACTAGCCGAGGGTTCGAACCCATGTCGTTATGGCCCGCCTCACGGTGAGCGAAAATCACATGACGATCTAACCCACTGGACCATATACACTGCTCGTGGAGCCTAGTACACCAAGCGGGGAGTAGAATGAAATTAGATCTGAGGCCCCCACACCACCGTATGTCCTCGGATCACGGTACAACGCCTAGCTCTGCTGATGTTTTACTATTACAACAGCAACTACTACTACTACTGATACTACAACCACTACTACTACTACAACTACTATTAATACTACTACTACTGCAACTAATAATAATAATATTACTAATAATACTGCAACTGCTAACAATAATTATAATAATATAATAAATACCATCGTTAACATGAATTACGCTAAAATTAAAACTTATTTTAAGAGTAACAGCAAGAGGGAAACATCAATGAAAGCTAATCCACCACCATCATCATCATCATCATCATCAACAACAACAACAATGGCGACGACACGGCCATGACGTCGTTGTCGTCGAAATCTCCAACGACAAGTACAGAGTGCAGAACGACAACACGCTCAGTGAATTATACTGGCTTTCATTAAGGGAGAAAAATGACCATTTTACTAAGTTTCAAAAGTTACGCTCACAAAAAATTCTTATGTAACTGGGATTAGAATGTCAAAAAAAACTAAATAATTACGTACATAATAAAGTACTCGATGCACTCACGAGAAATTGATTGCAAGATTCCGTAGCTGGATCGAAGTCTATTACACAAATTCCCATTCTGTCAATCAACACCGTGGAATGTGGCTCACTTTTATCCATTCTGCCATTCACTTCCCAAAACCAGAATATATAAACTGCACACACACACACACACACACACACACACACACACACACACACACACACACACACACACACACACACACACACACACACACATACACACACACACACACACACACACACACACACACATATATATATATATATATATATATATATATATATATATATATATATATATATGCAATAAGATCACAGTAAACAGGTGATTTCGGAATATACAAAACAACCACTCTGAAAAAATAGAGAAATTCCAAGCGCTTTCGTGACTACTCACATTATCAAGGAACTATGAAAGTAAAGCATACAAGGAAGCTATATAAGGGGTCTGGCCAGCACCTCACTATCAGATCCCTGGCTGGCCTGACCCCTTATATAGCTTCCTTGTATGCTTTGCTTTCATAGTTCCTTAATAATGTGAGTAGTCACGAAAGCGCTTGGAATTTCTCTATTTTTTCAGAGTGGTTGTTTTGCATATATATATATATATATATATATATATATATATATATATATATATATATATATATATATATATATATATATATATATATATATATATATTACATATTTCTCTCTCTCTGAAAGTCACGCAGGGATTTTGCATTTGGTTTTCACCTAGAAAGCAAAAAAAAAAAAAAAAAGTCAAATGACTCTTTTAAATTATGTTGCTTCTGCAATGTTAATTTATTTGCTGACATAATTTTACATCAACAGCAGCGGAATGAAAGAGTATTCACCAGTTGTAAATTGTATGTTTACCAGTTCCTACAATTTAATTACCTTAAAAGCTCCTAGAATTGCTTTCATCAGCTAAGGAAATATCATAGACAATAATCGGTTATCAGTTTTCCATAAAACTTGACGTACTGTGACGTAACACTTAATACTATTATAACGTTATTTGTTTAATGTGCTGACTGAGGTTTGTAGCGTAGTGATGACTAAAGTGTAAGATGGTGACTGTACGTCGTTGTGTAGTGTTTTGGCCGTAGTATAGTGACTTAGGGAGCAGAATGTGGTAATAGTAAAAAGGTACTGGGGTATAATAATAGAAATAATAATTATTATTATTCAACTCACCGGCCGTTTCAACTCGAGATAGGATGACCTCCCCACCATCATTCATTCAGTCGCTATCTTACTGGAAGTATGTGGGCATCACAGATCAGAGAGCTCTCCGAGCTGCAGCATCCCCACCCTTTCTTCAAAATGCATCCACTGTAAGTCCAGTCTCCAAGACACAAATCCGGCTTATTGCTTCCCCTGAATCCCTTCATGCTGTTACCTTGCTCACACTTCAATAGAAAGTCAGTTCATAAAGCACACTTAAGAACATAAGAAAGGAGGAACACTGCAGCAGGCCTGTTAGCCCATACTAGGCAGGTCCTTTACAATCCTTCCCACTAACAAAATATTTGCCCATCCCAATTTTCAGTGCTACCCAAGAAATAAGTTTTGATGATTCTATTTACTCATTATGCGAGTCTCATTCAAGTCCAACCCCTCTCACTCATGTATTTATCCAACCTAAATTTGAAAGTACTCAACGTTTTAGCTTCAATAACCCTACTAGGCAGACTGTTCCACTTATCAAATAGCCTATTTCCAAACCAATACTTTCCTATATCCTTTCGAAATTTAAACTTATCTAATTTGAATCCATTATTGCGGTTTTTTCTTGAAGTGATATCCTCAAAACCTTAATTATATCCCCTTTGTTAATACCCATCTTCAACTTATACACTTCGATCATGTCTCCCTTCATTCTTCGTCTTACAACTGAATGTAGTTTAAGAGTCTACAATCGTTCTTCGTACGGAAGATTTCTAATGCTATGTATTAATTTGATCATTCTACGCTGGATATTTTCTAGCGAATTTATATCCATTCTGTAATATGGAGACCAGAACTGAGCTGTGTAATCTAGGTGAGGCCTTACTAATGATGTATGAAGGTGTAAAATAACCGCTGGACTTCTGTTGCTTACACTTCTAGATATAAATCTCAGTAATCTGTTTGCTTTGTTACGTACGCTTAGGCACTACTGTCTTGGTTTAAGGTTGCTGCTTACCATAACCCCCAAATTCTTTTCGCAAGCTGTATGGCTAAGTTCTACGTTATTTAGCTGATAAGTACTAGGGTTATGGACACTCCCGAGCTTCAGAACCTTGCATTTATCTACATTGAACTGCATCTGCCACTTTTATGACCAGGAACTGAGTTTGTCTAAATCCTCCTGAAGTTCCGTGACATCTAAGTTTGAATCACTTATCCTACCTATCTTTGTGTCATCGGCGAATTTGCTCATATCACTAGTAATTCCCTCATCAAGGTCATTGCCAACACTTGCTCTAATTTGATGTATTCATAAAAGCCTCTTGGATATTCAAGCTTCTATTCAAACCCCTTCAACAATTTCTGGGATGACCCAGTACCCCTCCTTCCATCCATCCCAGGTTTATTTTCCCCAGCTAGTCGTCCTATTTTTCTCAATAATCTAAATGTCCAAACCACTACATCAGTCCCTCCTCAACCCGCTGAACCGTACTTTAGGTAGCCCCATATCTTCTAATCCCCAAGCACAGAATTCTTGGCATAATGTTCACACCAGACATTGCTCTCAAACACATCTAAACTGCTTTCACTCTCCTTTTTGCAATGTTTAAAAAAACACTCGTCACCAGTCTTAGTGTTGTTTCCGCTGCACTCTGCTACATTCCCTTTATTGCCTCCATGGTGAACATTTCTTTTTCCCTCTCTCAACTAATGCCTCAAAGCACCATCCATTTTTCCCCTCCCACCTCTCTTCCCTCATCAAATCTATGCCTCACCTCCAGTAAATTCACTACCAAATACCCGAACATCACCTTCGTGTTGTGTTACCTTCATCACCTTGCTCTTTCTGAGCATTTAATAAACCCTCAGAATATGGCCAGGAAGGTGAAGCAATAATGGAAACGATTTGAAAAATATGTATTACGCTAGGGATACATGTCTCTACATATGTTAAGAATTAAATAGCGCTAATTAGTGAACAAACCTCAGTTATCTCCCTCACATCTAATATAATTAGCCAGTATTGTATATTTACACGTTGCTATTCACATTATATGATATATATGACATAACCAAGGCGCCCTAACTAGCTTATCCAAGATAGATGAAATGTTGTGAAGCACTGGACACCCTAAACCAACGAAAGCAAAGTCCCAGATATAATGCTAGGCAGAATAATTCCAGTGTGTTCTGACTGTGACAGTGCACAAACAGCCAACAATGTAAGAATATCTTGAGGCAAACTCCTGACAGGAAGGTATGATAACAGGAATATTTTGTAACCATGTACAGGAAAGATATATGGACCTAACAAAAGATCATTGTGGCGGCCCACAAGAGTATCAGTACACTCTGAAAAGTGTAAGGATTTACAAAATCGCTCTTAGAAATCGTTGGTGGGGACTGGAACTGTTATCAGGAGGGCTGATGTGGAACCAAAAGGGGCGGGGCACATGTCGGCGGCCTTACGAGACCTATTGAGGGATATTCAGTTAAGGAATGCAGTTGGAGGGGGAGTGTGGGAGGTAGAGCACTGAAGGGAACGGAAGAATGAGGCAGCCAGCAGCAGCATTTCCATAGTGAACCAGTGACAGAATTAGGCAGTCCTCCATTCTAAGCAATTTTCCCATTTTTCTGGAGAGCTGGCAACGGTGAACTTAATTGGCATATTACACTCTCTACCAATCCCTAGGTACCGTCCCTTCTTCCATGCATATACATACAAATATATCACCCACTTTAAAAACTATATCTACACCTGTTTTTTAATGTTTGATACCTCACAGTTTTACTCCATTTCCTTCTCACAACTGCCTCATACACATTCCCCATATTCACGTGTGCGCTTCCTTAATCATATAAGATATTATACCTTCCTGCCCAATACATAAGATGGCTGCCTCCCATCAGCATTGAACAGCTCAAAATATTCCCTCCATCTTCCCGGTACCTCCACCTTCCATCTAATATCTCCACTCCTTGATTTTAACTAATACTAATACTGTCGCTACTAATAGTACTAATACTATTAATGATAATAATAATAATAATAATTTAGTGGAATTCGTAATAGCTTCTTTATAATAATGAGTTTACAGTGTCATTATCACCTTCAGGGTCTTTATTCAGCTCCATACATTAACTATAATCAGCACTTCGCCTCGACTGTGTTTTGCTGAAATCTTATTGATAAATCCAGCTGAGATGGAGAAGCCAGCGAGCAGGAAATACACTTACAACAAGCAGCTCCATTGAAGAGAATAAATTATTTTCACATTACAAAATATTATTCTTTATGATATCAACTTCCCGTGCTAAGTTGAGGACATCAAGTTCAGTATAATTAAATTTTAACTAGGAAGAATATCTTCCAGTGTGGCTGGAACATTTCCTGCGCTCACTTTCTCGAAGATTGCTACTTGGCTTCCTCTATTTTACTTCATTGCTGCGAGAAACACTATTAAATAGCTTTGTTTCGGATAAAGTGTCCCGATGACCCAATAGTAGTTGAAATTTGCATGTATACTGAGGTTTACATCTTACTGAAATGACTCAATATTGCTTCATTTTGTATTATAAAAATATCCTTTATCCCCTGGTGAACCTTCCAGTATCCTTAATAAACCTGCAGCATTTGTCTGTCGCCTCTGTTGGCGAAATATTTGGCACCACGTATCAGCACTTCCATTAGGCATTAAGCATGGCCACTTGTTTTTTGGTACAAGGTGACATTATTTTTATCTGTTAGTTCCACCACTTACATTCGGTACAAAGTATAATAACTTAGCTACAGGTAGATGGCCTCTGGTGCCTCCCCCTAAATATATAATACCAGCAGTGAGTTATTAATAAAGTCATAACTCCAGAGGATTTTTTGAGTGCCCATATACCCCACCAAAAAAGTTATATATATAATGTACGTATTTACAGGAAGTTCAATAAACTTAACAGACACCATATCATAGGCAACGTAGCAACAGAGACAGAACTCTTTGTGAGATAACGAGCTTGCAGGAGAGACTAACCTCCCAACCTGGGTATAAATATAAAGTTAACTAGCGTGAGGCTCAGTCCCTTACCCTGATTGTCTAACTTATATCAGTAATAATCTGCCAGGAATTTGGTTGTTTCAGGAGTAAATGCAGAATGTGGTTGTGTACTGCACAGTGAATGCAGGTGAGGTACTCGTTGGATGTCACACTTGGTACTAGGTGTCAACAGTTCTATTTGGTACTTGGTATCGCCACTTACATGTTTTGATGCCTAGTATCAAATGTATCGGGTAGCAGATATCACCACTAACATTTGGTACTAAGCATCATCACTCGCATATGATTTCAGGTATTACCACTTATATTTGGCACTAGGCATCACCACTTTTATTTGGCACTGGACATAACCGCTTGCATTTGGTATGAGGCATCATAATTTGCTGTTACACACGATTTCCATAAGTTTGGAAAGTTTGTTTAAGTGATTCTCTCCCTTAAGAGTGGCTGGTGCCTTGATGATGGTGAATCAAAGCTGATTGTCCCCCATCCCCCATGTTATATATGCCACACTACAGGTTTTAGGTTTCTATGAACTGTCTTTGAAACAGTGAAGAGACATTCGTAAGACTATCTCCGTATTTACTGTATCAAGAGCCCTGTTCTTAAATGTTATCCTCCCTAGGACTAAAAAATTTTCATGATTCACGAATGTCTGGATATATTCACGAATGTCTGGATATATTCACGAATGTCTGGATATATATATTCACGAATGTCTGGATATATTCACGAATGTCTGGATATATTCACGAATGTCTGGATATATTCGTGAATGTCTGTATATATTCATGAATGTCTGGATATATTCACGAATGTCTGGATATATTCACGAATGTCTGAATATATTCACTATATATGTTCAAATGCTAGATGGTCATCCAGTCAGGTAAAAAAATATATTAGATCAGCATGATTTCAAAATTCGCACCCATTAGCAACTGAGCAAGTCTGAATCACCATACCATGAACCTGTCACCAGGTAATTTAATGCTCAAAATGTGACGTTCCTTTGTGAAAATCTACAAGATTTAGTTCGTGCTCAGCAGAAGCTATTCGATATTTGCTCAAGAGTCATGTCGAAAAAAATCTGAGTCTGACCACCATTACTGTCATGTCGAAAATTACTTTCACCATTGTGCCACTCTAATAAAAGCAAAATAATGCATCACTGAAATTTATATTACTAAAATTACCCTCCTAAAAGTGTTCCTGTAAAATCAGTCGTGAATTTTATAATATATTCGTTCAGAGTGAAAAGATAAGTAGAAAAGTACGTTAATCATTGTTGGAAACGTAATTACAGCTCAGTTAAGGAACATTGAATTCCACTGAAAGCTTTCACGTGTAATCAGGAAGGTTTTAGGTGCGTCTGAGTCTATAAATTGCAGCCAATCAATACTTCATTATGTAAGATTTTTTTTACTTAATTTAGGAAACTAAAAAGAACACTGTGAAATATAATTCGCCACAATTTCGTGTTTTGTTGAACATGGGAGTACATATGAGAGAGAGAAAAAAACACCTTATGATATATAACAAGATATACTAATATAAAAACTGAAGTTCTGCTATGCTAGGGCTACTTCTGATTAGACTGATGCGTTTACGATAGTAAAGCAAAGGACTCTCCCCTCGCTCTCCCCTCGTCAACTCAAACAGTATGCAGGAAAAATGGCAAACTTAAGCAACTTTGCACTCTTAGGCAGTCTTGAAGTCAGGTAAACCACCCGTCGTGGTTTGTCTGTTCCAGGGCTTAAAGAACTGAGGTACCATTGTCGCTGTCTCCACGGAAGCTAATTTACTCTTACCAGTTGCGAAATGTTAGTTTAATATTAAATGAATGTGTTGTCCTTAGGTTTACACATCGAAAACCAGTTACCTGTCAGTTACCTGTCGGTAAAAAAAAAAAGGCTTAATTCACGGCTATGTTATTTTCATATAATGTGATCATTTAGTGTTGTCAACTTCAAATGTATATCAGATGCTTTTTTTTTT
Source organism: Cherax quadricarinatus (assembly GCF_038502225.1). Taxonomy (NCBI): domain Eukaryota; kingdom Metazoa; phylum Arthropoda; class Malacostraca; order Decapoda; family Parastacidae; genus Cherax; species Cherax quadricarinatus. The sequence continues at coordinate 23,341,977 of NC_091334.1, read as the reverse complement.
CAAAAACCTGAAAGGGGCCTTTTCGTAGTTTCTACGAAGAGCTTTTCCTTGATAATGTGAGAAATCACGAGAAAGCGCTAAGAATTTCGTTACTTTTTCACATTGCTTGTTCTGCATATTGTGATATCACCTGTTTACTGTGATCTTATCACACACACACACACACACACACACATTATATATATATATATATATATATATATATATATATATATATATATATATATATATATATATATATATATATATATATACAATGATCTCTGGTTGAAGAAGACTCGAACCTACGAACCTTGGAAAAAGGTACGCAGTGCTTTACCAATCTACCCACACTGGACCAATACCTTGGCGTCCAGCTTGCGCTAGACTTTGATCCAAGGCAGCCAGCTTTCAGGGAGAAGGCTTACAGCTTTTCATCTCATCCCCTGCATGCATCAGCCTTACTAGAGATATTAACAATGCAAGGAATTCGCAAGAGCAAGCGAAATATACCAAGGTCTTGGTCCAGTGTGGGTAGATTGGTAAAGCACTGCGTACCTTGTTCCAAGGTTCGTAGGTTCGAGTCTCCTTCAACCAGAGATCAGTGTTTGTGTATATTTCGCCTGCTCTTGCGAATTCCTTGCATATATATATATATATATATATATATATATATATATATATATATATATATATATATATATATATATATATATATATGCAATAAGATCACAGTAAACAGGTGATTTCAGAATATGCAAAACAACCACTCTGAAAGAATAGAGAAATTCCAAGCGCTTTCGTGACTACTCACATTATCAAGGAACTATGAAAGTAAAGCATCCAAGAAAGCTATATAAGGGGTCTGGTCGGCACCTCACTACCAGATCCCACAACGGTTTAAACACCTGACGCGCGCCGACCCAACTTGGAAAGGTCCTTGGCACAACTCACCCCACAAACTATTCTACCCAAGAAATAAGAAATTTTAAAGATTATTTGTCCAGTGTATTATTAAATTCTTCCCAAATTCTATTAATTATAAATGGATCTAATTTATATAAACCAAAGGAAATATTCATAATTGAATCTTGTTTCATAAAAAGCAGTTTTGACAATAATATGAATATTTCCTTTGGTTTATATAAATTAGATCCATTTATAATTAATAGAATTTGGGAAGAATTTAATAATACACTGGACAAATAATCTTTAAAATTTCTTATTTCTTGGGTAGAATAGTTTGTGGGGTGAGTTGTGCCAAGGACCTTTCCAAGTTGGGTCGGCGCGCGTCAGGTGTTTAAACCGTTGTGGGATCTGATAGTGAGGTGCCGACCAGACCCCTTATATAGCTTTCTTGGATGCTTTACTTTCATAGTTCCTTGATAATGTGAGTAGTCACGAAAGCGCTTGGAATTTCTCTATTCTTTCAGAGTGGTGGGTTTGCATATATATATATATATATATATATATATATATATATATATATATATATATATATATATATATATATATATATATATATATATATATATATATATATATATATACGTTTGCTTATTTATTGTAAAGATTCGTCATAATGCTATGGTCACTATTACCTCATTTTTCACCCACATGTCATGAATGAATTAGTTCGTTATTCATGTAACCGACAAAGTTTAAAATATTTTCACCTCGTGTTAAAGGTGCAATGCGCTAGCGATTACGTATACTCAGTGTCATTAACTAGCTTGTCCGTGTCTTAATATTTAGAGTATTTGTAGACTGTGAACATTCATAAACTTAAATTCGTTACTAGAATTTTGGTAACCTTCAAACGCCCATTTTTATTTGCTTCCATTCTCTTCAAATCCTCAGTTTTTTTCTCTTGCTCATTTATCGTTTTCAAAGTACTTTGCCAGTCTATACCCCATTTTAATTTTTTTATCGCAAACTTCTCTGTCTCTCTGAACTTTCATCAGGCTTCCCTCGCTCCCTCTTTTTTAGATCTCCCTTCCGCTAGGGAGCAGACTCCTAGTGGCAGTCTGCATCAGCCAGGAAGCAGACTCCTAGTGGCAGTCTCCATCAGCCAGGAAGCAGACTCCTAGTGGCAGTCTCCATCAGCCAGGAAGCAGACTCCTAGTGGCAGTCTCCATCAGCCAGGAAGCAGACTCCTATTTTCGGTTTCCACCAGCCAGGAAGTTGACTCCGAGTAGCAGTTGCCATCAGACAGGAGGGGGACTCCTAGCAGGAGTCCCCCTCTGCAGTAAACTAATCTTCCTACTGTCACTAGGGAATAAAACTTCGGAATAATGTGTATTCTTGCTTGAAGTGAAACTTGTTAATTACAGCTGGCCGGGGAAAGGTGTAACTCGGGGTCGCTTCTCTTTCGACCTGTGTGACCTATCAGGTCTACTGCTGTGACCTGTGTGACCTACCAAGATCTCTACTGCTGTGACCTGTGACTCTGGGCTACTACAGAACTGTAGTGACCTGTATAACCAGCTTAGGACTCTACCGCTGTGGCCTTTGCTAACTTAACTAGAGTATAGATGGAAGACATACTGAAGTCAAAATCCTGAAGCTCTTTACTGAATTGTTAAGATCACTCTCCCACTTTTTTGTCTACAATCTGAGCTGCAGAGACATACCTGAGGCGAGTCATCGCCTTTGATCATAGAAATATCACTGGTTTCTTCCCTCTTCACGGAGAGGAGGGACGACCCTGAGGTCCCAAGCAAGGCTTATGAGCCAAGGAATTTGACCTGATCACACCTTTGTTCTCCCCCAACCCATCACAACCGTATTTTTCCCCTTGTTGATGTTTAACCTTTACTGGGTAATCAATAAATAAGAGACGCTATACTTGCCAGAAGCACAAACGCTATGTTATATATAACTTAAGATTATATCCAAATTTGCATGATCCTCAAATTAAATTGAATGTCGCTATGTTCTCACATTAAATATTTTTATATTCAGCCGTAATGAAAAAGACGTGTGCAAGGAACTTAAATTTTTAATTCTAATAATTTTGCAATGCTTTTGTTCTGTCCAGAAAGTGTTTACCAGCATTAACACTCTAACTACAGGATCGATATTATATTTACAACAGTCACCTTGGAGGTAGTTACATTACAACAGTCACCTTGGAGGTAGTTACATTACAACAGTCACTTTGGAGGTAGTTACATTACAGTAGTCACCCTGGAGGTAGTTACATTACAGTAGTCACCCTGGAGGTAGTTACATTACATTAGTCACCTTGGTGGTAATTACATTACAACAGTCACCTTGAAGGTATTTACAACAGTCACCTTGGAGGTAGTTACATTACAACAGTCACCTTGGAGGTAGTTACATTACAACAGTCACCTTGGAGGTAGTTACATTACAACAGTCACCTTGGAGGTAGTTACATTACAACAGTCACCTTGGAGGTAGTTACATTACAACAGTCACCTTGGAGGTAGTTACATTACATTAGTCACCTTGGAGGTAGTTACATTACATTAGTCACCTTGGTGGTAGTTACATTACAACAGTCACCTTGGAGGTAGTTACATTACAACAGTCACCTTGGTGGTAGTTACATTACAACAGTCACCTTGGTGGTAGTTACATTACAACAGTCACCTTGGTGGTAGTTACATTACAACAGTCACCTTGGTGGTAGTTACATTACAACAGTCACCTTGGTGGTAGTTACATTACAACAGTCACCTTGGTGGTAGTTACATTACAACAGTCACCTTGGTGGTAGTTACATTACAACAGTCACCTTGGAGGTAGTTACATTACAACAGTCACCTTGGTGGTAGTTACATTACAACAGTCACCTTGGTGGTAGTTACATTACAACAGTCACCTTGGTGGTAGTTACATTGCAACAGTCACCTTGGAGGTAGTTACATTGCAACAGTCACCTTGGTGGTAGTTACATTACAACAGTCACCTTGGTGGTAGTTACATTACAACAGTCACCTTGGAGGTAGTTACATTACAAGTCACCTTGGAGGTAGTTACATTACAACAGTCACCTTGGTGGTAGTTACATTACAAGTACAAGTCAGTCACATTACAGTTATAATATTTATATTACAAGTGGTCACATTATCAACATAGTGTGACGTTACAGCATATTAGCCACATTATCAACATAGTGTGACGTTACAGCATATTAGCCACATTATCAACATAGTGTGACGTTACAGCATATTAGCCACATTATCAACATAGTGTGACGTTACAGCATATTAGCCACATTATCAACATAGTGTGACGTTACAACATATTAGCCACATTATCAACATAGTGTGACGTTACAACATATTAGCCACATTATCAACATAGTGTGACGTTACAACATATTAGCCACATTATCAACATAGTGTGACGTTACAACATATTAGCCACATTACAGAAATATTAGTTTACAAGCACATTACAAGTAGTCCCACTAAATGTATAATTGTTACATTACCAATAGTCACATTACTATGAGCAGTTAATTTTCATAAGGTACAGGCTTAGTAATCGCATCACATCACATGGTAACCACATCATATGCATGTTAATCACATCATTTGGTGATCGTATCATATGCACGGTAATCACATCACATGCATGGTAACCACATCACATGTATGGTAACCACATCACATGCATAGTAATCACATCACATGCATGGTAACCACATCACATGCATGGTAACCACATCACATGCATGGTAATCACATCACATGCATGGTAACCACATCACATGTATGGTAACCACATCACATGCATAGTAATCACATCACATGCATGGTAACCACATCACATGCATGGTAACCACATCACATGCATGGTAACCACGTCACATGCATGGTAATCACATCACATGTATGGTAACCACATCACATGTATGGTAACCACATCACATGCATGGTAATCACATCACATGCATGGTAACCACATCACATGTATGGTAACCACATCACATGCATGGTAATCACATCACATGCATGGTAATCACATCACATGCATGGTAATCACATCACATGCATGGTAATCACATCACATGCATGGTAACCACATCACGTGCATGGTAATCACATCACATGCATGGTTATTACATCACATGCATGGTAATCACATCACATGCATGGTAATCACATCACATGCATGGTAATCACATCACATGCATGGTAATCACATCACATGCATGGTAATCACATCACATGCATGATAATCACATCACATGCATGGTAATCACATCACATGCATGGTAATCACATCACATGCATGGTAATCACATCACATGCATGGTAATCACATCACATGCATGGTAATCACATCACATGCACGGTAATCGCATCACATGCACGGTAATCACATCACATGCATGGTAATCACATCACATGCATGGTAATCACATCACATGCATGGTTATTACATCACATGCATGGTTATTACATCACATGCATAGTAATCACATCACATGCATGGTAATCACATCACATGCATGGTAATCACATCACATGCATGGTAATCACATCACATGCATGGTAATCACATCACATGCATGGTAATCACATCACATGCATGGTAATCACATCACATGCATGGTAATCACATCACATGCATGGTTATTACATCACATGCATGGTAATCACATCACATGCATGGTAATCACATCACATGCATGGTAATCGCATCACATGCATGGTAATCACATCACATGCATGGTAATCACATCACATGCATGGTAATCACATCACATGCATGGTAATCACATCACATGCATGGTAATCACATCACATGCATGGTTATTACATCACATGCATGGTAATCACATCACATGCATGGTAATCACATCACATGCATGGTAATCACATCACATGCATGGTAATCACATCACATGCATGGTAATCACATCACATGCATGGTTATTACATCACATGCATGGTAATCACATCACATGCATGGTAATCACATCACATGCATGGTAATCGCATCACATGCATGGTAATCACATCACATGCATGGTAATCACATCACATGCATGGTAATCACATCACATGCATGGTAATCACATCACATGCACGGTAATCACATCACATGCATGGTAATCACATCACATGCATGGTAATCACATCACGTGCACGGTAATCACATCACATGCACGGTAATCACATAACATGCACGGTAATCACATCACATGCATGGTAATCACATCACATGCATGGTTATTACATCACATGCATAGTAATCACATTACAACTATAGCAATTACGCTTCATTTACAGTTATCACATCTGAAGCATGATAACGAAATTTAAACCAAGAATTTGACAATTTATGTAATTTCAAAATTACTACTTAATTGACTTCAAAAAACATTGATTTCAAAAACAGTAATAATAATTTTGGTAATAAATCAACTCCAAGGAACAATTTTTGTTTTTAAAGGAGGTGGACCGGTAAGCCAGTGGAAGGCCTCGGCCAGATGACCAAAAGCTCCAGTGGCGGGTCACCGCCACCACCCGCGTCAGGAAACACTTGTCCTGTTTCCTGACGAGTCTTACCTAACTTCATCGAAGGACAACTGACGCAGGTAAGCGCGTCTTGAGTCAGTCCGAAAAGCTTAAGAAACTCGTAAATGTAATAATAATATCTGACTCTTAAAAAATGTAATATAGAAGAAGAAAATACATTATCGTTGAGAAACAAAAGGCACAGCTAAGAAGGTTTGTATGTAGATCACTGTTATGGAGACTAACAAGATGTGAACTTTGATTTTTAGCGGAGGGGAGTGGGAAGCCAGCTGAAGAGCTCAGTCATATGACCAAAAGCTCTATTTGATAAAGACCCGTGCTAGTAAGGCCTCGGTCATGGAACCGAAAGCCAATCTGAGCACTTTAGCAACAGCAGAAGCACCACTAAGCAGCAGTAGCAACAAGAACAGTAACAGCATCAGCAGCAGCAGCTGCAGCTGAAGCACTAACAACAGCTGAAAAATAAACAGCAACAACAGCAGAAGCAGCAACAACAGAATCACCGACAACAGAAGCACCAACAACAGCAGCAACAGCAGGAGACCTTCGTGATCGTAGACATGTACAGGGCGGAGGAAATTATCCATACGGTGTAACATGTAAATTGTCAGTCTTGAGAGAGGGTCGCCAAGTTCTGGGAACACACCTTGTGCAGGTACTGACAACACTGCTTGTGGTGGTGACCCGCAGGTGGTAGAGGTGACCTGCAGGTGTTAGTGGTGACCTGCAGGTGGTAGTCGTGACCTGCAGGTGGTAGTCGTGACCTACAGGTGGTAGTGGTGACCTGCAAGTGGTAGTTGTGCCCTGGAGGTGGTAGTGGTACCCTGCAGGTGGTGGTGACCTGCAGGAGGTAGTCGTGACCTGCAGGTGGTAGTGGTGGCCAGCAGGTGATAGTAGTGACCTACAGGTGTTAGTGAGGTAATGGCCTGTAAGCTGAGGTGACCTGCTATTGGTGGTGACCTGTAGCTGGTGGTAACCTGTTGGTGTAGGTAGTGACCTGCTGATGAATGATGAATGCGGTGACCTGTTGGTGTAGATGGTGACCTGTTGGTGGAAGTGGTGACTTGTAGGTGATAATGGTAACCTGCCGATGGTGGTGGTAACCTGCAGGTGGTAGCAGACTGCAGGAGGAGGTAGTGGCCTGCACGTTGTGGCGGTGACCTGCAGGCTATGAAGGTGACTTTCAAGTGGTAGCGGTGACCAGCAAATTTTGGCAATATTGGTGGTGGTGACTACAGGTTTTGGCAACACTGGTGGAGATGACCTGCAGATTTGGGCAACACTAGTGATCTATAGTTTCTAGCAACACAGGTGGAGGCACTGACAAACACAGGTTGGTTCAGCAACACTGGCGTGCTCTGCTAGTACACAAATACGGAGGAAACAGAATTAAGGAGAAATGCCTGTGTCAGGTTGCTGGGTCAGGTGCCTGTGTCAGGTGCTTGGGTCAGGTGCCTGTGTCGGGTGAAGCTTATTTTTCTGGAACAATTTTATAATAATTTATGGAAGAAAGTCGCCTGGTACTGAGAAGCGGAAACCTGGTAGTCAGTTTCAGCTTCGTGTTATAATGGAGACGTAAAAAAAATATATTTTTCACTTTTCTACCAAGTTTATACCTAATATGGAGGCTTCCTGCTCAGCCTTGTTCTTTGTTTGTCCACGGGATGATAGTGGTTGTCCAGTTATTATATATTGATGCTTTTGGATGTGTGACTCTCGGTGATACAAATAGGTGTATGTCAATTATACAGCCAGATGTGTGTGTGTGTGTGTTTGCTCACCTAGTTGTGGTTGTCCCTTCCTTTATAATCTGTATTCCTCACTACGTTTACTTTACAGTGTACAGTATACGACCCTCAGCTCTGCGGGGCTGCTAGCTAGCCCTGGCTTCGTCTCTGTAGATGCCTTCCTCTCCCACTACATTGTAAAATGCTCCAAACTTCAGAACACCCGTGACTTAACCTGAATTCTCATTTTTTCTTTTTCTTTTTCTTCTTCCTCTTCACCTTTCCTCTTTCCTTTTCTCCTCTGGGTTGTCTTTCTCTCTCCTGTCTCGTGTTTCTGTTCCTTCTTCATTTATTTCACCACTTCCCTTTCACGCACCTCTGTGCGCTTGCTCTTCCTCTGTGGGCATCTAGCTCTCTTGCAGTGCTCCCCTTCCTTTGTATTTGACTGGCTCGTCCTTTTTATTTCCCACTTCTGCCACTACCACTACTACTACCTCTTCTTCTTCTACTACTACTACAACTACTGATGAAATTAAGACACATGTGCGGCGTCTGGTTGTCTTTGTTGTGGACGTTTCGCCATCCAGTGGCTGGCTGGATGGCGAAACGTCTATGATGGGGATGCCCGGGTGTTGTGCATGTGTCTTAATTTCATCTTGTCGGTATTATATACAACTCTTGTACTACTACTACTACTACTACTACTACCACCACCTCTTCCTGCCTATATATAGCCGTCCTGCTCTACCTCTGGTTAGTGTGACTTTGTCAATGGTCCAAGTCGGACCGAAACGTCGTCGTAAGCTTCTCTCTTTTATGTGCGGGTTATTTGTGTAATATTCAATGTCCCCCAATATCAGAGTTACTTAGGGTAACTAGAAGGTCCAGCCTCACTAGTTCATCACCTTCTTTCTCCCTGCTTGTGTCACTGACATACTGACACATGAAGTTTTCCATGAAGTTTTTTTTATCACCACCTCGAACAGCTCAGCTCTCCACGTTTCTGGTAGACCATGTGGCTCTAGACTCCTAGTCTATTTTCTTATGGTTGAGGTCCCCCATGATAAGTAGTTTTTCGTTTCCCATGTGTTGCGACTACCATTGCCCTGTTGTTTTCCTTATATTCTTCTCTTGGTCTCTTGCTATTAAGTAGTTGGTTGTACACCTTTGCTATTATTGCTGTGGGTTTCCCAGTTCTGAGTGTCTGTCATCCAACTCCTTTCTCTTTACTCCATTTATCTCTTCAGAAATCCATTGGTTTCTGATCAGTAGTGCTACTCCTCCACCTGCTTTGTGTCCCCTGTTGTTTCTCATTATCTGACATCTTTCCGGGAAAACCGCACTTGTAATCACCACTGACAGCCTCTGTTATTAACCATAACTTTGTTCTTTCAAGTAATCGCTCTTTTTTGTTATTTACATTATTATACCACACTCTCAGTTTACTTACTGACATATTTTCAGAGTCTTGTTCTACTGGGTTTCGTTAATGTGTCAGAAGAGTGAGTAAAGGGGAGGGTGGAGGTTGGGGTAGGGTAAGGGCTGTTTTAAGGGATGAATCTTGCAAAGGGAGGTAGTGAAAATGTGGGTGTGGGTCAGGGTGGATGGGAAACATGAAAGGGTTTGGGGGGTGAGTCACAGAGAGATAAAAAAGGATCCTGTACAATGGTTAGGATTGGAGTTGTAGAAGGGGGAAAGTTTATTTTTTTCTGTGTAATTGTGTTTGAGTGAGATTGGGGTGTGGGGTTTAAAGTGACTATTTGCTACAGAACTCAATGATGGTGTTGAGGCAGGGCTCCCACACAGAGGGTCTGGTCATGATGCCTCATGGAGGTAGAGCTTCTGTACCTGTCACGCATTCACTGCTTCTCCTTCCTTCGACTGTTTATTATTATCTCCCTTAATTAGTACTTCTCCAGTAATGTTTTGTCGCAGTCTAGGTACACACGATATCTATCCCCTGACCCTCTGATCTGAAGGTCAGTTTGGCCAGTCGTATTTTGTCCCCTTCGTATTTCCCTATTCTCTGAATATTGGACACCTCAACCTCAGCACCTGTATGGATGTGTGTACTCACCTAATTGTGGTTGCAGGGGTCGAGACTCAGTTCCTGGCCCCGCCTCTTCACTGACCGCTGCTGGGTTCTCGCTAACCCTACTCCATGAGCTTTATCATACCACGTCTTAAAACTAGGTATGGTTCCTGCCTCCATTACATCGCTTGTCAGACTGTTCCACTTCCTAACAACTCTGTGGCTGAAAAAATACTTTCTAACATCCCTTTGACTCGTCTGAGTCTTCAGTTTCCAATTGTGGCCCCTTGTTTCTGTGTCCCATCTCTGGAACATCCTGTCTCTGTCCACCTTGTCTATTCCACGCAGTATTTTGTATGTCGTTATCTGTGTGTGTGTGTGTGCGTGCGTCTGTCTGTCTGTCTGTCTGTGCATATATGTCATTCACATAACCCAGAAACATTTCTGATCCTAATAGCGATCCTTCCCAAAATTCTCTATTCACACTTCCTCATTCTGAGGTCTGTTTCCGGACATTTACTCTGTTTGGTTATAGTAACTTCCTAAGACACTCTTTGATCCACCAGAGTATGTACCCTGTTATTCCCTGCCTGAATAGCAAGTTTTTGACCCAGACTCTCGTGGGGTACAGTATCAAACGCCTTCTTGCACTTTACCAAAATGTAATCCACCCAACCCTCTCTCTTGCCGCACATCTGTTACTTTGTCATACAACTCCAACAACTTAGTAAGACAAGATTTGCCAGCCCTAAACCCATGATGGATATTGGTTATTAAACCACTTCTCTCCGAGTTCTCTACCACTCTCTTTCTGATAGTTTTCTGCATTATCTTCCAAGGTATGTAAGTCAGAAACTGGTGTGTAGTTTAACGTCTCCTGTGTGTCTCCTTTCTTTAATATAGGGACTACATTTTGCGGTCTTCCATGTCTCTTTCAATGTTCTGTATCTATTGTCTTATTGTGACTCATAGCTAGTGATTTAGTTTATATTTCTGCACCATCTCGCAGAATTCTTGGTGCATGAAAAAATTTAATTTACTCTTTCCGTTTGTGTGGATGTCATCCAGTACTTGTCAGTGCCCAGTGTTCCATTTAATTAACTCTCTACCTTTTTGTGTGGATGTCATCCAGTACTTGTCAGTGCTCAGTGTTCCATTTCATTAACTGTTTACCTGTGTGTGTGGATGTCATCCAGTGTTCCTTTGTTTTATGCAAGCTACTGCCTTATTGTGCTCTCAATTAAATTTGTCTTATTGTTGTGTAAAATAAAATTATCGTGTTTTATAATGATACTCATCAATGATGCTCATTTAACAGGAGTGGAGGAGGCTGGGCTGGGGTTGGTTTAGACAAGGATAAGATTATGGGCAGGAAAATGGATGGGGAAGGATGTAAGGAGAAAGGTGAAGGGTTGGAGGATTGGTGTTAGTGATGGTGCTGAGGAGGTGAGGACTCTTCCAGTGATGGTCCAGCTGATAGTGGTTGAGGTTGCATTTCCAGGAATTCTTCCGAGGTTGGATGTTCCCACCTCCTGGCCAGTCATCTGCCGCTTTTCAAGCTCTCCGGGGATATTTACATACACTGTCAAAGGCTCCAGACTTCAGAATACTCGTGACTTGAACTGGTCTTTTCCTCTCCCTACCTCTTCTACTTTCCTTGTTTCTATGTTTTCATTTCTTGTGCGTACGTGTGTTCTGTTCTTCAGTTCCCCCTCACCTGTATTTTTGGTCCCACCCGGGTGGCCAGTAGCTCTCCTGCAGTGCTCCTCATTCTTGTCCTTACACTTACTCCACTTCTGCTTCTACTACTACTGTTACTCTATTTCTACTTCTACTACTACCACTACTAGTACTATTGCCTCGCTTCGCTCCCCTTTCTGTCTAACCATACCACGGGCGGGATTTGAATCCGCGGTCAGAGTCTCAAACCTCCAGACCGTCGCCACTACCGCTATTTCACTTACTACTACCACTACTGCTTCTTCCTTCCTTTCTCTCTGTCCCGTCCCTGCCTCCTCTCCTATATATACTGGCTCCTTTACCTTCGTGAGTCAGTGCGACTTGTAAATGACCCACGTCGGGACGAAACCTCGATATCAGCTTCTCTCTTCTGTGTGCGAGTTATTTGTGTATACTCCCTTACCTCTGGCCTCTCCCTTCTGATTCTGATCAAGGTAGACATGAGTGCAGCCATGCGAGGTCTTAACACACGCCTTCTGTCGTAAGATCCTGTTTCACGCTATATGGGTCGTAAAGGTTAATATGATCAGGCGGTGTATGCTGAGACAGAACCTCCTTTTTCTATGAAAAATGGATGTCTGCTGTATCACATCCTTCCCTCTTGTGTCCTCCACCGTCGATATAATCTCCTGCTCCTCACTCTCCCCCTAACCTACTACCTGGGAGACCGTCAGCCTCCTGGAGACGTGTGTGTATGTGTGTATGTATCCTTGTTGCCTCCAGGTGTGTTGCAGTGCTGTGTGTGTATCAGTGATACAAGATTTATGTATGTTTAGTGATATAGCCAGGTGTGTATGTCTGTGTATCCCAATGATACAGTCAGATGTCTAGACCTCAGTGACACAATCAGGTGTGTGTGTGTGTGTGTGTGTGTGTGCTCAAGTGATGTGATGTAACCAGGTGTGTCTCTTCTAGTGATACAACCGGTGTGTGTGTGCCTCAGTGATCCAACCAGGTGTGGGTGTATCAATGATACAGCCAAGTGTGTGTGAGCGCGCGCCAGTGATACAACCAGGTGTGTGTATCACTGGTGTTGTGGTTGTCCTGGTTTGGTTACCCGGACAGTCATACATATATATAGACACTTCCTGCAGCGATAGCGGAATGGGTAGTATAATCAGTTTATTATGAGGTAAAGAAAAATAAGTTAAACTTCCTGAAACCAGATCACATCTCCTGCATTTCTGTATCTTCAGTCCAGGAAATTTTTAATGAGTTTGGTGGCAAAATATAATTTGGATCCTTCCCTCCTGGGATTTATCCAAGGATTTGTAGGATTGAATCTGATTGCCTCTTATTTCCCCAGGCACACTATGACTCTTACGGGTTAGCGCTTCATTTAAATATAATATTTTTTACAATAACAATAGTAATAATATTAATAATAATAATTATATAATCTAATATCTAAGCTTAGTAATAATCCACTTTTAGCAACGTCATCATATCTATAAAATTCCACGAAAAAATGTTTTCCATAATTATATATAAGAAAATACGTCATGTGCTTGAAATTAATTACAAAAAATGAACGTGAAAGACTGAGTACGTTCATGTCTAAGTTGATCATCATAGTGGATAGCATGGCAGCCATTCACGGTAGTGGGTCGTGTCGTCATGCAGAAAGCAGCCTATTATATATGTGGTGAGTATGATGTCACACAGCATGCAGCCAATGACCGTGCTGGATAGTAGTCGTTACCCACCGTACAACCAATCATTGTAGTGTGTGATGAGATATGTAACATATAGTCAATTAGGCTGATGTGCTGTGGCGCCACAGGGCAGACGTCAAATCATGGTATTGTGATGTGAAGTCAGATACCATACGTCAGATTACGGTAGTGAGGTGTGACATTATACTGTCAGAGGATATCTCGGAAATGAATAATAAATTCACAATCCAGTGGCTGGAACAATTGACAATCCGGTGGCCGGAACAATTCACAATCCAGTGGCTGGAACAATTCACAATTCCGTAGCCGAGAACAATTGACAATCCCGTGGCTGGAACATTTCACAATCCCGAGGCTGGAACAGTTCACAGTCCCGTGGCTGGAACAATTCACAGTCCCGTGGCTGGAACAGTTCACAGTCCCGTGGCTGGAACAGTTCACAGTCCCGTGGCTGGAACAATTCACAGTCCCGTGACTGGAACAGTTTGCGAATAACCAACACGCAGAGAAGAAACTTGAAACGACTTTTCGGGTCCTTCTGGAGCATTATCAGGTAGCAACTGTGAGAAAAGCAGAGATGATCAGCAGACAGCTCGAGTAGAGAAGAGGAAGACTGTGCTAGTAGTAATAGTAGAAGTAGTAGTGTATGGCTATAGTAGTAGTAGTAATAGTAGGCGAAGTAGTAGAATATATATATATATATATATATATATTATATATATATTATATATATATTATATATATTATATATATATTATATATATATTATATATATAATATATATATTATATATATATTATATATATAATATATATATTATATATATATTATATATATATATATATATATATAGATAGATATATATATATATATATATATAGATATATATATATATATATATATATATATATATTAATAATAATCAGCAGCAGTAGTAGTACCACCGCCGAACAGAAATAGGAAAATGGTTGGCTAAGTTTTGTAGAATCACTAAGAATTTACCTTCAGCCCTGAATACTTGGATGCTGTGATCCTGGCGATCATAGCATCGTAGAAAAACAAGGAAGTGATCGTTGTTGTTGCAACACCACTAAGACTCATAGTACATTACTAGTTATACCGAGAATATTACTTTTAATGCTTAAATGCTGCAGTTTAGTATTGTTTATTGAAGTTAACAGGATTTTTAAAATTGCAGCAAGAATTCAATAGCCACAATAGATGGATCAAGAACTGTTCATCTAACGTAAGAGAACTTAATTCAATGCAATTGTTGTTGCTAAGCATCAGGACCAGAATGTGTTGGTTCTACCTTGTAATGAAGATTAAGCTCACCTCTCTCGACCTTTGAAAAAAACTTAATGAAAAAGTTGCCTTTGAAAATGAAAACAGTCAAAAATTGACTGATTAAAAAACTCCCCTAGTATGTCTGCTGGAGGTATTTACTTTACATCTTGTAAACCGTGAGTCTAACAGGGAAACCATTACATCATTGTTTAGTGCAACATAAATATTCAAGGAGAACAGGACCGTAGTCTAATACTTTGTGTTTTTACATATGAGGGAGACGAGATGCCGAAGTCATGTACATTAATTGTGAGTCCTGGGATACTCTGACTGCTTAATTACCTAATCATTAATATATAGTCTTTGAGATGACAGAAGTATCATTATACCGTACCAATAAACAGTGTGAGCCGTGTACTAGGAAGATAGGTTAAAAATTACAAGGATAAATGAGTATTGCCTTAAAGATCTTATTAAATCAGCGTATTTATGAATGTATATGTAATTTATATATGTAAAGTGGTTGCATGAGAATGGTATGGGCTTGTACATGAATGTATTTATGCTTATGTGAGCATATTTCTTCTTAACGTGTTTATTAATATATATAAATTGTACGTATATAGTATGGTAAAGTATAGTGTAGTATAGTCTACTATAACTATAGCATAGTGTAGAGTACTATAACTATAGTATAGTGCAGTGTAGCAGAGTACATAAGGGGTAGTATAGTATAGCACAGTACAGTATAGTATAGTAAGGTATAATACAGCACAGTACACTATAGTATAGTGAAGTGTAGTATAGTATAGCATAATACAATATAACATAATTCATTAGCGTCATCTGGTTAAATTATTTATACTCAATTAATATATGTTACTGGACATTATTTTTTTTCGTTTAATATTTGTGGACGGTTTTGCTAACATAGGTACGCATGTTTTATGACAGTTAACTGGCTAGTCATCTGAAGGATTAGTTTTGTTCATATTAATATTATTAATATTACCATTGAGGAAAAAGAAAATGTGTTCGTATCCCTGTGAGAGCGATGCCATGTATGTTTTTATGGTAGTATAAAGTAGAGTATTTACGTGCGAACTGACGCTTTTTAACAGTTTATTTTAATTTACTGTGATATCGTTTTTGGAGTGATTTGTGATGTAAATATTCAAACAGGATTTTATTTTGGGTGTAGATAGTAATTAAGTTTGTGCCTTAAGGGAATTGCCACAACACAGGCTTGTTTTTTGTGTTGCTTGGATCGCTAGTATATAATGTGCACAGCATTTTTTCTCCACTTTTTCCACCCTATTTCTGTGTATTTAAGCTATTTCGAAAAGCTTGGCCAAGCAATTTACCCATTACTGAAAAGCATTGTTGACATACTTTTTCCAACACTTATATAAACACGCTGGCCGTCTTCCACCTAGGTATGGTGACCCGAGAAAGATACACTTTCACCATCATTTTCACCTGAGGTACTGATGACCTTCGATCAAGGCAGAGGGGCTTATGCATTCAAAATTTCCTCCTCTCTTCTGTCTCCTGCATTAAAATCCCTTTTACTCGACTGAAGATGCCTGTCACGCAGGCATCTTCACTTGTCTGATTCATACATGTGCGTCTTAACTTCAGACTTTATGGTAATGTATACTAAATGTATTGAGATATTTCTCTTACACAGCGACACTATTGTATCTTGGTACAGGAGATATCCTTTCCAACTTCACTGCTAATATTTATCATAGTATACTTCCATTGTGGTTCCTGTTTATCTGTGATGTTATTATCTTCAATAAAGATACCTAATTTTTATGTACCTCGTTTTTACTTGCTGAGTTTTTCTGGAGCCAACTTGATTTTAGTTCCAATAAAAATATTAAGTGAAATCACAAACAGGAAGCAGAAGATGCTGTTGAACATATCCGAATTTTCTGTAAATTACCAACCAAACACAAACATACGTAGTTTTGAGTTTCCCAGATACTGCTCAAGTACGTGGATAGGACTTAGAATATAAAAAAAATGCAATCGAAGCATCTCTTAGCCGTTCTTCGTAGAATAATATACAAATAGAATTTTGGCATTCAGAAAGTAATACTAAATAGATACCCACACATAACCTGTCCTCCAGACAAATGATATCGCGATGCCTTTGATGGTAATAACAGAGTTCAATACTTATGAAGCTCCCTTGTACAATTTCTTCCGCCTGAGGCACAAGGGTAAATTCTGCAACTCCTACGTGAATACTAAGGGAGAATAAAAGCCTTTATGAACCGTGACATTCAGAACCGAAGTCAGTTATTATGTTGTTGGAAAAAAAAATATAACGTTGAACATACACAATGTAAAGGAAAACCAGAAAGACGTCTGTTTTTTTCCTGGAGCAACACCACGTCGCAAGTGAGCAGGAATATGGTGAAGGTCAAATGTAAGGTCCAGACAACAGCATGTAAGGAGACGGAGCAGATCAGTTCAAGCCATGTCCGGCAAATTAAAATGAGAGCGTACTCCGGAAATTAGTCTAAGAGCGCACACTAGAAATTAGACAGTGTACTCTGGATATTAGTCAGAGAGCGTACTGGAAGAGGCAGATATCTGAAAAACGTATGGACGGTGCTAAGATTTAAACGTATTTTAGAGCCGCTTTAAGAAGCCAGAGTTGTTCAGGCTCGCTGAGGGGGAAAATAAATGTGGAAGTGAACCGTCTTATTGGATATGTGTAAGTCTTAAAATAACAGAAAGAACGTTAGTGTCAGGTTTCGTAGTATTTCTGTTGTGTAAGATTGTCGAGATGGGAGCAGATAATCCCATCAATATATTGGCGAGGGTAGTTAATAGAGTAGCTCTCAGAATATTGCGACAGATGTGTGAACTACAATTCTTCGAATTGTTGTTATTTATTAAAGCATATGTTTAACATCCCAAAGGAAAAGAGTGTAATAAAACAAATATACATAAAAAAAATAGGAAAGTCAAAGTGAAGGTGTTTTTACTAGTTTTAGTTAAGATAATTCAATAGAAAGGATATATGGCTTTAATACAGAAAAATCATTAGAATGAATACATGGCTTTAGTAGAGAAAGGCCAATAGAAAAGCCACGTATTATATGCTAGCAAATTAAAATAACTTAGCGCGAGACTCCTCAGAGAGACATGATGGAACATTGCATATGTAATGTAATTTTGGTACATAAAGTGCTGCTGCTGCTCAAACATAACAATAACTGGAGCACCTTTGGTAGTAAAAGATAATTCAGTACACAATCCGCACAAAGGAGAAAGAAGCTTATGACGACATTTCGGTCCGAGTTGGACCATTGGCTAGTCACACTAACACACGAAGGTGAGGGAGCCACTATATGGACGGGACAAAGAGAGGAATAAAGAAGGAAGTGAGTTGTAGTGGTAGAAAAAAATGCTGGTAGTGGTGGTGGTAGGTAGTGGTAGTGGCACAAGAGACAAGATAAGGCGTGAAGCGAGGGTAAAGTAGTTGTAGCGGCGAGGAATTCAAAACATGGGGCTTCTCTGCTCGTCGACTGTGTCTCTAGCGACACATCTTCCAGATCCATCCATCTTACTGGCAAAGAATGCTTCAAACATACAAATTAGGCTAACTAGTCAGCAGCCTGGAACTTCAGCATTTCGGGGGAGGGGGAAAAAGGCGTAATTTTCGTGTTGACTTCAATTTCCTTGCTGTCTTTCCAGACATTATTCTTGAAAATAGGGCGTGAAATCAGTCGTCGAAACACACTTAGCCTGCTGACGGCTCATGCCCGTAGACCTACACACTATCTGAATAAGATATCAGGCAGATTAATAAGATACATGTACATCACTTTGATATATTTATTACAGAGATATCTTACCAACCAGCCTACACATTAGGCTTGAGATGGTCAGTCCTCAGCCTTAGGGACTGATCACCTCGAAAATTTTTTCTCCTTTTTCTGATTACATCAACTTTACTTCCCTACCGCGTCTGGTGGCTCTGCATTTGACTGAAGAAGCCTACTGTATATGTGAAACGTTACAATCAACAATGAAGATACCCATTTTCAACCTAAATGGCTATATTATCAGTTCAATAGAGAGAATATAAGGTGGAAGACGTGCAAAGGTATTTCGAAGTGATCAGTCCCTCAGCCTTGATAAGAGGCTGAAGGACTCTGAACACCTATCAAGGGACTGAACACCTCAGATAATATCTTTCCGTCTTCCACTGTTCATTTTCTGGAGTGGATTAAGCCACTGGTTGGCTCATTTTCTCCACCATAAAGATAGGCTAAAGTTGCCCATGTGTCTTATTCACTAGGTCTTATAATAGTTATGAAGAAATAAATTAGGTATGGGGGAAGGGGTGACTGATTAGAAAACATTGTTCCTCCACCAGCTTCGGTAACTGAGAAATCATTCGCTTTGAAAATTGGTTGACGATTAAGTCAAACACTTCTCGAGATTCTGCCGACTCTTCTGAATATGTGATGTGTGGTAGTGATACGAAAGTGGATGGGGTCGTTGATATTTTAAAGTGCATAGCAAAACTCCTTTACCAAGGACACGGACAAAGGTGATCCTAGCAAGGGTTGCCCGCCTTTAAAATCCATAAGCAAAAGAAATAAAGCAGCTGGCACACCAGATCAATAACAATCTTTAAGCAACACATTCTGCGAATGGTACAGAAATCCCATTTTGTGTCTCCTGTGGCTGTACCATCTGAAGAAGAGAAGAGAAAGAAAACTGAGTGAATGAGATATCGAGACAGGCATGTATAATACATCAGCCATCTTGATACCCAGCAGATAGATAAGTTGAGTATATTATTGAATGCTCCTGCTCAGCAAGAAATGAGCAGTGCAAGCTACTGCAGCCTTGGGCAAATTTTCTCAAACATTTCAGAAATATTGTATTTTTTGTTTGTTGTGTTCGCTGCTGTTGTTGTATGAACAGAGATGCACTAGAATTGTTGCACTACAATAGGTCTCGAAGTTGACTTATTGTACTGATAATTGTGTTAAAATGACGTGTGTAATAATAACATGTACTACAAGTACATGTTATACAGACCACAGCTGACATCAGTGACATACTACTATATAGAAAGCCCCTTGTTATGCTGAGCATTTCCCGCAAATTAGGTCAGTTTTGTCCCAGGATGCGACCCACACCAGTCCACTAACACCCAGGTACCCATTTTACTGATGGGTGAACATGGACAGCAGGTACCTTATGGAAACACTTTCCAGCCGTACTGGAGGAGATTCGAACACCGGACCTCGATATGTGAGCCGAGTGTGTTAGCGATCGAGCTGCGGGACTCCTAAAGATCAAACTTTATTAATGATATATTTCACCCACCAGGGGTTTGTACCAGTCCAATACTGAAACTACGATACTAGTGTAGTGGGGATGGTGACACTACGTCGTCATTGATGTCACTTGAGGCCAGTGTCCTGAAATAATACACTTCTAATTCATTAAAGGTATATGAAAAAAATTCTGTGCATTTAAATCACAATTATTTTTTCGCACATTCTCCTCATTAATGATCATTTTGGCATCGCTGAATTTCTTGAATTCGTAACAAAGAGTCATATTATTTTTTGCATTAGTGTCTTGTCAGATTTGTAATGGCAGTGTTGGGGTTTATAGCAACGCCAGGTTTGTATTTGGACAATGTTGGCAACATTAATGTTATAATCTCTCTTTGAAAAAATTACGAACTTATCCAGGGGACTGTTGATTATATGCATCTCTCATATTCTGTAGTCAGTGATGAAATGGGAAGAGCAGCTGAACATGGTAAATACCTGTTGAATATAAGTATTCTTTAGAGTAGGTATTCTTAACCAGGGGTATCCAGATACCCCCCTTGGTGGTATGGGACTCGATCTCTGAACAGTTTAAAAAAAAAGTTGTTAGATTAGAATAAACTATCACCTGTTCTGCTGTTAGCTATCAATATGAAAAGCAAAACTAAGCTGTTGACATTTTTAAGTTATACTTGTACCTCATAGGACTGGTGGTGGTGGTGGTGATTTCGACAGTCTGGGGAAGGGAGTGTGGGAACATACTGGGGGGTCTGTAATCGTAAAAAAGAGTTGAAGAACCCTTTCTTCAGAGGAACTTGGGAAAAAAATCTCCTGCTTACAAATCCGAACAAATCTTATCTTAGCGTTTATATTTCACGTTACTGTAATAAATGTGATGAGGTCACCTGAATATTTCAAAGACACACTTCAAGTCTCTTTGGAATACTGTTGATGCCAGAAGTAATGGGCCTTAGTGGGACTCTGGCTTCATGGGTCTTTGCAGCCCATGCTAGTAAGCTGGGTTGGTAGGGCTGGTCTGGGACAAGGCTGTAGGTGCAATGACCCGCGAAATCATGTCAAGGTAAACTCTCAAGGTAAGTTTGCGTGAGATGAGGCGAAAGGGTCATTAGTGTAGATGATAATTAGGGAGGGTTCTCTGAAACGATAATGCTTTGAATCTCCAGACTGTCCATTACATATTCAAACTACGAGTTACTATAAAAACTAATGATTTGACAATTAATAAATTTTCGGGTCAGATATAAATTAAAATGATTTCACGTGTTGGATGTGAGAAAGTTTTTGTAGGTGAGACGGAAAGAAACTTGGGCAGTGGCATTTATAAGCACAGAGAAATAGTCAGAATCATTTAATAAAATGGCGGACTGCAAAGATAAATATCGTGGAGAAGGATTTACGGAAATTAGTGGTTCTTGGATATTCCGTAATTATTACCTCAAATACGAAACTCTGGTTGTTTCAACAACTTCAGTGTCTTGGGCTAGAGTTTTATTATTCAGCCGTCAGAATATTGCCATCAAACATCAGCGTTTTCCGGTATAACTTCACTTTCCCAACGCTTAGTTTGGAAGACTCTTGACTGTTGGTTCATCTGGCTCAAATGATTTGTTTATTTTCAACTCCTTGTGGAATATTTAATGTATTAATGCGACCGAAATGCGTCCAGTTTTTTATGGTTTCGAATAGTTGTTTTAACATATATTTTTTTTTTATTTTAGGAGTCCACTTTTTGTCATGAAACCAGATATAGAGTACTCTCATATTTGCTGTTTTGGGGGCTAGTTTCTGTGCATTTTATTAATATGCTCTGGCGCTTCTGTCAACAATATGGATATGAAGTGCACTAAACTAGCAGCATCGGCCTCATAAATTAAAAATCTGCATGAAATTGTCTCATTTAGTATTAATTCACGGCTTATATCATGTTCCGAAATACTGATCTAAATGAACAATGTCAGGTTCTTGTTACACTGTTGATGGTGTTTCAGAATCTTAATTTATTATTATTATTATTATTATTATTATTATCACACTGACCGATTCCCACCAAGGCAGGGTGGCCCGAAAAAGAAAAACTTTCACCATCATTCACTCCATCACTGTCTTGCCAGAAGGGTGCTTTACACTACAGTTTTTAAACTGCAACATTAACACCTCTCCTTCAGAGTGCAGGCACTGTACTTCCCATCTCCAGGACTCAAGTCCGGCCTGCCGGTTTCCCTGAACCCCTTCATAAATGTTACTTTGCTCACACTCCAACAGCACGTCAAGTATTAAAAACCATTTGTCTCCATTCACTCCTATCAAACACGCTCACGCATGCCTGCTGGAAGTCCAAGCCCCTCGCACACAAAACCTCCTTTACCCCGTCCCTCCAACCTTTCCTAGGCCGACCCCTACCCCACCTTCCTTCCACTACAGACTGATACACTCTTGAAGTTATTCTGTTTCGCTCCATTCTCTCCACATGTCCGAACCACCTCAACAACCCTTCCTCAGCCCTCTGGACAACAGTTTTGGTAATCCCGCACCTCCTCCTAACTTCCAAACTACGAATTCTCTGCATTATATTCACACCACACATTGCTCTCAGACATGACATCTCCACTGCCTCCAGCCTTCTCCTCGCTGCAACATTCATCACCCATGCTTCACACCCATATAAGAGCGTTGGTAAAACTATACTCTCATACATTCCCCTCTTTGCCTCCAAGGACAAAGTTCTTTGTCTCCACAGACTCCTAAGTGCACCACTCACCCTTTTCCCCTCATCAATTCTATGATTCACCTCATCTTTCACCCATCCGCTGACACGTCCACTCCCAAATATCTGAATACATTCACCTCCTCCATACTCTCTCCCTCCAATCTGATATCCAATCCTTCATCACCCAATCTTTTTGTTATCCTCATAACCTTACTCTTTCTTGTATTCACTTTCAATTTTCTTCTTTTGCACACCCTACCAAATTCATCCAACAATCTCTGCAACTTCTCTTCAGAATCTCCCAAGAGCACAGTGTCATCAACAAAGAGCAACTGTGACAACTCCCACTTTATGTGTGATTCTTTATCTTTTAACTCCACACCTCTTGCCAAGACCCTCGCATTTACTTCTCTTACAACCCCATCTATAAATATATTAAACAACCACGGTGACATCACACATCCTTGTCTAAGGCCTACTTTTACTGGGAAATAATTTCCCACTTTCCTACATACTCTAACTTGAGCCTCACTATCCTCGTAAAAACTCTTCACTGCTTTCAGTAACCTACCTCCTACACCATACACCTGCAACATCTGCCACATTGCCCCCCTATCCACCCTGTCATACGCCTTTTCCAAATCCATAAATGCCACAAAGACCTCTTTAGCCTTATCTAAGTACTGTTCACTTATATGTTTCACTGTAAACACCTGGTCCACACACCCCCTACCTTTCCTAAAGCCTCCTTGTTCATCTGCTATCCTATTCTCCGTCTTACTCTTAATTCTTTCAATAATAACTCTACCATACACTTTGCCAGGTATACTCAACAGACTTATCCCCCTATAATTTTTGCACTCTCTTTTATCCCCTTTGCCTTTATACAAAGGAACTATGCATGCTCTCTGCCAATCCCTAGGTACCTTACCCTCTTCCATACATTTATTAAATAATTGCACCAACCACTCCAAAACTATATCCCCACCTGCTTTTAACATTTCTATCTTTATCCCATCAATCCCGGCTGCCTTACCCCCTTTCATTTTACCTACTGCCTCACGAACTCCCCCCACACTCACAACTGGCTCTTCCTCACTCCTACAAGATGTTGTTCCTCCTTGCCCTATACACGAAATCACAGCTTCCCTATCTTCATCAACATTTAACAATTCCTCAAAATATTCCCTCCATCTTCCCAATACCTCTAACTCTCCATTTAATAACTCTCCTCTCCTATTTTTAACTGACAAATCCATTTGTTCTCTAGGCTCTAGGTTCTCCAGGCCCGGTGGCCTGGTGGCTGAAGCTCCCGCTTCACACACGGAGGGCCCGGGTTCGACTCCCGGCGGGTGGAAACATTTCGACACGTTTCCTTACACCTGTTGTCCTGTTCACCTAGCAGCAAATAGGTACCTGGGTGTTTTCTTAACTTGTTAATCTCATTCCAAAACTTTTTCTTATTTTCAACAAAATTTGTTGATAACATCTCACCCACTCTCTCATTTGCTCTCTTTTTACATTGCTTCACCACTCTCTTAACCTCTTTTTCTCCATATACTCTTCCCTCCTTGCATCACTTCTACTTTGTAAAAACTTCTCATATGCTAACTTTTTCTCCCTTACTACTCTCTTCACATCATCATTCCACCAATCGCTCCTCTTCCCTCCCACACCCACTTTCCTGTAACCACAAACTTCTGCTGAACACACTAACACTACATTTTTAAACCTACCCCATACCTCTTCGACCCCATTGCCTATGCTCTCATTAGCCCATCTATCCTCCAATAGCTGTTTATATCTTACCCTAACTGCCTCCTCTTTTAGTTTATAAACCTTCACCTCTCTCTTCCCTGATGCTTCTATTCTCCTTGTATCCCATCTACCTTTTACTCTCAGTGTAGCTACAACTAGAAAGTGATCTGATATATCTGTGGCCCCTCTATAAACATGTACATCCTGAAGTCTACTCAACAGTCTTTTATCTACCAATACATAATCCAACAAACTACTGTCATTTCGCCCTACATCATATCTTGTATACTTATTTATCCTCTTTTTCTTAAAATATGTATTACCTATAACTAAACCCCTTTCTATACAAAGTTCAATCAAAGGGCTCCCATTATCATTTACACCTGGCACCCCAAACTTACCTACCACACCCTCTCTAAAAGTTTCTCCTACTTTAGCATTCAGGTCCCCTACCACAATTACTCTCTCACTTGGTTCAAAGGCTCCTATACATTCACTTAACATCTCCCAAAATCTCTCTCTCTCCTCTGCATTCCTCTCTTCTCCAGGTGCATACACGCTTATTATGACCCACTTCTCGCATCCAACCTTTACTTTAATCCACATAATTCTTGAATTTACACATTCATATTCTCTTTTCTCCTTCCATAACTGATCATTCAACATTACTGCTACCCCTTCCTTTGCTCTAACTCTCTCAGATACTCCAGATTTAATCCCATTTATTTCCCCCCACCGAAACTCCCCTACCCCCTTCAGCTTTGTTTCGCTTAGGGCCAGGACATCCAACTTCTTTTCATTCATACCATCAGCAATCATCTGTTTCTTATCATCCGCACTACATCCACGCACATTTAAGCATCCCAGTTTTATAAAGTTTTTCTTCTTCTCTTTTTTAGTAAATGTCTACAGGAGAAGGGGTTACTAGCCCATTGCTCCCGGAATTTTAGTCGCCTCATACGACACGCATGGCTTACGGAGGAAAGATTCTTTTCCACTTTCCCATGGACAATTAGAAGAAATAAAGAGGAACAAGAGCTATTTAGAAAAAGGAGAAAAACCTAGATGTATGTATATATATATGCATGTGCGTGTCTGTGAAGTGTGACCAAAGTGTAATTAGGAGTAGCAAGATATCCCTGTTATCTAGCGTGTTTATGAGACAAAAAAGAAACCAGCAATCCTACCATCATGCAAAACAGTTACAGGTTTCTGTTTCACAGTCATCTGGCAGGACGGTAGTACTTCCCTGGGTGGTTGCTGTCTACCAACCTACTACCTTAATTATCGCATTGTTTTGTTTTTCAGTTATGGTATTCATATCTCTTTAATTTTTATCTTCCAAATACGGTATTATCTGTGTAGGATTCTGGTAATGAAATCGAACGAATCTTCTGCTATGTAAACAGCTATTTAGGCAATTTTGTAATCACCGTCCAAACACTACATATTACGGTAACGGTAATTTTAGTGCTTATTTCTGGGTTCGGAAGTGTATTTCACCCATGACCCCACCCGCTCATCCTGCCTCAGTATTCCAGCATACCTCTCTCTCTCTCTCTCTCTCTCTCTCTCTCTCTCTCTCTCGATATTTTAATCAATCATTAAACTCTCTCTCCTCCTGTACTGAGTCACTTACCCTCTCTAAAAGTTTCTCCTACTTTAGCATTCAGGTCCCCTACCACAATTACTCTCTCACTTGGTTCAAAGGCTCCTATACATTCACTTAACATCTCCCAAAATCTCTCTCTCTCTCCTCTGCATTCCTCTCTTCTCCAGGTGCATACACGCTTATTATGACCCACTTCTCGCATCCAACCTTTACTTTAATCCACATAATTCTTGAATTTACACATTCATATTCTCTTTTCTCCTTCCATAACTGATCATTCAACATTACTGCTACCCCTTCCTTTGCTCTAACTCTCTCAGATACCCCTGCCCACACGCTGTTCCGTCACCGGGTACAAGGACAAGAGTTGAAATAAGCGTACACTAACTTACTTTCACACTACGCAATGATACGCATTACTTATGTTCTGCAATACACTTTCACATTCACAAGCATGCACTGTATTCGTAGTCATTCTCCACGCTCACATGCACCTCACATTCACACTTCGGACTAATTTTGTACACTTATACTCACACTTTACTCCCCCCCCCTCTCCCTCCTCTACACACGCAAGGAGACTACACACTCACATTACAAACTAATCCTTTTCACACACACACACACACACACACACACACACACACACACACACACACACACACACACACACACACACACACACACACACACACACACACAGTATTCCAACTGATATTTGTAACTCCCACTCAACTAATGCTCTACATTCACACATTTACATATACTTTCAACAATCACGAAAACACACTAACCATGCCACCTCATCCTAGCATCCCACCTCTTCCTAGCATCCCACCTCATCCTAGCATCCCACCTCATCCTAGCATCCCACCTCATCCTAGCATCCCACCTCATCCTAGCATCCCAGCGATATCATCACAAATATTTTACAAGTTCACTAAGACCGGCAGTGTTATCCAGGTAAGGGGTCTCTTGAGCCTAGGAAATGGGTCTAACCTTCCCTTCTTCGGATTAAACCTAATAGTTTTATGACCCATATGGGCTTAGCGCTCCCCTGTATGTGTAATATTTCAGTAAAGTATTTGCTTTAAGATCGAGCAATGTTGGAGCCGCTGGAACGATTGGAACCAATGGAGCCGTTGAAGCATTTGAACCGATTGGAACAAATGGACCTACTGGAACGGTTATAGCCGCTAGAACAGATGAACCCGTTGGAACAGTTGGATCTGCAGAAATGGCTGGAAACGCTGGAGTCATTGGAGCGGTTAGCACCGTTGGGTTTCGCTGAACCTTTGGAACTACTGGAAAATATTTCTTTTGGAGTGTGACGCTTATTGAAAATATTATTCTGCTGTGCCTTAGTAGGTGGTGTTGCGAAGACCTCGCCACACCATTGTAATGGAGCACCATGCAAGAACGTGGCAATCGAACGACTTGTTAGTGCGCGGTAATGGTGCAATATTCTGTTGCGCCGTTATGGAGCACTTCTCTAGTGCTCGATAATTGAGGACTTCACAAGTGTGCAGTAACTATGCACCGCGTTAATGCGCAATATTGGAGCGCCTCGCTAGTGCGCAGTGATGGAGCATCTCCATAGAACTGGTAATGGAAAATCTTGCTAGAGCTGGGTTCTGGAGGACCTCGCTAGAGCTTCCTAATGGAGCCTGTCCACCATTCGTCACTGTTGTTCATCCCGACACCAATTCTGAGACCAACACTCTCTGTCGCCTGCCACTTAGATATTTCTCAGTCCGTTATCACTGCTTTCCATTCTGGCCACTAGTTGTGTGTGTGTGTTAACGCACCTAATTGTGGTTGCAAGGATCGAGTCTCAGCTCCTGGGCCCGTAGAGGCAGGACCAGGAGATGACTCTCTGTGAGCCCAGGAGCTTTATCACACCTATTCTTAAAGCTATTACGATTCTTGCTCTACCGCTTCGCTGGCTAGGTCGTTCCACTTCCTGACTACTCTATAAAGACTAGGTACTTCCAGGCATTCCTATGACTGTTTTTAGCTTCCACCTGTTCTCTCGTGTTCCTGAGGCCAGTCTCTCAGACTCGGCCGGTCTACCTTATCAATTCCTCTCAGTATTTTGTACGTGTCGCCTTTGGTCCTTCACTCCTCTAGTGTCATCAGATTTTGCCGTCTAGTCTCTCTTCATAGTTACTCCCTTCAGTTCTAGGACTGCACTGTTTCCACCTCCTGACATGTTTTATCAGATGCGGATTCCAAACTGGCGCTGCATACTCTAAGATGAGCCTGACGTATGCCGTGTAATAATGTTGGAAATACATCCCTTTTCATGTTGTTAAAAGCTACACATAAATTTTCCAGTCTTACGTTTATTGCAGCCAAGGAGGAGTTGCTAGTTCCTTTAGGACCCAGTGAGTTTTAATGACTAGGAAACAGTAGCATATGGTGAGGGAGACCCTGGACACTCACTACTTCTCTCAGCCAATCACTAAACCAACTAAAACTAACGCGGACCTTCATATAAATACAACAAATGGGGCACTCTGGAACCAAGGCATTCCTGATGTTTGTACAGCGGCTGCATCCGGACGATCAATTGACAGCGAGGCAACCGACTCAGTACGAATAGTGATGGTAGTAGAGGGGTGTGATGGCCTTAGGAGAACTAATAATGCTTAGGAGAAAAAACTACTGAAACACATATTTCTGTAAACGACAGTGGAATGACGCTATTAGAAAGATAGAAATGGGGTTAATTTGGTAGAGATAGTTGCAGCCTTTGCCCCTCGAGCCTGTGTTCCATCCGTGGTATTCTTTGCCCTTCCCCAGCCTTCATAACCTTGCACTTGGTGAAGTTAAACTAGTGAGTGTGCGTGGTATGTACTCACCTAAATGTGGTTGCAGGGGTAGAGCCATAGCTCCTGGCCCCGCCTCTTCACTTGCCGATACTAGGTCCACTCTCATTGCTCCACGAGCTTATTATACCTCTTCTTAAAGCTGTTTGTGTGTGTTACGCTCATAATCGTGAGGAAAACCGTTAATTTTAATATTTTTTTAAACACGTGTAATATTAAAATTTCAAATGTATCGGTTATCATCGAAAGTTATTTTCCAACGATACCGATACCACTAGAGCAAAATCACAGATACCCATATATATCCCAACCATATATAATGAGGCTTGCCACATTATATATGGTTGATTGTGTATATATATATATATATATATATATATATATATATATATATATATATATATATATATATATATATATATATATAATGTAGTTAGAAATATTAAATCTAACAAATTTCTCTTCTCCCCCCCTTCTCTTCCTTCTGTCTCCACTTAGATATACTGTGACATCCAGATGTCTCTTTCCCATCCCACTCTCTTTCCTCCATCTCCTATGTATAATTTCTCTTGCTTCCTCTCCCCTGGGATGATGGAGAGACCGTCATATAAATTACATTCCTCTGCCTCATGAGAAATGGCAATTCCAGGTATGCTGGAACGTAATCTTTGAAGCTTCTGTAGCTGATGAACCTTTAATGAAATACTTGACGGTCTTTGAGCGAGCCGCATTCAGTGCGGGGCAATTTCGTAGAGAAATATACAGCTTTTGTTCCCACTGTTGACAGCACACTTCTTATGAAATCAGTTTTTTTCTATAAAAATCCATTACCTCTTTGTAGCCAGCTACACAATTACTGTAGTGATCCACTTCTTTAGTGAGCTGTAGCGAAGCGCTTTACATTACTGTATTGTAGTGTTGCCGCACTACAATACAGTAATGTTTTGTGAGGCACTACGTAACTGCTGTGCTGCGGAGCATTACATTACTGTTCTGTAGTGAGGCACCACTTTGCTGTTATGAGTCATAACTCGAGAATGATTCATCCGATCGGCTTCATATTGTGTACGGTAACTTGGGCAAGATTCTTGGAACATTTGGCACTTATAGGTGCATCCGGGAATATCTCTGATAACTTCCAAAATCCTAAGAGGCCTAATTTCGAAAGTTCAAAAGGCAACTGCCCAAATTCATGACGGCGGAGGGTCAAATTCAGCCCTGGAAATCATAGTCCCGTTAAATTACTTCAGTATTCTTGATGCATCTCACTGCAAGCACGATGCCTTTTAAATTTTGTGTTCAGGAAAATTTGTTAATGTACTAAAACTGGGGAATGATTCATCTGATCGGTTTCAAACTTCCACCAGTATTGGGGTTACAGAACACAAGAGCCGGGTGGCATAAGTCACAGTTTGGAAAATTTGAATGTTAATAGTCACTTATAACTAATTACTATAGAATGCTTTAAATATCCTGATGTGTTTCACATCATGAAACACATGATGTGTTTCATGATGTGTTCCAAAATGTGTTTCATGATGTATTTTATGATGTGTTTTATGGTATGTTCTGTGTGTTGTTCCATATGTTTCATATGTTCCATACATTTTGTGTGTGCCCTATGTTTCATGTGTTCCAAGATGTGTTCCATATATTCTGTGTGATCCATATGTTTCATGATGTGTTCCATGATGTGTTCCATATATTCTATAATATGTTTCATGATGTGTTCCATAAAAAAATACTTGGAATCATTGGAATTCTCTTTGGGCCGTGTAAATTTAAATTTTAATATGTTTTAAATAAATTATTCCTAGTGAATGTCTCTCGTGATCGGATTCAAACGCGGTTATATACTAATTGAAAGATTTTTTTGCATTATTATTATTATTATAATAATCAAGGGGGAAGCGCTAAACCCGGAGGATTATACAGCGCCTGGGGAATGTGGAAGGCATTCAGGCTTAATTCGGGGAACTGGAGCACAGATCCAATTCCCTAAATCAAGAGCCCCTCACCAACATCAAGGAACCTTCCTTGAGGGGAGATTTTTTTGCAGTAATTTTGGGTTGATGGAATGTAATACTGACTCAGACATTCTCAGCAGCACAAGCTGGTTTCACCCTGGCTACTGATGTTGGCTTCACCAGCTCCTTCTCAAAGTTATAAGGCTCCTTTTTTTGCATCTCGCATTATTCCACATAACTTCAATGGACACCAAGAGTTTTCTCCAGAGTTTAAAAAAGACTAACTCTAGAGAGGATGAATCTGACTTTACTTAATCTCCTTTAGGTTTCCTAGGACACTGTAGTTTTTCAACTAAATCTGGATGATGGAAACCGAAATATGTCAATTTGTTTTTCTTCATAGATACGTTGGTGAGGACATCAGGCTCTGAAAACACTGGGGTTGGATATTCCAAGTTCGTTCTCTCGCCTCGAATCAACCATGTCAAAGACTAAGATCTCTTCTGTTATTTTTGTTGGGAGATTTTTCCATTAAGGTTTAAACACTGATAGAAGAAAAGTTTTAAATTAGATATTTTGTATCAAATGCATCACGAAATTGATTACTAAATCTGAAAATAATAAAAAAATTAACTGTACATTAAAGGCAGTAAGAAATTGTTAAACACATTTTAAAATAGACAAGAAACATTTATCATGCACATCAAACACTTGCTGAGAGACACTTCTCGTAAATACACTCATGAAAAGCGCTGCACAACTACTCCATTCATCACTAATTCAGAGACACTTATTTTATAGCTTCTTTACCTGCAGAATTAATTTGCACAAAACTGCTAAATTTTTGACCCCGAGAACTTCCCGCTACCTTGGGAAACATTCCGGTGGCCCTTATTTAGATCGCAACCCAGGGTTTGGGAATCAATGCTGTCTAGTCACTGGTCAACTACTTACCATGCTAATTTCAACAAAGCTTCATATTTCACCAAAAACAGACAAATATCTCTTATACATTCGTCCTCCAAACACCCTTGTCACTGATCCTTCAGCGAAATACTGGATTCAAGAGCCAAGTCCCTTAAATCTGGAGAACAAAAGCGCCTTCCAGAGAAGGATATCGGGTTATAGAAAGCTTGGAACACGCTCTTGCAACCTGGCTGTATATATCATGGTCCTTCCTTGTTATTTCAGCTACTTTGGCATACAGCGCCCGATCAAAAACCCCCACACACACGATCACATCATCATAATTTTTAAAGGGGTGGGCCGGTAAGCCAGCGGAAGGCCTCGGTCAGATGACCACAAGCTCCAAAGGCGGATCATGATCTAAGACCCGCGTCAGGAAACACTTGCCCTGTTTCCTGACGAACCCTACCTAACCTAACCAACTTCATCATTAGGGCATCCATGATCTTAATAACCTGGTTGAGTATTTCGAATATGATTGAAGAACCGAGTTACAAGAGAAATTATTGCAGGTAAATAATCAAGAATATCCTCCTTGACTATCACATACTGCTTAAATATCATTATATTAAAACCAGACTGTGAACTACGGGAATGATCTTACATCCTCACCGATGATTTTATGAGAACAGTGGTATGCATAGTAGTTTTTATTGATTTAAAATCTAAGTGTGCTAGTGTAGCCAGTAATGGACCTTTTTGAGCGCCTTAATACAGCACATTAATGTCGTGCTTCAATACAGTGCAATAATGCAGTGGCTCACTACAGTGGCTCACTACAGTGGCTCACTTCAGTGCCTCACTACAGTGCCTCACTACAGTGCCTCTGACATATGCCTAAAAAATAACCTTCAGCCGCTCAGTTATTTTCTGATAAATAGGCATATCATTGAAAATACGGTAACGTGTTATATGCCGAATAACACACAAACAGATTTTTGCTCTGGCTGAGGTTCTAGGTGTACTAGCATCTAGGCTAGTGAAAACTAGGTGGGTTAAAAAACTATGATTTCCGGAAAAAAATATTGGTAGTCGTGAATGCGATATTTTGGTGTAATTTTTCATGCTAGTCTGATTTTCTTAATCAACTAATATCGTCTTTTGTTTTGCTATCGTCATGATTTCCGATTTGTATAAAAAATATGATTTTTTTTTATTTAATTCCTATACAAATCTGGTTAAATGTATTGAAAAGGAAATATTATTTTCGTAAATAAAAGGTGTATGTGGCATCAGCTAGATAGTGTTTGTGTGGCGAGCGGCGAGAGAGTTGCAACCCTCAGTTAGTGCTGTGTGGACCCCCAGATAAGAGCTGGTGGCCTCCTGCCAAATGATTTTCTGCTATACTTCCCTCTATTATGTCTCCGCCATTTCTTAACGAAATCGCAAGATTATTTTTTAGGATAATACAGCAGTAGACAGGTTTTAGCTTCTAATTATAGACCAGTCAATTTAACATCAATTGTGAGATAGATGATAGAATCAATAGTTCGTGATGCAGTTCGAAGCCACCTTGAAAGAAATAATGTTATCAGCGATTCTCAGCACGGTTTAACAAAGGGGCGTTCTTGCCTTACGAATTTACTAGCCATTTACACTCAGGCATTCGAGGTGCTGGGCCAGGATAATTAATACGATATTGTGTTCATGGGCTTCAGTAAGGCCTTTGATAAAGTTCTACGTAGGAGACTGAGTAAGAAATTAGCGCCATATGGTCCTGTTACGAGTGGTGTCCCACAGGGGTCAGTGTTGGAACCCTTGCTGTTTACAATATACATAAAGGACATTGATGAGGGAATAAATAGCGATGTAGGCAAGTTTGTTGATGACACTTAAACAGGACTTCAGATAATTTCTAATGTTAATGCTTGAAGGCTACAGGATGAGCTGGATAGATTGATGTTGTGGTCACAGAAGTGGCAGACGCAGTTCAATGCAGAGAAGCGTTAAGTTGTAATCCTATGAAATAACTGTGGTACTTATACGCTAACTAATGTAGATCTTAGTCAAAGTGAACGTAAAAAAAGATCTAGGAGTTCTGGTTAGCAGGAATTTAAATCTAAGAAGGCAGCGATAAGTGTTGGCAATAAAACTAATATAATTTTTGACTTCTCATTTACATTATGCTGCTCAGCTCTGGTCTCCATATTACATGATGAACATAAATATCCTCGAAAATATACAAAGGGCGACGAAATTGTTATATTATGATTTCATCCTTCGAAAACAGGCTGGAGGCACTGAAC
The DNA here is from genome assembly GCF_038502225.1 of Cherax quadricarinatus. Classification (NCBI taxonomy): domain Eukaryota; kingdom Metazoa; phylum Arthropoda; class Malacostraca; order Decapoda; family Parastacidae; genus Cherax; species Cherax quadricarinatus. Next base: position 23,307,586 of record NC_091334.1, on the reverse strand, counting down.
TTGCATGCTTTGGAAAGGTACAGAATTAGAGAAGATAATATTGCATATACAAATGGAAAAAAAAGAATAAATAAAGAGGCTATAAATAGCGTGCTGAAAATTTCTAGCCAAGACAGGATTCGCAGCAATAGATTTAAGTCTGAGAAATTTATATTTAGAAACGGTATTGGAAAGATCTGTGCCTCATTCTATCAGAGCACTAACGAAGCAGGTCACTGTAGCAGATTAATGGAGTACCAACAGAGCACCGCTTTCTCTCTCTCCCTCCCTCTCTCTCTCTCTCTCTCTCTCTCTCTCTCTCTCTCTCTCTCTCTCTCAATGCTTGCCCATCAAACTCAAATATCTGGCCCCCGCTCTCTGGATACACCACTCCATATTCACACTCGGAGTATACCAGCTTAAATGTCCACCTTCATACACTCTTGTCACCTCCTCATCCTCTCCTCATTTACAACGTCATCTGCCCACATTTACCACCCCATTTACTCACCTCATATATACCACTACACTAGCCCACCCCGTCTCTGTTTATGCTAGCCCACTTGCCCACCCTCTCTCGACATACAGATCCTAATGCCCACTCGTGCTCTACACACACTATTATACTTCCATGAAGGAAGAACAACAACAAGGGCTGCAATAACTGCACGGGAAATTGTTCTGTCTCTCGTTCACTTGTCAATATTTCTCACTGCACATTGATACGTGATATTAACTTTTTGCAACACACACACACACACACACACACACACACACACACACACACACACACAGGGAATACCTGACAGAAAGGAAACAACGTGTGTCGGTACGAGGTGAGGTGTCAGTGGGTGCATGTGTCGAGTGGGGTTCCACAAGGGTCAGTTCTAGCGCCGGTGCTATTTCTTGTACATGTGAATAACATGACGGGAGGGATAGTCAGAGGTGTCCCTGTTTGCAGACGACGTGAAACTAATGGGGAGAATACAAGTGGAATAGGATCAAGTAAGCCTAAAAGGGGATCTGGACAGGCTGTAAGCCGGGTCCGACAAATGGCTCCTGGAGTTTAACCCCAACAAATGCAAAGTTATGAAGCTTGGGGAGGGACAAAGGAGACTGCAGACGGAGTACAGTCTAATAGGTCAGAGGCTGCAAAACTCACTCAAGGAAAACGATCGTGGGGTGAGCATCATACCGAGCACATCTCCTGAGGCACACATCAACCAAATAACTGTTGCAGCATATGGGCGCCTGGCAAACCTAAGAATAGCGTTTCGACATCTAAGTAAGGAGTCATTGGCCACGCTGTATACCGTGTACGTCAGGAGTATGCAGCACCAGTATGGAACCCACACCTTGTCAAACACATCTTGTTGCAAAGGTTTGCAACAAGACTAGTCAAAAAATAAGAGAAAATGCAAAGGTTTGCAACAAGACTAGTGCCGGAGCTAAGTGGTATGCCCTACAAGGAGAGGTTAAGGGAACTCAGCTTGACAATACTGGAGGACAGGAAGAATAGGGGGGGACACGATAACATATAAAATGCTAAGAGGAATTGACAAGGTAGATAGGGACGGAATGTTTCAGAGATGTGACACAGCAACAAGGGATCACAATTGGAAGCTGAAAACTCAGATGCGTCACAGGGATGTTAGGAAGTACTTCTTCAGTCATAATTGTCCGAAAGTGGAACAATCTGGAAAGTGATTTAGTGGAGGCAGGATTAATACATAGCTTTAAGAAGAAGTATGATAAATCTCATGGAGCAAGGAGAAAGAGAGTGGATCTAGTAGCGAACAGTGAGGTGGCGGGGCCAGGAGCTATGACTCGACCCCTGCAACCACAATTAGGTGAATTAGGCGAGTATACACATACATAACAGCACGTGTATTTATCGATAAGTGCCTCTGACAGCTTTTATCTAACAGTCACTAATTGTAATGAGCTGTTGTCGACCCGTAAAGTACCGTCACTTCTCGCTGACAACATTCAGTTTTCGAGTATTTTGTCTTATGTAATCGTAAGTTTCTCTCTCTCTCTCTCTCTCTCTCTCTCTCTCTCTCTCTCTCTCTCTCTCTCTCTCTCTCTCTCTCTCTCTCTCTCTCTCTCTCTCCCCACCACATGCATATTCACCCCGTTTCTCACATTCCTGTCCACCATCTTTCCACGTATATGCTCATCCTCTCTATCCACATTCCTACCCACCCTCTCATAACGAACCATTCCACCTACCCCCCTACTCTATACATATTTTTACCCCAACTGCCCACCAACTCATCAACCATTCCCTCTAACACCTCCATATATACGACCCCACTTGCCATTCTCTGTTTTGACACGCCTACCTGCTCACCCTCTCTTGATATAGAAATGAAAATACCCACGCTGGCTCTACACACGCTATTATCCTTCCATGGAGGAGTAACAACAACAAGGGCAGCAATAACCGCACGGGAAATTGCTGTCTCTCACTCACGCTCGCTAGTCAATATTTCACACTGCACAATGATACGCGATATTCACCTTCTTTTTTCCCCAGTATATACTTCAACCTCGTGACTCACGGTGGGGCCTGTGCTAACCTCTCTATGATGTGTATATATACCCAGTTAGATCAATCTTATTGTAGCTGGTTGGCCCAGTGGCATACGCGCTCGCCTGGAGTTTTAGACTCACTCGCTACGAGTTCAATCCCCGCCCGTGGTATGGTTTTAAATCCACACTCGCTTTTGCATTCTAACTTCAGGGTCTCACTCACACTTCACACTCAAACGTCACATTTCACTAATAACTCACACTTTACATACATACTTTACAATTCACACACTTCACGCTTCTCTCAAACTTCACGTACAAGTTATGCTTCACACTTATACGTTATACACTCACACTTTAAAACACAAGCGTCACACATCTCACACTTCACATTGCACACTTACAAGTCACACTCCTCACTCACAAGGCACTCATACGCTGTAAACTAGCACGTAATACCGGACACTCACACTTCACACATACACGTCACACTTCACACATGCCACGCTTCATACATACACGTCACACTTCACACATACACGCCACACTTGGTCCATACACGTTACACTTCATATATGTACGTCATTCATGTACCTCAAGCTATATGTCCCGAGTCGTCTATTGAAATTTGCGTAATTTAAAGAAAATCACTAAATCCATATCCACATCATTTTCCAGGCTTCCATAGCGCTCCAGTTATGGAAAATAATAAAGAACAGCTTTATTGACGAGCATCGCTGAAACCGGTGGAGTCTTTGAAATCGTTGGGATTCAGCGGTAGAGCCTTTGCAGCCGCTGGAGTCGTTCGATTGGTTGGGCTGCAAAACCAGTACCGTTGTGGTCATCTGAATATTTGGGTTCTACAGTAGATCCGTTGGAGCCTTTGGTGTTTTTCTGCTGAGTCGACTTGAACTCTCTTTTGGTTCCTACTCGTTGTAATGGTGCACTTCTCTTATGCTTGCTAATGGAGCTCCTCTGCATGACGTGATAAAGCCACACCTCACTACAGAGTGGTGTTGCAACTTTAACTCTGTCTACGGGCCATGTAAATCCGGTTAATGGCTCTTCCACTGCTTAGTTTCAAAGTCCAGAGTCACGGTACTGTTGAAGATTGACACAGTACCGTTCTTGCAAAAAATATTCCAGCTGGTCATCCCGCTCATCTGACTGTTTCTCAAGGCTGAGGCACTGAATACCTTGTTTACCTCTGTTCTGATTCAACTGTCGCCAATATTTGGTCACTTCTATATTCGACAGTATTTTATTTACCAGTGCGCTTGCTTACTTGTTATTTACATGTCATCTTACTTGCCCATCCTTCCTCCCACCTGCCTACGTCATCTCATTATACAGCAGCCCACCTGCCGACCTCTGTCTACACAATACAACTCAGCTGCACACCCCTCACAGTATACAAATTCTCTCTCTCTCTCTCTCTCTCTCTCTCTCTCTCTCTCTCTCTCTCTCTCTCTCTCTCTCTCTCTCTCTCTCACACACACACACACACACACACACACACACACACACACACACACACACACACACACACACACATACACTCATCACAAACATGTGATAGGACAAGTGTCTATTCACAGGTACCTCTCTGTAACTAATCAGCTTGTCAGTTTACCTGGAGAGTTTCGGGGGTCAACGCCCCCGCGGCTCGGTCTGAGACACGTTATATATTATGCCCAGTGTACCCACTTGATAACCATTAATGTTTGTATTTTTGAATGCCACCTGAGCTATTATGGTCGAGGAAAGACGTGTACAAAGGCTACTTATATTGTTCTTCCAACAAAGCCAGAAGCAACCGCTGAGAAGTATTATTTACTACACCTGACACTCAGGATTATTATTATTATTATTATTATTATTATTATTATTATTATTATTATTATTATTATCAAAAAGAAGCGCTAAGCCACAAGGGTTATTTATACACCTGACACTCAGGAGAACCCAGTACACACATCACCACAAACTGAAATATCCGTTCATCATTTCTCCAAACATTTGCTCATCTTCTCTGTCTGACTTTTTTGGGTTATCCTGGGTTCTCTACACATTTGCTGCTGTGTATGATAATCTTTGTTAACTGTATTTGTGTATACCTGAATAACCTTACTTAATCCTCAAGCTTGCCCAACATTTTCCTTACTACCTGCCCACCATTTCCCCTACATGCCCATCCTTTCCACTTTTCTGCTTCGCACTCTCTCAACAAACCATCCCACATATCCAGCCTCTTTACGTTATCACCCCAGCAAAATGTCTTCAACACACACACACTTGCTACCCCATTTGTTTAACCTCTCTCTATATGACTCGACTCACGAAATCGTATATATATACCAGATGATTTGCCTACCTCCTTCACTGATTATACCAGCCTACTTGGGAGCCCTCGCTCCACATACAAATCCAAATGCTGACATTTTCTCCGTACGAGCCCCTTACCCACCAGAGAGGAGGAAGAACAGCAAAGACTGCCATAATGGCAGAGGAAATTGCTCTCTCTCTCTCTCTCTCTCTCTCTCTCTCTCTCTCTCTCTCTCTCTCTCTCTCTCTCTCTCTCTCTCTCTCTCTCTCTCTCTGAAACACACACTTCTGCTCTAACATCGAAATCAGGTTCACCTTTTACACACAAACATACATATACGCTCACACTTCGTGTATTCGTGTACACACACAATTCACATACACAATTCACACACAATTCACAAACTCAAAATTTACACAAACTTCACACACTCGAACTTTACACACTGACATTCACATGTCTCACACTCAAATTTCCAATACACGCGCATCCACTCACATTTAACACCCTCACACTTCACACACACTTCAAGTACTCACACTTCACACAAATCTTAACACTCTCACAGTTACACTTCATGCTTCATATACTCGTATTTTACCTACACAAATCAGCACACGCTTCACAGAACCACTTTTCAACGCGTCGTTAACACTTCACATTCACACTTCATACACGCTTCACTCTAGCATCTCGCACTCTGTGTTCCGAGTTACACGTGAAAATTGACTTTAATGAATTCAATTAATCTATCCCATCCTATCTGGGTGCAGCCAAAATGGTCCGATAGCTGTACAGTATTTATATTCCTGGCTTCCTCAGCACTGTAGCTAGTACAATAAGAAGTCACCTTTGTTAGGGTGCACCACTGGAAATTTTGGGCTAGTTAGAGTTGTTTTAAGGGTTATTTAGATTTTCCTGGGAAGTTAGTGGGAGTTAGACATTCAGAGAAGTGCACTCGTCACAGTGGTAGTGACGCACTCGTCACAGTGGTAGTGACGCACTCGTCACAGTGGTAGTGACGCACTCGTCACAGTGGTAGTGACGCACTCGTCACAGTGATAGTGACGCACTCGTCATAGTGGTAGTGACGCACTCGTCACAGTGGTAGTGGAGCACTCGTCACAGTGGTAGTGGAGCACTCGTCACAGTGGTAGTGACGCACTCGTCACAGTGGTAGTGGAGCACTCGTCACAGTGGTAGTGGAGCACTCGTCACAGTGGTAGTGGAGCACTCGTCACAGTGGTAGTGGAGCACTCGTCACAGTGGTAGTGACGCACTCGTCACAGTGGTAGTGGAGCACTCGTCACAGTGGTAGTGACGCACTCGTCACAGTGGTAGTGGAGCACTCGTCACAGTGGTAGTGGAGCACTCGTCACAGTGGTAGTGACGCACTCGTCACAGTGGTAGTGGAGCACTCGTCACAGTGGTAGTGGAGCACTCGTCACAGTGGTAGTGGAGCACTCGTCACAGTGGTAGTGGAGCACTCGTCACAGTGGTAGTGGAGCACTCGTCACAGTGGTAGTGACGCACTCGTCACAGTGGTAGTGGAGCACTCGTCACAGTGGTAGTGGAGCACTCGTCACAGTGGTAGTGGAGCACTCGTCACAGTGGTAGTGGAGCACTCGTCACAGTGGTAGTGGAGCACTCGTCACAGTGGTAGTGGAGCACTCGTCACAGTGGTAGTGGAGCACTCGTCACAGTGGTAGTGGAGCACTCGTCACAGTGGTAGTGGAGCACTCGTCACAGTGGTAGTGGAGCACTCGTCACAGTGGTAGTGGAGCACTCGTCACAGTGGTAGTGGAGCACTCGTCACAGTGGTAGTGGAGCACTCGTCACAGTGGTAGTGACGCACTCGTCACAGTGGTAGTGGAGCACTCGTCACAGTGGTAGTGGAGCACTCGTCACAGTGGTAGTGACGCACTCGTCACAGTGGTAGTGGAGCACTCGTCACAGTGGTAGTGGAGCACTCGTCACAGTGGTAGTGGAGCACTCGTCACAGTGGTAGTGGAGCACTCGTCACAGTGGTAGTGACGCACTCGTCACAGTGGTAGTGACCCACTCGTCACAGTGGTAGTGGAGCACTCGTCGCAGTGGTAGTGGAGCGATCGCCGCAGTGGTAGTGGAGCACTCGTCGCAGTGGTAGTGGAGCACTCGTCGCAGTGGTAGTGGAGCACTCGTCGCAGTGGTAGTGGAGCACTCGTCGCAGTGGTAGTGGAGCGATCGCCGCAGTGGTAGTGGAGCACTCGTCGCAGTGGTAGTGGAGCACTCGTCGCAGTGGTAGTGGAGCACTCGTCACAGTGGTAGTGGAGCACTCGTCGCAGTGGTAGTGGAGCGATCGCCGCAGTGGTAGTGGAGCACTCGTCGCAGTGGTAGTGGAGCACTCGTCGCAGTGGTAGTGGAGCACTCGTCGCAGTGGTAGTGGAGCGATCGCCGCAGTGGTAGTGGAGCACTCGTCGCAGTGGTAGTAGAACACCTGTCACAGTGGTAGTGGAGCATTCGTCACAGTGGTAGTGACGCATTCGTCACAGTGGTAGTGGAGTGCTCGTCACAGTGGTAGTGACGCATTCGTCACTGGTAGTGACGCACTCGTCACAGTGGTAGTGGAGTACCTGTCACAGTGGTAGTGACGCACTCGTCACAGTGGTAGTGGAGCGCTCGCCGCAGTGGTAGTGACGCACTCGTCGCAGTGGTAGTGGAGCACCTGTCACAGTGGTAGTGGAGCACTCGTCACAGTGGTAGTGACGCACTCGTCACAGTAGTAGTGGAGCACCTGTCAGTGGTAGTGACGCACTCGTCACAGTGGTAGTGGAGTGCTCGCCGCAGTGGTAGTGACGCACTCGTCACAGTGGTAGTGACGCACTCGTCACAGTGGTAGTGGAGCACTCGTCACAGTGGTAGTGACGCACTCGTCACAGTGGTAGTGGAGCACCTGTCACAGTGGTAGTGACGCACTCGTCACAGTGGTAGTGGAGTGCTCGCCGCCAGTGGTAGTGACGCACTCGTCACAGTGGTAGTGGAGCACTCGTCACAGTGGTAGTGGAGCACTCGTCACAGTGGTAGTGGAGCACTCGTCACAGTGGTAGTGGAGCACTCGTCACAGTGGTAGTGGAGCACTCGTCACAGTGGTAGTGGAGCACTCGTCACAGTGGTAGTGGAGCACTCGTCACAGTGGTAGTGGAGCACTCGTCACAGTGGTAGTGGAGCACTCGTCACAGTGGTAGTGGAGCACTCGTCACAGTGGTAGTGGAGCACTCGTCACGTAGCGATAACTGAATATTCATCAGAACGCAGCGGTAGAGCACCATCTCAGTGCATTGTGAGCTTCTCGCCAGTATGGATGGAGCACCATCTAACAGCATGGTAATGGAGCTCCTGGCAACCGCATAATAATGGAGCAGCTTGCAGCTTTAAGCTCCCTACCCTTGCCACAGCAGGGTAATGGAGCATTTTTCAGCTTTAAGCTCCTATCCTCTCCCTTCCTCCTCATCCCCCTTCTCTCAGTTTGGTCTCAGCCACCAAGAACCCAAATATATGTACTTGTTTTGTTCGATTCTTATCCCCGAATTTTGTTTCTCTTATTCTTGGCTTACTCTATTTTCCTTCACATTACTGATTCACACACACACACACACACACACACACACACACACACACACACACACACCACCAGTTTGGAATCCACACCTGGTCAAGCACGTCAAGAAATTGGAGAAATGTTTGCAACAAGACTAATCCCAGAGCTAAGGGGATTGACCGATGAAGAAAGGTTGAGGGAAATCGGCCTGACGACACTGAAGGACAGGAGGGCCATATAAAATACTGCGAGGAATTGACAAGGTGGACAGAGACAGGATGTTCCGGGGATGGGACACAGAAACAAAGGGTTACAATTGGAAGTTGAAGACTCCTATGAGTCAAAGGGATGTTAGGAAGTATTTCTTTAGTCATAGAACTGCCAGGAAGTGGAATAGCTTAGAAAGCGACGTAGTGAAGGCAGGACCCATACATAGTTTTAAGACGAGGTTTGATAAAGCTCATGGAGCAGGGAGAGGACCTAGTAGCAAACAGTGAGGAGGTGGGGCCAGGAGCTATGACTCGACCCCTGCAACCACAAATAGGTGAGTATACACACACACACACAGGGGTCGGTCCTAGGACCAGTGCTATTTTTGGTATATGTGAACGACATGACGGAAGGATTAGACTCAGAAGTGTCCCTGTTTGCAGATGATGTGAAGTTAATGAGGAGAATTAAATCTGATGAGGACCAGGCAGGACTTCAAAGAGACCTGGACAGACTGGACACCTGGTCCAGCAAATGGCTTCTCGAATTTAATCCTGCCAAATGCAAAGTCATGAAGATAGGGGAAGGGCACAGAAGACCACAGACAGAGTATAGGCTAGGTGGCCAAAGACTGCAAACCTCACTCAAGGAGAAAGATCTTGGGGTGAGTATAACACCGAGCATGTCTCCGGAAGCACACATCAATCAGATAACTGCTGCAGCATATGGGCGCCTGGCAAACCTGAGAACAGCATTCCGATACCTTAGTAAGGAATCATTCAAGACACTGTACACCGTGTATGTCAGGCCCATACTGGAGTATGCAGCACCTGTTTGGAACCCGCACTTGATAAAGCACGTCAAGAAACTAGAGAAAGTACAAAGGTTTGCGACAAGGTTAGTTCCAGAGCTAAGGGGAATGTCCTATGAAGAAAGATTAAGGGAAATCGGCCTGACGACACTGGAGGACAGGAGGGTCAGGGGAGACATGATAACGACATATAAAATACTGCGTGGAATAGACAAGGTGACAAAGACAGGATGTTCCAGGGAGGGGACACAGAAACAAGAGGCCACAATTGGAAGTTGAAGACACAAATGAGTCAGAGAGATAGTAGGAAGTATTTCTTCAGTCATAGAGTTGTAAGGCAGTGGAATAGCCTAGAAAATGACGTAGTGGAGGCAGGAACCATACACAGTTTTAAGACGAGGTTTGATAAAGCTCATGGAGCGGGGAGAGAGAGGGCCTAGTAGCAACGGTGAAGAGGCGGGGCCAGGAGCTAGGACTCGACCCCTGCAACCACAAATAGGTGAGTACAAATAGGTGAGTACACACACACACAAACAGGAGCTGTGACCCGACCCCTGCAACCAACCATAACTAGGTGAGTACACACACACACACACACAGCGGTGGCAGGATCTATACACAGCTTTAAGAAGAGATATGATTAGGCTCTTGGAGCGGGGAGAGAGAGTGACCTAATAGCGAAGTGGCGGGGGCTAGGAGTTGTGACTTAACCCCTGCATCCACGTATAGGTGAGTACATATAGGTCAGTGCACACACACTTGGTTCAACCAGTGATAAAGAGAAGAAAAATATCGAAAAGAGCGAAAGCTCGAGAAAGCAATAGAAAGCGAAGAACAATCGAAAACAGAGAAGAAAGCAGAAAGGTCAGAATCGAATATGCAAGAGTGTGGAGAGAGGCTTGGGCAGAAGTTAGAGAATAACTTAGTAGTAAAACCCAAGACAGAGCCAACACTGCCTCACAGCCACATTAGAAGAGAGAAGATAATAAGAGACGAGATAATTCAACTCAAGGAGGAGAAACAGATCACTTGTACTGGCAAAGAGGTCTTTAAAATACTGAACAACTGATTTAAAGAGGTGTTCTCATTGGAAACGGGAAATTACAGAAGGCCTAGAGCAACGGGTACGCCAACAGGTATTGGAAAACGTATAGACAACAGGGTAATAGATAAAAATAACTTTTAAGTGAGCTGGATACATCATTGGCAATGGTATCTGAAAAGGTGTCACCATGAATTCTGTGAGAGAGAGAAGCACAGTGTGAACCACTAACTTATATCTATAACTAGTCAATTGACACTAGACATCTACCAGACGTCTGGGAAAAAGTGAATACAGTTCCAGTATTTAAGAAGACGTAAATCATTGAACCAAAGACTAGGATTATAGACATGTTAGAGGCGATTAAAATGCCGGGAGCAAGAGGCTAGTAAGTCCTTCTCCTGTATACATTACTAAAGTTATAAAAAGAAACTTTTGTTTTTCTTTTTGGGCCAGTCTGCCTCGGTGGGACGCGGCCGGTTTGTAGAAAGATGATATATATATATATAATATATATAATATATATATATATATATATATATATATATATATATATATATATAATGTATATATTGTGTGTGTGTGTGGATAAAAAGGCTTCGAGGAAAAATATTTGGATATTTCACTTCCCTTCCATCCCATCTTTCAAATTTTTTTACCAATAGGTATATTTTAATCCATAATATGGTACACGAGATTTAAAGGTTACATTGCTGGTACATGAGCTTTGAGGGATAAATTTGTGTCTATCACACATTACAATGCGAAAATCTTATCCAGCTCCTCAGAGCTGGGGTGTATATCCAGTATAAAGCAGACGTTGCCCCTCTGAACCGCAGCGCTGAGTCACTGGAGCAGAAAACTAGCTGCCCTTGGATCCCTAGTTACCCTGATGAGTCTTTTGTCTAGCTCCTTAAGGAACTTAGGTGCACTCTTTCCCCATGGGGCAAGGGTCTCTGACCCTATGGGAACACACACATAATGATGGGGAAGTTCACCGTATTTTGTAGACTTTTGGGACTCCTGAAGCTAGCAACTGCCTTCCCATAATCCCTGGTGTATTGGAGATAGATATCAGCCAGTGTGGATGCACATATGTAGTCCCACACCGCCTGCTTGCCGCCTGTCTAAGCTTGAAGGATTATACCGTCTGGACGCTTTTGGTTACCATCCGATCCGCATAGTTGGGGTGGCTCCCTTATTGTTCGGCATCCGGAAGCTGTGAGGATCCTTTTGATATTATTAACCTCTTCATGCCTTGCAATCTTTTCTTTGGACCTACGGCAAACAAGATCATGGTACCCAGATCGGCCTGTCGATTCACTGCCGCAAATGCACACACACACACACACACACACACACACACACAGAGGAGAGGTTAATGGAAACTGAAATGGCAGTGGAAGACAGGAGAGATAGGGGAGATATGATAACGACATATACTGAGAGGAATCGACAAGGTGGATAGAGACAGGATGTTCCAGAGATGGGACACAGCAACAAGGGGTCACATTGGAAGTTGAAGACTCAGATGAATCACAGGGATGGTAGGAAGTATTTCTTCAGTCACAGAGTTGTCAGGAAGTGGAATAGTCTGGGAAGTGATGTAGTGAAGGCAGTTATCCATACATAACTTTAAGAAGAGGTATGATAAAGCTCATGGAGCGGGAAGAGTGACCGAGTAGCGGCCAATTAAGCGGCGGGGCGAGGAGCTGTGAATCGACCCCTGCAACCACAACTAGGTGAGTACACACACTCATCTTCAATACATTTAAACATTCTCTACTACTTACACAGATGCCAGTTACCTGGATTTAACCCCGCATTAACAGACAGTCAAGTACACGAAAACCTTCACACACGTACTGGAAATATTACAGACAAGAAGCTACGTATCAACATCGCGGAAAAAAAATAGGATTGAAGAGGCGGAGGAGTGAAGTAGTTGGCAACAATTAGAATTGCTAATTGCAAGCTAGGAGCTAAAATGAGGGAATATCTTGGAGAAGCTTGAAGCAATTAGGTAGAAGAACGAGCTAAAGATATACCAATTGCAGATTATGTAGAGGGGAAGGAGAGTGATTAAGGCTGAAAATAAGGGAAGACACGCGATACTGAGACAAAAACAGCTACGAGATTCGGTACTATTAAAGAGGAGGAATGTAGTGTGTTAGTAGGGACGGGGAGATGGAGTTGAAGGGAAAAGATGGATGAGGGGGAGGGGAAAAAATGGGCGTTTAAATACATGTGGACATTTTGCTAAGGCTGAGACTTTGAAATGCTTTATGCTTCAATCTATAAAGAAAATGATCAAGAAAATTAAAGGTTTAAGAGTGAAGGCGCTATTATTCACGATCATCTCATCGAGTTACATGAAAAGGAAAGAAGAAAGTTTTAACTTATATTAGCTGGAGGTGATCGTGCAGTTGAAATGGCTGATAATCTAGTTTTGATATGGCTACCACAAGACAGTAAGTCTGGACAAAAAGGTATCGCAAAAGAACACTTAACTTCCTGATCCAGGATCGAACTCTCAGTGAGACAATTAACCTGAGACAATGAAGCGCAAAGGAGAGTGAGAGCACAAAGTAGATGAGGAAGTAAGAATGCACACATATTGCACCAGGATACTCCCCTAACCTATTTACTCCTTCAAGAGAAATATCGGTACAAGAGCAGGAATACTGTCCTCCATAACACTTTCCCCTGAACTTACGCTCACCTCATTCTGTCACTGCCCTCCCTAACGTGTAACTCACTCAAGAATAGCGCACGACTACCACCTCTTCCCACACAATAACCACAACCTCTGTTATCCCCTCCGTCACTGCTCCCTCCCCTCTCCCAATAATCTCTCATCTGCTACTCCACCCATCCAGGCTTCCTTACTTCTCTTCCCCCCCCCCCTCCCCTCTCATATCATCTCACTTATATTTCTCAAAATTGACCCTCCATTCTCCTTCTCTCCCTTCCGAGTTCCAACTTTATTATTAAGAACAATATTAATTTAGTTGATAAATTAAGCACCATGGCTGAATTAAGTTATTACAGTATGGTTCGTTTTGATGTCAGTTCGTTGTTCACAAGTCTCAGTTGGCGATATATTAAGTTTCCTCTATGAAGACTTCTGTAATTACGATTTACCATTGCCTGTTCCAACACTCTGTGTCCTTTGCTGATGCAAAATTTGTGTTTAGTGGCTAGTTTTACACTCAAAATTTGGTATTGCAATGGGAAATCCTCTCTCACAAGTCCTAAGCAATTTGTACATGGATTTTTTTGAAGCAAGACTATTAAACAGTCTTGTTTGAAAATTCTTTTACATGATGGTAGGATTGCTGGTGTCTTCTTTCTGTCTCATAAACATGCTGGATAACAGGTATAGCTTACCACTTCTATTTACATTTAAGTCACACCACACATTCAAGTTCACTCATATACATTTACACACACATCTGAGTTTCTTCTGTTTTCTTAATAGTTTTTCTTCTTGTTTATTTATTATCTCCATGGGAAAGTGGAAAAGAATTCTTCCTCCGTAAACCATGCGTGTCGTAAGAGGTGACTAAAATGCCGGAAGCAAGGAGCTAGTAACCCCTTATACTGTATACATTACTAAAAAAAAATAGTTTTTTTTAGGTCACCCTGCCTCGGTGAGATACAGTGAATTTGTTGAAATTTACACACACACACACACACACACACACACACACACACACACACACACACACACACACACACACACACACACACACACACACACACACACACACACATATATATATATATATATATATATATATATATATATATATATTTTAGGTAGTAGGTTGGTAGACAGCAACCACCCAGGGAGGTACTACCGTCCTGCCAAGTGAGTGTAAAACGAAGCCTGTGATTGTTTTACATGATGGTAGGATTGCTGATGTCTTTTGGCTGTCTCATAAATATGCAAGATTACAGGCATGTCTTGCTACTTCTACTTACACTTAGGTCACACTACACATACATGTACACATTTATTTATACACACTCATCTGAGTTTTCTTTGATTTTATCTTAATAGTTCTTGGTCTTATTAATTTTCCTTTTATATCCATGGGGAAGTGGAATAAGAATCTTTCCTCCGTAAGCCATGCGTGTTGTAAAAGTCAACTAAAATGCCGGGAACAATGGGCTAGTAACCCCTTTTCCTGTAAAGATTACTAAAAAGAATAAGAAGAAGAAAATTGTCAAAGTGGGAAGTCTGAATGTGCGTGGATGTTGTGCAGATGATAAGAAAGAGATGATTGTGGATGTTATGAATGAGAAGAAGCTGGATGTCCTGGCTTTAAGTGAAACAAAGCTGAAGGGGGTGGGAGAGTTTCAGTGGAGAGGAATAAATGGGATTAGGTCAGGGGTTTCAAATAGAGTTAGAGCTAAAGAAAGAGTAGCAATAATGTTGAAGGATAAGCTATGGCAGGAAAAGAGGGACTATAAATGTATTAATTCAAGGATTATGTGGAGTAAAATAAAGTTTGGATGTGAAAAGTGGGTTATAATAAGCGTGTATGCACCTGGAGAAGAGAGAAGTGTAGAGGAGAGAGAGAGATTTTGGGAAATGTTGAGTGAATGCGTGGGGAGTTTTGAATCAAGTGTGAGAGTAATGGTGGTTGGGGATTTCAATGCTAAAGTGGGTAAAAATGTTATGGAAGGAGTAGTAGGTAAATTTGGGGTGCCAGGGGTAAATGTAAATGGGGAGCCTTTAATTGAGCTATGTGTAGAAAGAAATTTGGTAATAAGTAATACATATTTTATGAAAAAGAGGATAAATAAATATACAAGGTATGATGTAGCACGTAATGAAAGTAGTTTATTAGATTATGTATTGGTGGATAAAAGGTTGATGGGTAGGCTCAAGGATGTACATGTTTATAGAGGGGCAACTGATATATCGGATCATTATTTAGTTGTAGCTACAGTTAGAGTAAGAGGTAGATGGGAAAAGAGGAAGGTGGCAACAACAAGTAAGAGGGAGGTGAAAGTGTATAAACTAAGGGAGGAGGAAGTTCGGGTGAGATATAAGCGACTATTGGCAGAAAGGTGGGCTAGTGCAAAGATGAGTAGTGGTGGGGTTGAAGAGGGTTGGAATAGTTTTAAAAATGCAGTATTAGAATGTGGGGCAGAAGTTTGTGGTTATAGGAGTGTGGGGGCAGGAGGAAAGAGGAGTGATTGGTGGAATGATGAAGTAAAGGGTGTGATAAAAGAGAAAAAGGTAGCTTATGAGAGGTTTTTACAAAGCAGAAGTGTTATAAGAAGAGCAGAGTATATGGAGAGTAAAAGAAAGGTAAAGAGAGTGGTGAGAGAGTGCAAAAGGAGAGCAGATGATAGAGTGGGAGAGGCACTGTCAAGAAATTTTAATGAAAATAAGAAAAAATTTTGGAGTGAGTTAAACAAGTTAAGAAAGCCTAGGGAAAATATGGATTTGTCAGTTAAAAACAGAGTAGGGGAGTTAGTAGATGGGGAGATGGAGGTATTGGGTAGATGGCGAGAATATTTTGAGGAACTTTTAAATGTTAAGGAAGAAACAGAGGCAGTAATTTCATGCACTTGTCAGGGAGGTATACCATCTTTTAGGAGTGAAGAAGAGCAGAATGTAAGTGTGGGGGAGGTACGTGAGGCATTACGTAAAATGAAAGGGGGTAAAGCAGCTGGAACTGATGGGATCATGACAGAAATGTTAAAAGCAGGGGGGGATATAGTGTTGGAGTGGTTGGTACTTTTGTTTAATAAATGTATGAAAGAGGGGAAGGTACCTAGGGATTGGCAGAGAGCATGTATAGTCCCTTTATATAAAGGGAAAGGGGACAAAAGAGACTGTAAAAATTATAGAGGAATAAGCTTACTGAGTATACCAGGAAAAGTGTACGGTAGGGTTATAATTGAAAGAATTAGAGGTAAGACAGAATGTAGGATTGCGGATGAGCAAGGAGGTTTTAGAGTGGGTAGGGGATGTGTAGATCAGGTGTTTACATTGAAGCATATATGTGAACAGTATTTAGATAAAGATAGGGAAGTTTTTATTGCATTTATGGATTTAGAAAAGGCATATGATAGTGGATAGAGGAGCAATGTGGCAGATGTTGCAAGTATATGGAATAGGTGGTAAGTTATTAAATGCTGTAAAGAGTTTTTATGAGGATAGTGAGGCTCAGGTTAGGGTGTGTAGAAGAGAGGGAGATTACTTCCCGGTAAAAGTAGGTCTTAGACAGGGATGTGTAATGTCACCATGGTTGTTTAATATATTTATAGATGGGGTTGTAAAGGAAGTAAATGCTAGGGTGTTTGGGAGAGGGGTGGGATTAAATTATGGGGAATCAAATTCAAAATGGGAATTGACACAGTTACTTTTTGCTGATGATACTGTGCTTATGGGAGATTCTAAAGAAAAATTGCAAAGGTTAGTGGATGAGTTTGGGAATGTGTGTAAAGGTAGAAAGTTGAAAGTGAACATAGAAAAGAGTAAGGTGATGAGGGTGTCAAATGATTTAGATAAAGAAAAATTGGATATCAAATTGGGGAGGAGGAGTATGGAAGAAGTGAATGTTTTCAGATACTTGGGAGTTGACGTGTCGGCGGATGGATTTATGAAGGATGAGGTTAATCATAGAATTGATGAGGGAAAAAAGGTGAGTGGTGCGTTGAGGTATATGTGGAGTCAAAATACGTTATCTATGGAGGCAAAGAAGGGAATGTATGAAAGTATAGTAGTACCAACACTCTTATATGGGTGTGAAGCTTGGGTGGTAAATGCAGCAGCGAGGAGACGGTTGGAGGCAGTGGAGATGTCCTGTTTAAGGGCAATGTGTGGTGTAAATATTATGCAGAAAATTCGGAGTGTGGAAATTAGGAGAAGGTGTGGAGTTAATAAAAGTATTAGTCAGAGGGCAGAAGAGGGGTTGTTGAGGTGGTTTGGTCATTTAGAGAGAATGGATCAAAGTAGAATGACATGGAAAGCATATAAATCTATAGGGGAAGAAAGGCGGGGTAGGGGTCGTCCTCGAAAGGGTTGGAGAGATGGGGTAAAGGAGGTTTTGTGGGTAAGGGGCTTGGACTTCCAGCAAGCGTGCGTGAGCGTGTTAGATAGGAGTGAATGGAGACGAATGGTATTTGGGACCTGACGATCTGTTGGAGTGTGAGCAGGGTAATATTTAGTGAAGGGATTCAGGGAAACCGGTTATTTTCATATAGTCGGACTTGAGTCCTGGAAATGGGAAGTACAATGCCTGCACTTTAAAGGAGGGGTTTGGGATATTGGCAGTTTGGAGGGATATGTTGTGTATCTTTATATGTGTATGCTTCTAGACTGTTGTATTCTGAGCACCTCTGCAAAAACAGTGATAATGTGCGAGTGTGGTGAAAGTGTTGAATGATGATGAAAGTATTTTCTTTTTGGGGATTTTCTTTCTTTTTTGGGTCACCCTGCCTCGGTGGGAGACGGCCGACTTGTGTGTGTGTATATGTATATGTATATGTATATATATATATATATATATATATATAATTATAAGAGAAAAAAAACGAACGAATGAATGTATTATAACATAAGACAAAATATTCGAAAATCTAATTTTGTCAGCGAGTAATGAGTATGGCTGCGGGTCGATGAACCCTCATTATAATGTCTGACAAGGTCTGATTCCCTAGAGGTGAACAATAGGCAAGAACATTGTATAAGGCTTAACCTTACTGGTGTCACCTAATTTTAATCCCAAGTTATTAATCACATTCCATGTGTCTAAATCTGAAAAAGTATTAAGTATTGTTATGTAATATTTTTTTTAATTTAGCAAAATATTATTTTA
This sequence comes from Cherax quadricarinatus, assembly GCF_038502225.1. Taxonomy (NCBI): domain Eukaryota; kingdom Metazoa; phylum Arthropoda; class Malacostraca; order Decapoda; family Parastacidae; genus Cherax; species Cherax quadricarinatus. The sequence continues at coordinate 23,289,262 of NC_091334.1, read as the reverse complement.
GAAATGAAATATAATATTATGTCCAACCTTTCAAAATTTTCATTATCATCAGAGAGTTTCTCGATGGCATCGTACGAGTAAAATATAATTTTATTGTGAGTCTATCCAAAATATTTTTCTGAATAGTGTTAAGCATTATTTTTATTGTGAGGCTTGTATAGCCCCCCCCCAAAAAAAAAAATGAATTTTGTATATATTGTTATTGCAGTTAGACCGGTCACAATTATCTTAATGCAGGGAGAACTGAAATTTTGGAAAAAGTTAAATTTTACATCAGGCGTATTAAGGTTTTTTTGTGATTTTTCAGAAAACCGACAATTTGAAGACATGCAACATATGGGAATCTTTATAGAAGATTACCATATATTGCACAAGTGTCTCATTCTTCAAGTTTTTTTATATATATTTTGAACCGCGGGTTCAATCCTCACCCGTGGGATGGCGCGGGTTCAATCCCCGCCCGTGGTATGGTTTATCACATTCTTTCTTGCGTCATTGTGAAATTATTAAGATTGAACATAATGCAAAAATGTGAAAGATAAGCAGTAAGCTGATATTATATAACTGCGCTAACGAAAGATTCGAACCCATGTTTTCCTGGCCCGCCATTGTGAGCGAGAACCACAAACGCTCACAATGGCAGGCCAGTACAACATGGGTTCGAATCCTTGGCTAGCGCAGTGTTATTGATCAATACCACTCATCCGTGGTTACAATAATATATAATACAAGTTGACAAAGTGAAGCTTCATAACCAAGGACCTTCCAGTCAGACTCACGAAATCGTAATAACATAATTGTAAACAAACCACGGTACGGGTGAGGCTTGAACCCATGGTAGGTTGTTAGTGCATTGGCCTCTGAGCTTTAGGACTCACCCGCCGTGGATTCAAGCCCCACTCGTCTCACTCAGAACTTTATTAAGTGATATCCTAATGTAGTCCTTACTGAACAAATCGTCTTTCTATGTATCTTTGAATCATTGTATCGTAACACGAGGCTTTTAAGTCAAATATACGAAAATTTGGTCCAATTTACAACATTTATGATAAAAAGCGTAAGTAACGTTTATTTTTGCCTTAAAATAATCTTTTTACAAGTTTAGACATATATCTTATAAGCTATAATATTTACAGATGGGAAATTTTCTTTTTTTTGCGCTTTTTACAGGTCGTAACTTTTCACTGCTGTGGGATGTCAAAGAATTTTTTTTAGCATATCTCTGTCCGACGGTTTTTACAAATAATAAACATAGTAAAGTAACTTACATAAAACTTTCGACAACTTTTACAAGTATTTTGAACGTAGAGAACAAAATGCGCGGGGGTATTTGAATCAATTTTTTTTATCATATTTCGTTGCAAATGTCAGTTTCTTATTTTTTTCAGGCGTGGTTCGGTACTATGAAAGGTCAGTTTTGCGATCTAGCTGGTGATTTCTGCAACAAGGTTGGGCACTCGAGTAACCTGGTTAGTCAAACTCAAGTAATGTAACCTGGGCAGCCAGGAAGCTGCCGCCTCATAATCTCCTGCTGACACCACCATCTTGGCTATGGGTGATCACGCCCAGGCGCGTGCGTGTGAATAAATGGATTTTAATGCGTGCTGCGGGGTGTGAATGAGTGCCCCCCCCCTCATGTTTGTGGTGGTCTGTTGGTATGCACGTGCGTGTGTTTATCCATTAGGGATTACCTATTTGAGTATCCAGAAATTAGTTTACCTCTCCTGTGCTAATCTGTTGATTTTCCGTCGTTTGAGGTGAGTACATTAACTCAAGCGTCGTGACCAGGTTCGTTTCTCTTCTTTAACTCTCTTAAGTTATTCAAAACGTGTAATTGTGGTGTTTATTGCTCCCAGCGGAAGGTTATGTACACGGAGAGACATACATCTCTCAGTGTATACTCGCCGAGAAGTGTAATGATTCTCACTGTATGTATGACGAGGTGTATAGGTTTGTCAGTGTATATATACCAGTAGGTGTAAATGCTTATCAGGGTATTTTCGCTGAAAGGTGTATATCTTTCACCGTATATACACCGTGAGCCGTATCTCGTTATACAAGTATATACACTGAGAAGAGTGGGGGGTGGGGTGTTGCGGTGAGGGATAGATTCCTACTCTGTCTGCAGTTACCCCAACTGGACGAGGGTGAGGTGAGGTTGGGAAAGGTGGCTGGCTGATGGAGAAGGCGGGTTGGAGTTGGGAAAGGTGGGACAAGGTCGGTGAAGGTGGGACAAGGTTGGTGAAGGTGGGACAAGGTTGGTGAAGGTAGGACAAGGTCGGTGAAGGTGGGACAAGGTCGGTGAAGGTGGGACAAGGTTGGTGAAGGTAGGACAAGGTTGAAGGTAAGACAAGGTTGGGGAAGATAGGGTAACGTTGGGTGACGTGAGATGGGATAGCGTCAAACAGGGTGGGGTAAGATCTAATGAGAGTGGAGTGAAATTGGGGAAGGTAGAGTGGGGTTTAGGAGGGGATGGGGATTGGTGAAGGAACAGATCCTGATAAAGATCGTGGTGGGGAAGTGAAAATCTAGGGTTGGGTACTGTCTCGTTTTTTCCTCTCTTCTAGATTTTCCCTAATAATTACGCTTTCCACTGTCTGACTAATTCTTGACGTGCTCTTTCTAGTAATGTTCAGTCTCGGTGTAAGTAAATGCAGCCAGTCTCAACGGAGTCTTCAGAACTGTGCTTCGTTCTGATATTCCGTCCCTTGGAAACTCTCTTCTGAATCACGAAACTCTTGGTTAAAATTCTTCGTGATGCCAAGAATTCTCCCGTCCGAATGGAAATTTGTTCGCGTGCTTTTCTTCACAAGTTAAAAACCATTAATTTACCTCATGGATTCTTTATTTTGAGAATTTTCTCCTTGAAAAAATAGACCGTTTATTTTAGCAAATAATTAACACTCATGTATGTTAACCGAGATTTATTAAAGAACATCGTTTAAACATTTAAAAATTAGCAAAAGAAGGGTGATTCAAAGGCCTGAGAGATGATGGTTGAGCCATAAACCAAGACATAACCAGCTACCCGGAAAAGCTTTCAAGGAGGGGCGCCAACTCCTGCAAAACATGCTAAATGCATCAGCCTTAGTCCATTTATGGAGTCTCATATATCATGGGATACATGCAGCCTGAATGCGGTCGGGGCTGAGAGATCTACTCGACAGCTTAAGTGGTGTATTTAATGCTAAGTGCTTCAAGTAGCATGATATAAGTTACAGTGACACCTCAGTCTAAATCTAAACTGATAAGAATTCTGAAGTGCTGAAGTGGGACACTCACCAGGGCAATGTGTCATAACAAATATCTGTTTATAATAAAATGCAATTTTTTTTTCAAGAGACAGAGAGAGAAAGAGAGAGAGTATAACATCGTCTTGCATGGTTCTCTCTGCTGGACATAATACGGAACCGCGTGTGACGACTTACCTCTCGCCAAGACCCGGCCTAGACAAATCTGTCATTTCAACATACTCATCAACACCGGAAAGATGTGTGGGGTGGCATTACTATAATGTACAAAAAAAATAAATTTTAAAGGTACACACTCGGCTCCAGTAAGCGGTCAGCGAGAAAACAGCCTCTATACCACAAGACGGGCAGCATTAGCATATACGCTCTGGCTGTACTCTACTCCTAATCGTACAACATAAAAATATTGATGAAAAAATGCCATCTAAAATAGAATCTCTAGCATAGAGCCGAGTCCAGTATCATCGTGTTCCCTATTTGTATGTTTGATAAAAATAAAATTTTAATGAAGGTAATGCAAGGTAAGGTTTTCATACGAGGTGAGGCAGGTAACAGCTCATAGCTTGTAAATAAAGGTAAGTAGTCTTAACCTAACCTTGTAAAAACATTTGTGGAAAGAGAGAAAGAGAGAGAGAGTGAGAGGGAAGGGAGAGGGAGAAAGGGAGGTATGGAGCTTCGAAGGAAGGAAGGATAGGAGGGATGTAGAAAGTTAGAGAGGTAAAGAGGTAGATAGGTAGGTGTGTGAGACTGAAATTTCAGTGTGAATTATGTACATTTGGAGGGTATTTAAATAATACCAAAAGCCCAGCATAGTATCATAACACTGTACAACAACAACAAGCTGATTTAATAAAAACATCCGCAACACCTGGTTGTGGAAATTCAAATTCCTAGGTGTTACACGTGTCTAACTCATCAGCTTGAAATAGTGTTGCGAGCAGAGTAAAAAATTGTACGTGGCAAGAGTTAGTTCTAATTACAATGGGTTGTAGTTTACCAGTTTAATGTTCTTCACAACTGAGTGTTGCTTGATGTTTCACAGTACGGTGAAATAGATGTCTACTTCGACCACTTGTTAGACAAACTTAATACGGGAAGCAACGCTGTCTACTTCGACCACTTGTTAGACAAACTTAATACGGGAAGCAACGCTGTCTACTTCGACCACTTGTTAGACAAACTTAATACGGGAAGCAACGCTGTCTACTTCGACCACTTGTTAGACAAACTTAATACGGGAAGCAACGCTGTCTACTTCGACCACTTGTTAGACAAACTTAATACGGGAAGCAACGCTGTCTACTTCGACCACTTGTTAGACAAACTTAATACGGGAAGCAACGCTGTCTACTTCGACCACTTGTTAGACAAACTTAATACGGGAAGCAACGCTGTCTACTTCGACCACTTGTTAGACAAACTTAATACGGGAAGCAACGCTGTAGATTACTGAATAAATTGCGTATCACTGTTCGTTATAAATTCTGAATAACAACTTTATAGCAGGACTGAAATGGTGGTACCCCGTGGCCTTGTGGCAAAGCTCTCGCTTCACACGGTGAGGGGTTCGGGTTCGATTCCCGGCGAGGGTGGAAATACTGGACGTGTGTCCTTATACCTGCTGTCCATGTTCACCCATCAGTAAAAATGGGTACCTGAGTGATAGTGGACTGGTGTGGGTCGCATCCTGGGACACTGACCTAATTTACGGGAAATGCTCAGCATAACAAGCAGCTTTCTATACAGTAGTATGTCACAGATGTCAGCTGTGGTCTGTGTACCTTGTACATGTACTTGTAGAAATAAAGATATTATTATTATTAAAATCTAGGCATTAAATCTGACAGTTTTATTAGAATACTAATCAATAAAAACAGTTATTTTATTAATTTTTATTATATATGTTGTTATTATTATTGAAATATTAATAATTATACGAAGCAAGTAGAGTCATGTATAAAAATGTGGTGTAATTGTTTCAGATCAGTTTTTAAGATAGATATTGTTGTTGCCGGATTTATTGGCCAGGTAAAAAAAAAATCCCTGACTTGAGGCTTTATCATAACATGAGCCGGACAGTGGTGCAGGCACTCTAGGGAGACACGTGAAGGATGGGTAGTCGATGGTGTTGTGGAGTGCCAATGTAGCGGCTCTGCTTGACTGCTGCAGCAGAATCTGGTTTTATTTATTAGGTTGATATGTTACGATTAACATTTGATGTTGAATCAATTTCTAGTTAACTAACAATCGATTCTCAGTCAAAAAAAATCATTACAATTTCTCTCTAGATCATTTACATTGTAAAGTTTACACGTTACAACCACCCACAACCACGTTACAACCACCCAAAACCACGTTAGAAACACCCACAACTATGTCACAGCCACACACAACCACGTTAGAAACATCCACAACTATGTCACAACCACCCACAACATTACAACCATCCACAACCACGTTACAACCATCCACAACCACGCTACGATCTCACAGAACCACGTTACTTACGCTAAGAATTTGGTTTAAACAGACGAGGAATCTCTGGCTCACATAATCCTAATAACACTTAACTTTACCCCGGAATATGATCAGCCTAGCAACTGCAAGGAAGCTGATGGTTTTACGATTCTTGATGAAGAATGAAGAAAGTATACATGTGCAAAATGTGTATTGATAAAGCCACTGGTGGGCGAAATGTCTACAAATAAAGATACCCAGATGTTTCGCATGAGTCTAATTCTTCATCTCGTCGGTATTGTATACCAGTTTAACGATTCTTCTTGACTTAAATTGAATTAGTTTTGGTAAAGCCTTTTTCTCGGTTATCATAAGAATACATTTACTGTCGAGTCTGTGAGTAATATTTCTGTTATTTCAGGTCCACTGTATATCCTCCACCTTTTTCAGAGGCAAATTACAATCCTCCTCCTAATGCCCTGTTCATATTCTCTTTCATCAGTTTTAGTCCTTCCTCTAAATTACTAGCCATTTACTCTTTCATCTCTCACACAGCTTTAATCATCTTATCTGCCAACTCCTCTCTCAATCATTTCTCCATCAAAGTAATTAATGTACGCCGTGATTCCCTACTTTCCATTTTCTCCTTAATTTACCTCCCTCCCACCCCTGCAGCGGTGTCTTATTCAGTGTACTCACCTAATTGTGGTTGCAGGGGTCGAGACTCAGCTCCTGGCCCCGCCTCTTCACTGATCGCTACTGGGTCCTTCCTCTCTCTGCTTCTTGAGCTTTGTTATACCTCTTCTTAAAACTATGTATGGTTCCTGCCTCTACTACTTCACTTGCTAGGCTATTCCACTTGCTGACAACTCTATGACTGAAGAAATACTTCCTAACGTCCCTGTGACTCGTCTGAGTCTTCAGCTTCCAGTTGTGACCCCTTGTCCCTGTGTCCCCTCTCTGGAACATCCTATCTCTGTCCACCTTGTCTATTCCCCGCAGTATCTTGTATGTCGTTATCATGTCTCCCCTGACCCTTCTGTCCTCCAGTGTCGTCAGTCCGATTTCCCTTAACCTTTCCTCGTACGACATTCCCTTGAGCTCTGGGACTAGCCTTGTTGCAAACCTTTGTACTTTCTCTAACTTCTTGACGTGCTTGACCAGGTGTGGGTTCCAGACTGGTGCTGCATACTCCAGTATGGGCCTAACATACACAGTGTACAGTGTCTTGAACGATTCCTTATTAAGGTATCGGAACGCTATTCTCAGGTTTGCCAGGCGCCCGTATGCTGCAGCAGTTATTTGGTTGATGTGTGCCTCCGGTGATGTGCTCGGTGTTATGGTCACCCCAAGGTCTTTCTCCCTGAGTGAGGTCTGTAGTCTTTGTCCACCTAGCCTATACACTGTCTGCGGTCTTCTTTGCCCCTCCCCAATCTTCATGACTTTGCATTTGGCTGGATTGAATTCGAGAAGCCAGTTACTGGACCACATGTCCAGCCTGTCCAGGTCTCTTTGCAGTCCTGCCTCATCCTCGTCCGATTTAATTCTTCTCATTAACTTCACATCATCTGCGAACAGGGACACTTCAGAGTCTATTCCTTCCATCATGTCGTTCACATATATATGTGTGTGTGTGTGTGTGTGTGTGTGTGTGTGTGTGTGTGTACTCACCTAGTTGTACTCACCTAGTTGAGGTTGCAGGGGTCGAGTCCAAGCTCCTGGCCCCGCCTCTTCACTGGTCTCTACTAGGTCACTCTCCCTGAACTATGAGCTTCATCATATCTCTGCTTAAAGCTATGTATGGATCCTTTGTGTGTGTGTGTGTGTACTCACCTATATGTCCTTACGAGGGTTGATACTACTTTGATTTAGATCAGCATCACTGATTTATGACCATTTGAACTGCATGGTATCTTCTTTTCAAGATCTGTGTTGAATCTGCATCCATCATTTCCTCGACAAAGTCATTCCACTTCTCACATAATAGACTACAAAAATAATTCACGAAATCGTAATGACATGATTGCAAACAAACCATACCACGGGCGGGGTTAGAACCCGCGATCAGAGAGAGTCAAAACTCCAGACCGTCGCGTTAGCCACTGGACCAGAGCCACAATAAGATTCATCCAACTAGGTATATTTATACACCATAGGAAGGTTAGCATAGGCACCACAGTGCCTATTTGGTCGCAGTGGTGCCTATGCTAAACTTCCTGTGGTGTATAAATATACCTAGTTGGATGAATCTTATTGTGACTAACGCGACGGTCTGGAGTTTTGAAACTCTCTGATCGTGGGTTCTAACCCCGCCCGTGGTATGGTTTGTTTTCTTCAAAAAAACTTCGTAACATTCTTATGATTCACTGGTGTCTTAAGCTTCCAACTGTGTTCCCTTAATCCCGGCCCTATTAATTCCAACATTTTATCTTTATCTTACTATCAAATCTTCTTACGATTTTGCATGTAATAATCATATCCTCGTTTGTCTTTCACTCTGTCAGTTTCTGTTTCTTTGACCTCTGCTGATGGTGAGTTCTCCTTAGTTCTGACTCTAATTTGGTTACTTTGTCAATGGTCCAAGTCGGACCGAAACGTCGTCGTAAGCTTCTCTCTTTTATGTGCGGGTTATTTGTGTATCGTTCCAGTCACGGTATTGTGCCTTTTTGTTATTTATTTACTTCGGACTTTTTCGATAGCGCCAGGCATGCGGTAGATGTATAATTCTGATGGTATGTTTGGTGTTTTATTCACAGGAGGTCCTTATCACTATCTCATACATGCAGCTTCTCTCCTCTTATGCTGTGTTCTGTCCTGGTGCAACATTGACTTCAGGTTGAGGGACTGATTACCTCAAACTCCTCCTCTTCATCTGCATTGAACTGAAGAAGCCAGTGTGGCGAAAAGTTTCCAGAATGAAGACATCCAAATGTTACACAAGTGTCTCATTTATCAACTTGTCAATTTTGTAAGCCATTTAATCATATGTGTAAGCAGTTTATTCACATGTGTAAGCCACTTAATCACATGTGTAAGCCATTTAATCACATATGTAAGCCATTTATTCACATGTGTAAAGAAGCATTCTTGACGCTATCCCACACGATAACAAATCATAGTTTGGAGGAGCACTGCAGTAGGTCTACTGGCCCAAGCTAGGCAAGTCCTTATCGAATGCATCCTCTTCTTAACCATATCTCTGCCCAACCTGTTATCACTCCACCCAATAATTATCTCCGATATAATGTGACTTGCGCCACATTATACTATTGGCATATCATCTCTGTCAGCAAATTGGCAATTCAGAGTATAGCAGTTCTGGGTCCCACTGCTGTATTTATTGACCAGTTTTATCCACCGGTCATGTGAGAGTACGTTTCCCCAGCCAAGGTTACGTCTTGCCTGCCTGCCGGGCTGGGAGGGAAGACTTGCGTCAACTCCGGTTGAATCCACTTGTTGCTGTGAGTACCTCTTAAATATCTCATCTTTATACTGATACTTTAATATTTTTACTCACTCTCTTTATTCGTTTAAGATATATTAATGTGTATATATACAGATAAGTCGCACATAGGAGAAAAACACAGGGCGATGTTACGGTCCGGTCTGGTCCATTAATTAACTAGGCACACACTAACAGAATTTTCACCTGTGTGCGGGTTATTTGTGTATTGTTCCAGTCACGGTATTGTGCATTTTTTGTTCCTTATTAATTATTTTTTGTTAAATCTCCCTCCCCCCCCCAAAAAAAAAAAAAATAAACACTTAGATAAAGTGAAAATATTCCTTAATTTACAGTGCTGTGGTTTACTGTGTGTTCTTTCGCATTAGTATAACTTAGACGAGTTCCAGCAAAACCACTCTCGGTTTCTGTTACATTCTTGAGGGTAAGAAACTCCATGAAAAAAAGTGTGTATGGTTACATACATTTTTAACGCTGACGCGTTTTTATTTTGTTTTACGGTTGTACAAAATATTTAACAGCTGAGTGTTAACGAGTGATTGACTTGTTATTGGTCAAGTATTTACTGGTTTATTTACGTACTTGTTAGTCGTAGTGATGGTGGTAACAGTGGTGATGGTCGAAGTAGTTGTAGAGATGGTGGTAGGGTAATGATCGTGGTAGCGATAGTGGTGGTGTTGGTCGTGGTAGTAGTAGCGATGGTGGTAGGGTAATGATCGTGGTAGCGATAGTGGTAGTGTTGGTAGTAGTAGCGATGGTGGTAGGGTAATGATCGTGGTAGCGATAGTGGTAGTGTTGGTAGTAGTAGCGATGGTGGTAGGGTAATGATCGTGGTAGCGATAGTGGTAGTGTTGGTAGTAGTAGCGATGGTGGTAGGGTAATGATCGTGGTAGCGATAGTTTTTTTGTATATTATAGATGTTTACATAAAACACCAGATATTTACACCCGACTTTGGGATAGGAAATAAAAGAATCCCAAATTATGACCAATTTCCAGAATGTATCGGATAGTTTACGATATACCTACTACATTCGACCAAATATTTTCGGAATAACAACATGAGTGAAAACCGTGTTCTTGCCGGAATATTGTAAAGCGCTGAGTTTCTGTCTTCCAAGACTCCATTATCATAAACGATAAATTATCAAAAAAGTTTTTCCTATAATTTTAGACAAGTAATTTGAAAGTACAAAAATCTGGCACATTATACCCCATCTCCGAGTTCATGCCGGAAAAGTAGGTCTCACATATTTCAGAGTGGCTATAACAAGGGTAAAAAATGTTGTGGTAGTGGTGGATTGACGAGAGAAGTTGAAGCGACACTTTTAAGGAATGTGACGAAAAATTATAATTGGATGAGTAGGAAGTGTGGCATAAGAGGTAATGGGTATTGAACTTCCAACTTGGAGAGAAACGAATGGAGGATGGAGGTGTCTGCCAGGCGGACTTGTCAGGAGACTCAGAGGGGATGAGATAATGTCGCCAGTCCTTAGGTACTATAACACTGGTTTGATATCAATGATTCTCGGTCTTTCCGAATACTAGGAACCCTTATTTTCATGAAATAATTTGGCGTCCCTTTCCCGTATGCTGTTTGGAGGAACAACTCTTGCTGCGATGCTTCTAGGAGCTCTTGTTATAACCGGCTTCCCTCATCCGAAATCCACAGCCCACAAGTCGGAAATCATATATCACATACAATACCCATTACATCTCTTGCATATAATGACACTACTCACTTACGTATATGATAATACAATTTACTTATCTATATGATAACACCATTCACTTATTTATCTGATGATGACTTGTGTTAGACACCAGCATAACAAAAGTGATAATACAAAAGTTTGTACGTTATTTTTATTACCATCGCGTTTCCTCTGTCTTTTTAGCGGCTCCCGATTTCTGTTGGCTCTTCCAAGCATTGTCTCGACTTTATGTTGTTTCACGCATTAGCGTCAAACTTCAAAGACGATAATTAATTGGTCAGGATTTAAAAATCACCAGGGTAAAAATATTATTAATGGAGGATCGTGACGCTTTGTTTAGTTTTGGTCTTATAATATTATCATACATAGTTTTTGATAAATCATTTTCTCAATTAAATTGTAACTCGTGTCTTAGAGCCCTCCTGGGGCGGGGAAAGGTGCCAGAGCCAGAGCTTGCTACCACCTGCAGCTCAACAGACTGCCATTCCCACGAGCCCCCCTGGGACAGGGAAGATGGCAGACCAGAGGTCTGGCTTCTTCCTACGAGACCCGTGAGGGCGGGGAATGGGGATAGGCCTGGGGAAAGTTGGTCCCAGAAAATGAGGGGGGGTACTTGTACCTCCTCCCGTGGCAGACATAGGTCTCAGACACTCCCAAGACCGGGAGCCAAGGCCAGGTCACCATCTGGAAAAGACTCGTGCCGGGAAAGTACGGGCGAATCAAGAAGGTGGAAAAAATATTTTTCCTAACCATCTATTTAGTACAAAACATTGAGAGCATAGATTCTTATTGCTCTCATTTGGGTAAAAGGAAACTTGTCTGTTATAAATAACTAAAATAATGCATAATAAAGAACGATAAATGCTAAGGTTTGGATGTTTTCTTGAAATTTTCAGGGGTCTAAGCCAGTCACTGGGATTTCAAGGTTACTAGACATTCATAAAATTTTCCAATAGTCGAAATAGATATTGCAACAACTCACTGATAAGACTAACTGATAAAACTCACTGATAAGCCCAAACTGAAGTTTATGCTTTATTGCTGCATTTTCCCCCGTATCTCTAGTTTTACACATGTAATTTTACAGAGAGCTATTACACTAATTCGGCTAATTTCAGTGACAGACCATTGTATCCCCTTCCCAGTCAACTGACATCTAAGTGCCTATATATTGTTGGGTAGACAGAGACAGGAAGTGTACCTAGACTTGCCCATACGTGTCAGTTTGAAGGAAGGATCTGGTCCAGTAGCTAACGCGACGGTCTGCAGTTTTGAGACTCTCTGACCGCGGGTTCAAATCCCGCCCGTGGTATGGTTTGATCTGGTAATGTCTGTAAACATTTTTGATATCAAGAAATAGCGTCAGTTGGAAGCGAGGTGAGAAAATATATTTACAATCCGGGTATTTACGCACTGTAACCGAGGTTGGCCATTGAAGTGACGTACATTACGTGTCTATGAACTTTCCCTCACTAATGTCATTACATGTTCTTTGTGTTTTTTTATTAGGTTAAGCATGTAATTTGTAGTGAGGGATGACTACTAGCAGGTGAAATAAAATGCAAATACATTTGATTCTGAGCCTTGGTCTAGAAAATTACTCTAGATTATCTACGTGCTGTGCATGTCACAGGTATCCCAGAAAACCAAGGAAGTTTTCTAGTCAAACTTGATAGGTCTCGGAAGTGGCATAATATATGTAGATAAATTAGACACATGTGCAACTCTTGGGCATCTTTATTGAGGAACTGATTACCTCATTCTCCTCCTGTACTTCAAGATTCTCCTTTGTATGGACTGATGAAGCCACTGTGTGGCCTAACGTTTCCTCAATAAAGATGCCCAAGAGTTGCACATGTGTCTAATGTATCAACATGTCGGTTCTCTGAACCATTCATCTATAATATATGTACAAGTTGGGTGTTACAGACTTTCATATCCAGAGAAGCAAAATGTTTAATTATTGATAATTAAGTTTCCCCTCAAGGTGACATCTTAAAAAAAAATATTGGCTGAAAGACTGGAATATTAAAGTTTAAGAGAAAATGAAAACAGCAACGAGAAAATCATGATTTTTTTACTTGTTTAAAAAGGTTACCATGGAGTTTGCTGGAGACGGTCTAGCTCTTCGTCAGCCTCTACAACTGGTTTTATCTTCTTTTTTCACTGTATGAATGAACTTGTTATGCATGAAGCTATTCGTTTCTTTCTGCTCACAGTTATTCTTTTTCCATGCAGGTGCAAGGACAATCATGAATGAGGCTTATGTAGAACGCTTTCGCTAGTATGATTTCACCAAAATACAGTGTGGACTATGAAATGGTCACCACCAGCCTACAAATCACCGAAGTGATGGCTATCCAGATCGAAAAGCCAATACGTCGTTTTTCGCATAAGGCGATTTGATCGAGATCTCTGACTCACTGGTAGAGCTCTCTGAGAAAGCTCAATCGTTTGTATGATCCAAGTTGGAGCGTCGCCTGAGTTGCCTTCATGAGTTCGACGTGCCTTTGATGCTGTTAATCAACTTTAAATCCCGAGTTTCTTCGCACAAAAGTAATCAATGATTTGGTGCAGCTTGCGAGGTTTGACACGGCCAGTCTGTCAGTGAGGTTCACCCATCTGGGAGATTTACAATAGCACAGGTTTAAAGATTATCGACTAAGCGATGATAAATAAGGCTTCATGTCACCTGGACACTACCGGGAGATTCGTCTGTAAAAACTTGCATTTATGGTCACAGTGATGCCTATGCTAACCTTCCTTTGGTGTAGAAATATACCTAGTTGGATGAATCTTATTGAAGCTAGCTGGCCCAGTGACTAACGCGACGGTCTGGAGTTTTGAGAGACTCTGACCGCGGGTTCAAACCCCACCCTTGGTATGGTTTGTTTGCAATCGTGTCATTACGATTTCGTGAGTCTTGAAGTCCTATTTTAGGGACTAAAGTAACGAGGCAGTAAGATACGGAAAGATACTGAGGTTTTGCACTTCGGTATCTTTGACACAATCTGGCCTTTTGGGAGGTTTGGCATAGCCAGCTTTTGTGTAAGGTTTGACGTAGTCCTGTGTGGGGTGACACAACTTACCTTTACTCTCATATTTGACACAGCCAGCTATCCTGGTAGTCTTGCCACAACTCGCTTTCCTGGAAGGATCGACGTGCCTCACCTTCCCCTGAGGCTTGCAGATAATCCACTTCATAATTTTCCTGGGTCATTTTCCTAAAATATAAATATATTTTCAAATACAAATCTCTTCAGCAACTAACTCTGTCACCTAAACGCAAAAACGTTTTCTAAGTAGCAGGTGGGAAGAAAAGTTTCCCAAATTTTCCCAACAATTTCTTGGCGTCAAGCTGAGGTGACAATGAAAAGTTGATGATATGAAGCGCAGTCAGCAGGATTCGAAACCACGTCTGGGGAGGGGCACTGATATAAAATCACTTGTGAGGTCAGAAAATTGGTGGCCCGGTGGCCTGGTGGCTAAAGCTCCCGCTTCACACACAGAGGGCCCGGGTTCGATTCCCGGCGGGTGGAAAACATTTCGACACGTTTCCTTACACCTGTTGTCCTGTTCACCTAGCAGCAAATAGGTACCTGGGTGTTAGTCGACTGGTGTGGATGGCATCCTGGGGGACAAGATTAAAACGAATCTTATCTTATCTTAAAATACAGGAGAAAGAAATAGCTTGAAACCACGCTTGAGGCCCACTGGTGTGCCAGGAGCTTGGAATAAACATGTCTTGTAACCAGATTCTTGTTCCATCTGAGGCTGAGTGGTCTACAGCATCACTTGGGGAGCTTTGCCTTTTCAGAGATGTGGTTTTGAATCCTGCTGTCTTATTCGAATAGATAAAACTTGCGATTTTGGCTTAAATATCAACGCTCTTGTTGCCGAATAAGTCTGAGCAAAAATTTGTGTATCCAGTAATTTCTCAAAAACCAATTTTTGTTATTAAACTATTGTAAACTTATCTAAAATATATTTAGTTGGATTAGGCTAAATTAAATTACATTTGTTATAATAAGGTTAGGTAAGTTTTCTAAGTTTCTTTTGGTACAAAATTATTAATTATTACATTAACATAAATGAAAAAAAATACATCTTTAAACGTATAAAAATTTCAGAAAGGACTTAATTTTAAATGAGTTCTTGCTAACTGACCAGAGGAGGAAGATGAAGGTGATACTATGGTAAATCATAAAGGCTGAAGGCTCTTACGGGACAGACCTGGAATTAAGGGAGATAAGACTGAAGTGTTTAAATGGAAAATATGAATTAATTCTGAGAATATAATTAACTTTCCGGAAAATATGCAATCAAGGTTGGACTCTGAGCAGTAGAGTCAAGTTGGATGAGTCTTACAAACTCCCAAGTAGCATCAATGGAGCTTATTATAATACTCATGGGCAGCGCTAAACCCGTAGGATTATACAGCGCAAGTGGGGAGGTGGAGATGGAAGGTATTCAGACTCAGTTCAGGGAACCGGAGCACAGATCCAATTCCCTAGATCAAGAGCCCTTCGCCAGCATCAAGGAACCTACCTAGAGGGGCAGTGGAACCTAATATTCGGGTAGCTTCAATTTTAATAGGTTGGACGGTTAGATGATTGGCCAATTGGCCAACTGATTTACTAAACTGTTATAATGTTTTTATCTTATTTCTTGAGGAGTTTAAAGTAGCAAAGTCTTATAATTCGTGTCACAGAAAAATGACATACATAGCAAAGGGCTACAGCGGGTCGTATAGAGATTTTTAGAAAATAACCCGATGTGGATGTATATTAAATGCAACATTTGGGTGCTCAATTGCAAGATAAATATTGTGCAAGACAGGTATACAATACCGACAAGATGAAAGTTAAGACACTTGTGCAACATCTGGTTACCTTTATTGTAGACGTTTCGCCATCCAGTGGCTTTATCAATACAGATTCTTGGACATAATTAGAAAACAGAAGAACTATATACAAAATAAAGATAAGCAGATGTTGCACAAGTGTCTTAAGATAAATATTGTCAACACCAGCTCACACTGATCAGCTAACATGTTAAGACATCTTGTCTGATCGGAAAACGTAAGTTTGCAGTCCTCTGTTTTGGTTCTCGGCTGACTAATAAATATTGGCTAATTTCTGCGAAAATTTTCATTTAAAGAAGGGAAACTTGCAGCTGTAATAACAGAGTCATCGCAGACCTCACTGACCTATTATATTCGGGTACTGGCTTCCCAGCTTACACTAAAAATATATTTTTTCTTTGCATGCCTGTCTTGTGCAGTGGTGCCTCGGTATACAACCTCCCAACTCGAATACTTATGTAAGTGTATTATTGTAAGTCCTTTTATAAGTGTATTTTTGGGGCTCTGAAACGGATTAATCTATTTTACATTATTATTTATGGGAACAATTTCGCTCGGTACTTGAACAGATCGGCACGCGAACAGTCTTCTGGAAGGAATTACGTCGTATACCGAGGTACCACTGTATATGAATTTTATATATTTTTCCTCTGTTTTGCTTAAAAATTAATTTATCAAGTTGATGAGCTATTTCAACTCTTAAAATGACTTTTTGTACTCGGACGAGCTACATTTTGTACTCGGATGAGCTACATTTTGTACTCGGATGAGCTACATTTTGTACTCGGATGAGCTACATTTTG
>NC_091334.1:23100210-23267710 GCF_038502225.1 Cherax quadricarinatus | reverse complement strand
CCATCTACGTCAGGCCCATACTGGAGTATGCAGCACCAGTTTGGAATCCACACCTAGTCAAGCACGTCAAGAAATTAGAGAAAGTGCAAAGGTTTGCAACAAGACTAGTCCCAGAGCTACGGGGATTGTCCTATGAAGAAAGGTTGAGGGAAATCGGCCTGACGACACTGGAGTCCAGGAGGGTCAGGGGAGACATGATAACGACATATAAAATACTGCGCGGAATAGACGAGGTGGACAAAGACGGGATGTTCCAGAGATGGGACACAGACACAAGAGGTCACAATTGGAAGTTGAAGACTCAGATGAATCAAAGGGATGTTAGGAAGTATTTCTTCAGTCATAGAGTAGTCAGGCCATGGAATAGCCTAGAAAGTGATGTGGTGGAGGCAGGAACTATACATAGTTTTAAGGCGAGGTATGGTAGAGCTCATGGGGCAGGGAGAGAGAGGACCTAGTAGCAATCAGCAAAGAGGAGGGGTCAGGAGCTGTGAATCGACCCCTGCAACCACAAATAGGTGAGTACACCTACACACACACAACAGGCCTAGTGTCTAATCGACATGTGCCTAGGACAAAATGGTAACTAACACACACACACACACACACACACACATGCGCACACACACAAACACACACACACACACACACACACACATACACATACACATACACACACAACACACACACACACACACACACACACACACACACACACACACACACACACACACACACACACACACACACACACACACACACACACCAAGGATCAGATGAGAATGGTTCTGGTAGGGAGGAGTGGATGGAGGAGCAGTGGAAAAGGATGGAACAAGAGTGGGAGAGAAAATTAGGAGAGCTTTCTGAAAAAATGGAGAAAGAGCTCTCTGTGAAATTGGAAAAGAGGTTGGAGAAGGAGACAAAGAATTGGGAGGCACAAGTCGAAACTGCAGTAGCCAAGATAAGGGTCCTAGAAGTTGAGATAAATAGGCTGAAGCGAGTTACAGGGGCAGTGACCAGAGAAGACACAGCATATGAAGCTGCGAGGCCGAACAGGAAGGAAGGAATTATGAATTATGCTAAGGTCATATCAGCCTGCCAAGGAGTGAAAGGGAAGAACAGCTGGTTGCAGATGGAGAGGGTGATAGGTCGAATGCTGAGGCACAACCATGCTATCAAGAGCCACTGGAAAAATCAAGGGAGAAACTGACCACATACAGGCAGGATTCAGAGTCACAGAGGGTGAGGCAATGGGAGGAGGAAAGGGCAAAATCAGTGTTTATCCATGGGCTTCAGGAGAGAGAGGAAAGGACACACACTGAAAGGCAGCAGGAAGAAAGAAAGGAGATTGAGAAAATCATCACGGAAATAGGTGAAGAGATGGACGAGATTGTAAATTTTCAGAGAATAGGGGGGTACTCGAAGGGGAGAAACCGACCAATCAAGCTGATTCTCAGGACGGAAACAGTGCGGAACAGGATCCTCCAAGAGAAACCACGATTGAAATACTTGGAAGAGTACAAGAGGGTGTTCCTAGACAGAGACAGAACACAATCAGAACGACAGCAGCTGAGGGAGAGGACAAAAAAGCGAAAGGAGCTAGGAAAAGAGACAAGGATGGAACCAGCAGAGGTCAGTCAGAGCAGAACAGAACAGCAAGGGCAAGCACACACACAACTATTCTCAGAACCATACAACCTATCACACCATCCCAACACACACTACAATCCATACCCACAGCCTCCACCCAACACCGAGCTATAGAATCCCACAGTATGCTACCAGGTCTCCCACCCTCACAGGCCCCCCAAACCACAGTGTTGGAAAGGAAACTGAAGGTATGGTACACAAACGCTGATGGAATAACAAATAAGTGGGAGGAGTGGCATGAAAGAGTCAAAGAGGCATCACCGGACATCATAGCTCTCACAGAAACCAAGCTTACAG
Source organism: Cherax quadricarinatus (assembly GCF_038502225.1). NCBI lineage: Eukaryota > Metazoa > Arthropoda > Malacostraca > Decapoda > Parastacidae > Cherax > Cherax quadricarinatus. Next base: position 23,265,763 of record NC_091334.1, on the reverse strand, counting down.
GTATGATAACAGATGCCATCTTTCCAATGGGATACCAAATCCTGAGGAAAGACAGAGGGAACAGGGGGGGTGGAAGAGTGGCATTGCTGATCAAAAATCGCTGGAATTTTGATGAGCTGGAGAGAGGAGACAGCGGAGAAGAAAGTGATTACATAGCGGGAACGCTTCACTCTGGAGGTCCCAAGGTGGTAATAGCAGTGATGTATAACCCACCACAGAACAGCAGGAGGCCAAGGCAAGAGTACGACGAGAGCAATAGAGCGATGGTTGACACACTGGGTAGAGTGGCCAGAAGAGCTCATGTATGCAGGGCAAAGCTCCTGATCATGGGTGACTTTAACCACAAGGAGATCGTTTGGGAGAACTTGGACCCGCATGGGGGCCAAGATACATGGAGGGCTAAGATGATGGAGGTGGTACTGGAAAACTTCATGTACCAACACGTAAGGGACACTACAAGAGAGAGAGGAGAGGATGAACCAGCAAGGCTGGACTTAGTATTCACCTTGAGTAGTGCAGATATCGAGGGCATCACATGTGAAAGACTCCTTGGGGCCAGTGACCATGTGGTTTTAAGCTTCGAATACACAGTAGAGCTACAAGTGGAGGGAGAAGCAGGAAGGCCAGGACGAATGAAGCCAAACTACAAGAAAGGGGACTACACAGGAATGAGGAACTTCCTGAACGGGGTTCAGTGGGACAGAGAACTGGCAGGGAAGCCAGTTAATGAGATGATGGAATATGTAGCAACAAAATGCAAGGAGGCTGAGGAGAGGTTTGTACCCAAGGGTAACAGGAATAATGAAAAAGCCAGGATGAGCCCATGGTTTACCCAAAAGTGCAGGGAGGCAAAAACCAAGTGTGCTAGGGAATGGAAGAAATATAGAAGGCAAAGGACCCAGGAGAATAAGGAGAGCAGTCGTAGAGCCAGAAACGAATATGCACAGATAAGAAGGGAGGCCCAAAGACAATATGAAAATGACATAGCAGCGAAAGCCAAATCTGACCCGAAACTGTTGTACAGCCACATCAGGAGGAAAACAACAGTCAAGGACCAGGTAATCAGGCTAAGGAAGGAAGGAGGAGAGACAACAAGAAATGACCGTGAAGTATGTGAGGAACTCAACAAGAGATTCAAAGAAGTGTTCACAGAGGAGACAGAAGGGGCTCCAGAAAGACGGAGAGGTGGGGCACACCACCATGTGCTGGACACAGTGCACACAACCGAGGAAGAAGTGAAGAGGCTTCTGAGTGAGCTAGATACCTCAAAGGCAATGGGGCCATATAACATCTCCCCATGGGTATTGAGAGAGGGAGCAGAGGCGCTATGTGTACCCCTAACAACAATATTCAATACATCTATCGAAACAGGGAGATTGCCTGAGGCATGGAAGACAGCAAATGTAGTCCCAATCTTTAAAAAAGGAGACAGACATGAAGCATTAAACTACAGACCAGTGTCACTGACATGTATAGTATGCAAAATCATGGAGAAGATTATCAGAAGAGTGGTGGAACACCTAGAAAGGAACGATCTCATCAACAGCAGCCAACATGGTTTCAGGGACGGGAAATCCTGTGTCACAAACCTACTGGAGTTCTATGACATGGTGACAGCAGTAAGACAAGAGAGAGAGGGTTGGGTGGATTGCATATTCTTGGACTGCAAGAAGGCGTTTGACACAGTTCCACACAAGAGATTGGTGCAAAAACTGGAGGACCAAGCAGGGATAACAGGGAAGGCACTACAATGGATCAGGGAATACTTGTCAGGAAGACAGCAGCGAGTCATGGTACGTGGCGAGGTGTCAGAGTGGGCACCTGTGACCAGCGGGGTCCCACAGGGGTCAGTCCTAGGACCAGTGCTGTTTCTGGTATTTGTGAACGACATGACGGAAGGAATAGACTCTGAGGTGTCCCTGTTTGCAGATGACGTGAAGTTGATGAGAAGAATTCACTCGATCGAAGACCAGGCAGAACTACAAAGGGATCTGGACAGGCTGCAGACCTGGTCCAGCAATTGGCTCCTGGAGTTCAGTCCCACCAAGTGCAAAGTCATGAAGATTGGGGAAGGGCAAAGAAGACCGCAGACGGAGTACAGTCTAGGGGGCCAGAGACTACAAACCTCACTCAAGGAAAAAGATCTTGGGGTGAGTATAACACCAGGCACATCTCCTGAAGTGCACATCAACCAAATAACTGCTGCAGCATATGGGCGCCTAGCAAACCTCAGAACAGCATTCCGACATCTTAATAAGGAGTCATTCAGGACCCTGTACACCGTGTATGTTAGGCCCATATTGGAGTATGCGGCACCAGTTTGGAACCCACACCTAGCCAAGCACGTAAAGAAACTAGAGAAAGTGCAAAAGTTTGCAACAAGACTAGTCCCAGAGCTAAGAGGTATGTCCTACGAGGAGAGGTTAAGGGAAATCAACCTGACGACACTGGAGGACAGGAGAGATAGGGGGGACATGATAACGACATACAAAATACTGAGAGGAATTGACAAGGTGGACAAAGACAGGATGTTCCAGAGATTGGACACAGTAACAAGGGGACACAGTTAGAAGTTGAAGACGCAGATGAATCACAGGGATGTTAGGAAGTATTTCTTCAGCCACAGAGTAGTCAGTAAGTGGAATAGTTTGGGAAGCGATGTAGTGGAGGCAGGATCCATACATAGCTTTAAGCAGAGGTACGATAAATCTCACGGCTCAGGGAGAGTGACCTAGTAGCGATCAGTGAAGAGGCGGGGCCAGGAGCTCGGACTCGACCCCCGCAACCTCAACTAGGTGAGTACAACTAGGTGAGTACACACACATACACACACAGAAAGAGGAGAGTGGTTGCATTTGCTTTTGAGAAAATGATGATGGTCTCTAGGCAACATGATGGTAATACTGGAACACTGGCAAGAATGAATGGGAGAGTGTTGGTACCCGGGAATAAGGTTGATATCTTTGGGGTAAAACATGATTTAAAGTTAACTTTGAAGAACCATGTAGTATATCTTGCAAACAAGACAGCCAGGAAGTTAGCAGCTTAGACGAATCTCATATCTGTTCGACAGTAAGGGCTGCAAGATCATGAAGGAGGGACAAGTGCGCTCACAACTTGAGTACACTCCACTTTCTTGGATTGCCTGACCCCTGGCTCGTATATGTCTTCTTAATAGAATAGAAAACAGAGCATGACGACTCATATCTCGTCTGGATTCAGCCTGGACATATCTGCCATTTCAGCAGAGCCTTCAGTACCGGAGATAAGTGGGAGGCTTCAGTGTTACATACAAGGAATATATGTAGTATAAGAATGGTATACAATACCGACAAGATGAAATTGTGACACATATGCAACATCTGGGCATTTTTATTGTAGACGTTTCGCCATCCAGTGGCTTTATCAATACAGATTCTTTGGACATAAGAAAACTGAAGAACTATATACAAAAGATGAGGTAATCAGTCCCTCAGCCTTGGAGGTGGTGTTTCAGAATCTCTACGACCACGGTGCTCCAAACACCACCTCCAAGGCTGAGGGACTGATTACCTCATCTTTTGTATATAGTTCTTCAGTTTTCTTATGTCCAAAGAATCTGTATTGATAAAGCCACTGGATGGCGAAACGTCTACAATAAAGATAACCAGATGTTGCACATGTGTCTCAATTTCATCATACAAGGAATATATTGTCAAGGTACCACATCTGGTTCCACTTCGCGAAAAACGAAACGACAGCTCCCACAAGACGGGCAACAGTAATTCACACTCTGGCTGTACCCACCTCAAAAACATACCTTCTTCTAAGATCATTTATCCCTAGGATGAATCAAGTCTGGAACATGTTTGTACAGCACAATAACGTTCACGACAAAAAGTTGACCAGATAAAATCGCTGGCCAACAGATGACTCCAACTGCATCCTATTCCGTATTTGTATATCTCATTACAATAAAAAGTCTTTCAAATGAGCTGAGGTAGGTAACACCTCTAACAGGTAATAACAATGGTTATAAATGACCATAATTTTTAAAGGGGTGGACCGGTAAACCAGCGGAAGGCCTCGGTCAAATGACCAAAAGCTCCAAAGCGGGTCATTATCTGACCAAGACCCACGTCAGGAAACACTTGTCCTGTTTCCTGACGAACCTTACCTAACCTAACCTAACCTACCCTAACCGAACCTAACCGAACCTAACCTAACCTAACCTAACCTAACCTAACCTAACCTAAACTAACCTCTAACAGGTGTTACCTACCTCAGCTCATTCGTACCTTTGTAAACAAAGGTACGAATTTTTAACCTAACCCAGTAAAACCCTTCAGCAAAGAGATAGAGAGAGGAAGGGAGGAAGGAAGGGGGGAGAGAGGGAGAACATAGCTGGGAATGCAAATGAAGAATAAATGGAATAGATAATGTAAGGGGGAAACTGATCACTATTTTAGTGGAGTGAGGGTTGTGCCCTAAACAATATTGGAAAAGTGTGAAGAGAATATTTAATCGTAAATATTATAGAGTCATGTATATTAACAATGTTTCTGGAATCAATTTGGTCCTCATCTGTAGGGATTCCTGGATACCAGTGAAGTACTCTTGACACAAGGAAGCCGTCGTGTCCTTGGGTAAATCATGATTGTCCTCCATTCCCCAGACACAGATGATCCCTACGAATTTACCGTTTATTCAAGATCTTGAGCTATCTCAGTTTTCTGATATTTTCACATGAACGTTAAATTAAATTTGGGTACGACGCTATTAAAAACTTCTCAGTCTTGGTTCCTCGAGATTAAATATCATAATTCGTGTTTTTAAGAGCTGATATACAGGATAAGAGCTATTTTGGTACTTCTGTACATTTCAGACCCCAAGATGTGGTCCACAACAGTCGGATAACTCCCTAATACCAGTTTACTGCTAGGTGAATTTTGGCACCGTGGATAAGAAGACGTGTCTATGGGTCTCGATTCTCCTGAGAAACTAACCCAGGTCCCTTTGGCTGTAGTCCTAGTGTTCTGTCAGTGAGGTATAGCTTTTTAAACTCTACTGTGGGAGCCCTGACTATATAATTATAAATGATTTCATCTCCAATATACTTTACTTGCCATTCAAAACGACAAGAACAACTCATTTCCTCCGCTCGAGGGAAGTTCAGCCTGTGGTTTATCATGATGACTTAGACACAGGTGCAACATCTGAGTACATTTACAAGATACCCAGGTGTCGCACATGTGTCTAATTCATCATTTTGTCAGTACTGAATACCACTGATTTACTAATGGTTCATCATATAATTATCATCATCCATGGCCATTACTCGGGTTGGCTGGCCTAGACATGAGGTTCCATCATTTCATTCTCTTAAGCTTCAGATTTTTACCCAGGATGCCAAACCTCCAGTTATCCAACTGTTTTTCTAAAATGTGAAAACGCGTGTATTATTATTATTATTATTATTATTATTATTATTATTATTATTATTATTAATGCCGGTATAATTACTACTACTACTACTACTAATAATAATAATAATAGTAAAATAAAAAATTGTATCATTACCAATAATTTAAACTCTGTCTTACAACCTTTATGAAATCTGATAAATATTTCTAAATTGTAATGCCAGCTCTAGACCAACGATTAAGCAGTATTTAGAGTATTTCATACCAATGTATATCACTCTGAATATATAATAACAATATATTGCTAGAATTCACTAAACCATTGGAGAGGGTAATCTAGCTGTCGAAAGTTAATATTCACTTCTAGATAATTCCCAGCTGCCTTTCTGTATACCACATTTAATGTGCTTTCCACATTACTGTGTCATAACTAGTGAATTAATTTGGTGCATCTCTTTCATGGTGTTCTGAATTGTTGTTTAACTTAGCACCCTTGTTTTAATGGAGAGAGAGAGAGAGAGAGAGAGAAAGAGAGAGAGAGAGATTCAGTGACTCAGTGCAATATAGCTTATGGATTATCATATAACCAGCATTCAATAAAACTTTAGATCTTTTAGTGTTGGACTAGTACACCAAACAAGGAGTAGAATGAAATTAGCTCAGAGGCATCCACACCACCGTATGTCCTCGGATGACGTGTACAACACCTAGCTTGGCTGGGTGCGTCATTTTTAAGAATTGTGTGGTCCCGTGGACTAGAGCGTCATGTGTCTTTCGTTCATCATGAGACGGGCCAAAGCAGCATGGGTTCGACTCCTTGGCTAGTCGCAGTGTTGTTACTGATAAAGATTTTGGATTATGTTTTTTTTTTAATTACGATTGTGATAAGTTACTGCAAATTGAAGTGTAACTCTCGCATAGGTACAAACTCATATATGAAATTTGATGAATAACTTGATGACTAATTTGATGAATAATTGCGAGAATTATTCACAGCAGGACACCGACAAGCAAAGATGATTTTTCCTCAGCGCATTTAAATACGGAGCTTCTGATTTGATCCGTATTTTATGGGTTAAATCAAAAGACAGGAAAATGCGTCTATTATGGCAGGACGAGATGTCGGAAATGGGGTGATAACCAAGGCGAGGGAAATGTGGAGAATAATCACTTATGTGAGAAAAACACCGGGGATCACCGAGGATCAACGTGGATCACTAACGTGCTGTGCCGGCAGGAAAAGAGAACAAGAGACCTTTTTTTTTTTTTGACCTTTTCTGCATCGGAATTTACATAATAAATGTATATACCATTGTACATGTGCCCATATTAGACGAAAAGAAATCTTGAGGGACAGAAAGGTGATAATCAATGATAGAAGAAAGTAATTTTGATTTCCATTAACCGAATACGTAAAAGTTAATAACAATTATGGTTCTTATGTGCCTACTCTGTTGACTAGAATTGTATATTGTATACTATTATATATGTTAGTATATTTAATTATTCCTTTCAGTCTGAAATATTTGAAGGTGGAATATTTCGTGCAAAGGAATAAATAAATAATTGATGTGTTGATATTGCTTTTCTAAATATTCTTTTACATGCTTGCACACACTAACAATATATATATATATATATATATATATATATATATATATATATATATATATATATATATATATATATATATATATATATATATATGCATGCAGAACAACCATTGTGAAAGAAATAGTGAAATTCCAAGCGATTTCGTGAATTCTCACATTATTCAAGGAACTATACAAATAAAAGGTTAACAGGAAGGCATTTAAGGACGAGACTACACCTCACTGCCACCCCATAACAACACTTGACTTTTTATGATGTAGGTAGGTAGGTTCCATAGTCTGAATGTTTCAGACTATGGAATAAATACTCTTCTCCAGGCGGCTGAGGGACTGACCACCTCAAAACTACGTCTTTAAGGGTGATGGACTAATTACATCGTTTTCACATCTCTTCTGCTTCTACCAACTTTTTTGTACTCGACTGAAGAAGCCTACTGTGTAGGTTTACCTAACAACCTGTCTTTATTTGACACCATTTTAATATTCAAAATCATTGTTACCCTTAATAACTAAAACATTTAGGAAAGGCATTGAGTTATTTTCTTGGAACTCAACAGTAAAATTTGTAGAATGAGCAAATCTATTTAATTTAACAAGGAAATGGTTTACATTCTTATGCCTGAGAATGTAACTATAAACCATTAATTTGTAAGATTAAATAGCTTAGCTCGTTCTGTAAATTTTACTGTTGAGTTCGAAGAAAATAACTTCATTGCCTTTCCTAGATGTTTTAATTATTAAGGGTAACAATGGTTTTAAATTTAAAATCCACCGTGTTAATTCCTCTCATTATTTTTATATGCCATTATCACTATCTCTCCTATCCTCTGGTGCCACCAGGTTGAGCTCTCTTAACCTCTCCGGGGACTAGTCTTGTTACAAACATTTGCACTTTCTTGACGTGTTTGACCAGGTGTGGGTTCCATACTGATGCTGCATACTTAAATATTGGGTGGACGTACACGGTGTATAGTGACGTGAATGACTCTACTTAGATGTCGAAATTCTGTTCTCAGGTTTGTCAGGCACGTATATGCTACAGCGGTTATTTGGTTGATGTACGCTTTAGAGGTGTGTAGTATAATACTCGCCTCAAGATCCTTTTCTTTAAAAGAAGATTGCAGCCTTTGATCCCCTAGCCTGTACTCCGTCTGCGGTCTTCTTTGTCCTTCCCCAGCCTTCATAACTTTGCACTTGGTGGCGTTAAACTCCAGGAGCCATTTGTCGGACCAGGTTTGCAGCCTGTCCAGATCTCCTTGATATTTTACCTGATCTTCGTCCGCTTGTATTCTCCTCATTAGTTTCACATCATAAGCGAACATGGACGTGTCTGAATCTATTCCTTCAATTATATCATTCACGTATACAAAAAATAGCACCGAACCCAGGACTGACCCTTAAAGAACCCCACCCGACACATGCACCACTTTGATACCTCATCAGGTACCAACACTCATTTTTACATTCCTGTTAGGTATTCCATAATCCATTGCAGTAGTTTCTCTACTATTCCTGCCTGCTCCTCTGGTTTTTTAACCATTCTCTTGTATTGTACTGTATCGAAATCCTTCTTACAGTCCAAAAAATCTACCCCTCCCTCCCTCTCTCTCTCTCTCTCTCTCTCTCTCTCTCTCTCTCTCTCTCTCTCTCTCTCTCTCTCTCTCTCTCTCTCTCTGTCTGTCTCTCTCTCTCTCTCTCTCTCTCTCTCTCTCTCTCTATCTATCTATCTATCTATCTATCTATCTATCTATCACACACACACAAACACATACAGAAGAACAACCAACCTCGTATCAGCACTCAACCATCTGTATCCTAGGAAACAAACACTCCGAGAAAATCTCATTTGTATCATCACTATATTGAAAGTATCTGACAATCTCAAGTACGAGTGACTATTTGAGGTGTTGAATGAGTCCATAACCCGAGACGGGCGCCTGGCAAACCTCCTAGGAAACAAACACTCCGAGAAAATCTCATTTGTATCATCACTATATTGAAAGTATCTGACAATCTCAAGTACGAGTGACTATTTGAGGTGTTGAATGAGTCCATAACCCGAGACAACGCAATGAAACTGCGAGGCAAAAAAGGTACAGCACGAGCATATGTAACTATTGTTTTTTACCAAACAGAATTGTAACAGAACGGAGTAGACGACCTGGTAATGTTGTAAATGCAACGATATTACAGTCATTCAGGGTACAGGTGGATTGTCCATGACTGTTGGTGGATTTTTCGTTTTTTTTTTCCATTTCCGTGTGTCAACAGGTCTTTGGTCTCTCTGATTTCTTCTTTCTCTTTGTGTAGAAGTCAAGACTAGTGTAGTAGTTAAAAATAACGCCTGGTGTAGAAGTCAAAGCTGACACCTCGGGTATTGAGGATCAGTAAGATGCAATACAGGTGTAATAGGTGTGTTAGGATCAACAAGATGCAGTGCAGATGTAGCAGGTGTGTTAACATCAATAATATACTACATTGCAGGTGTAGCGGTTATCCTAGATATGACAAAGAACTTCATTTTGAGTCGTTATTATAGTTGATAATAGAGCTCCATGTCGTTTCCAACACGTTTTCTCTGCTTCCTTTTTCTGTCTGTTTTATAGCCTCATCCATTTATGGTTCCTCTTTCCTCTGATGTGGTTTTGTGGCAGCTTCAGTTTAATTTTTGTCTGTGACACTGTGTCGCTCTCAAACTGTCCATCCAATTCTCTTCTAGGTCTTGTATTTTAATTGAAGATGAAATTAAGACACATGTGCAACATCTGGGTATCTTTATTGTAGACGTTTCGCCATCCAGTGGCTTTATCAATACAAATTCTAGGACATAACTTGAAGACAGTAACACTATGTACAGAAGATGAGGTAATCAGTCCCTTAGCCTTGGAGTAGGTGCGAAGAGCACCGTAGTCGTGGAGATTCTGAAGCAGAAGCAAGGCGCCTGGCGCTTATATAGTAACGGCAGGTGTAGCAGACAAAGGCATAGTCACTGGTTGGCGGGATTCCCCAGTGGAAGTATTTTAATTTTTGGATATTTTGTTCTGTTCTTCCCTTTACACCATCAACCATTTCCTAAAAATATGAAGCTCCGGTTCTCTTCGTTTCTGTAACAATTTATTTTAGATATATCCATAGGTTCCCTCTCTTTTGCTTCCTCTTCTCCTTTTATTTTCCTGCCTTGATTTTTTTTCTTGCTTCTCGGCATTTCTTTGTTATATAACCCATCCTCTCCATGACAAATTTTCCTTCCATCATTTTCCGTTTTGAATTGAGTTTCGCTCATAAAGGTTTTCACCACTGAGTAGTAACTTATCCTGCAGTCTGGTATTACTCTTTCACTTCTCTCTTCTCTTCAGAATCACTTAAACTAAGTTGATTATGTTGGCTCTGTCACCCAGATTTTTCCCTTGAAGCATTTCCACTATCCGAAGTATCTGACATTAAACTTCATTTAATTATTTTGGTTGATGCCTACGCCTTCCTTCCTCATCATGTTGCTATGCTGGCACTTGAAGATTCCTATGACCTCCATCAGTTTAATTTTCCACATGTGAGGTCTCGAGAGTAGTTTTAATTCTCCCGATCTATTTAGGGATTCCCTCGAGAACGTAAGAAAACTCTCGTGATCGATTTCAATCTTATTTAGAGGAGTTTTTTAATGGTGTCAATAGCGGCCAACTCGTCTTCTTTAAAAAAAAAGTTTAGTGGTTTTCTTGTGATGACTTGAGAATTCCTCTTCTGAACACTGGTATATCTGTCGGAAAAAAATGGCTTAGTAAAACTTCAGACTGTGCAAGTGTGAAGTTAATTCTTTAATAACGTAATTTAACAATTTGGGAATTGTTGACTTGATTTTGGCTTCAAACTTTCAATGTTATGGTATTCTCTTACAGATAAGTTCACATTGCTTTGGGCTGTTTAAGTGTCAATTTTCTAAGTTTATTAAAGTTATTGTGCTATTAGTTTCTATGTGATAGCTGGTGAATGCCACCTTGTGTCAGTTTTAAATTTTTAAGACCTATAAAATTTACTTAAAGAACAATTCTAATAAATAACTAACAAAAAAGGCACAATACCGTGACTGGAACGATACACAAATAACCCGGACCGAAACGTCGTCGTAAGCTTCTCTCTTTTATGTGCGGGTTATTTGTGTAACAATTCTAATAGTGAGCTTTGCATGTTTATTTGTCAGGTTTATTAAAAAATTAAAGGATAAACCCATTTAGAGCATTAAGGAATTTTGAAATCGTGCTGCAAACAAAAAAAATTATTTTTATTCAGCAATTTTTTTTACAATGCCATTTTAATTTTACACTATATAACTTTTTCAAATAATTCCCTCTTTCCATTAGGAAGATATTTATCTAGTTTCTTAGTTTAGTAAAATGCTGTACTCTAGTTTATTTGCAAAGTAGAACTTAATTTTGGTGAGGACGAAAAGTCGCAAAATGTTTCGCATATTACCTGTTCTGTCTTGAGCTCCGGCTCTTGGACCTCTTGAGAGTGTGGATCTACAGCTCTTACGGTTTTTTGATGGTGTTTAGGCGAAGGCGCTAAGTTTTTCATGTGTTGATCTCACTTCTGGCTCTCTTGAGAGGGTTGATTTATAGCTGCTCTGTCAAGTAAAGGAGATAAGCTTTGTATCTTGGGTTTTATGAGAATGCGACGACTAAGCCTCTTGAGTGAACTGTCTCAAAAAAGATCTGAAATACACAATCTTGCTTAGTATTCTCTTCATCCCTTTCACTATTATGAGCTGTAACAAGCACCAGTGCCACAGTATGAGCCTAACGTGAAATTTAATGCATTGTGAATAATTCCATAAAATAGACGAGATAACATGAAATTTTTCACTTGCAAAACACGCAGAATATATCACTTAATTCCCACTTGTTGACTTTTGTTATGCGCTTTTGTTATATTTATACAATGATGGTTCTCATTGCCCTCACTAACAACAATGAGGACCTCATTTGAGGGGTTGTCCAAGCGTTAAATTGCTATCCCGGGTAGATAAATTTGTTTAATACAGTAAATTAGAGATTATAACAGCAGCCCCCTGTTCAAGGGCTCCGGCTCCACAAACTGGTGCGTCCTCTAAACCCAAGTGAGTCGGGGAGGAGGCCCATAGACCATAGCAAGACTTTGAACCAAACCTTCTGACGAAATATGTGTGGAAATGAAGGAGAATTTGGAACTTAGCAACCAAATATAAGACTTATAGAACACTAGTGAGTACACAGATTGTGCAGCGATGTATATCAGCGTGTGCACAGATAATACACCGCTGTGTATCAGTTTGTATACCGATGGTGCACCGAATTATATCTACTGGCACGTCAGCTAATTGTATATTTTATTCATCATTATAGTTTAATATTCCATCCGAAATTGTGTATGCTTTTTTGATCCATTCAAACATTTTCTTCTATATTCCTAGCCTTTCTCTTTTATTTGTGAGCCAAACTATGTATTAAACTAGTTTAATACCCTTTTTTGTTAATTGTGTACTGTCATCACATTTTCTGTTCTGTTCCTGTCCAGTTTTGACTATAACAGGGGTGACTAAACACCTCTCATTAAGCTTCAGATTGTTCGTCGACCCCAAACATTTATAAATAATTTAATAAATAGTCACAAAACTAGAGTTTTGTGACTCTCTGATCGCGGGTTCTAACCCCGCCCGTGGTATGGTTAATAAGACACAAGTCCAACATCTTAATTTGAGAGACGTTTCTCACACCACTGGATTTATCAATCTCCAATCAGTGACGATGCTAGTGCTTGGTGACTCGTCTCTCAAATAAATATACCCAGATGCTGTACATGTGTGTTACTCATTGCTCCCTCCCAGAGAAAAGATCCCTTATTCCTAGACACAAACCACTGCGCTCAGGTGACCCATCGTCGCGAGAAGAATAAAGAGGAAAACATAACCACATATTAAACATGTCTCTTATTCATCAACATATCGGTATTACATACCATAAAGCCAGTTATATTCACGGAAGAGTGCTTCTTGCTACTTAGGGTCCTCAACCCTTAAACTGTCCAAACGTAGATCTACGTTTTTTCAACATTTGAAAGTATGTAAGAAAAGTAGATCTTCTTTTTGTTTTTTACATTTGAAAACGTGTAAAAAAAACTTTGATCTACGTTTTTTTTGTTATATTTGAAAATATGTAAAAAAAACGTAGATTTACGTTTGGAGCACTACACATGTGAACATAGATCTGTTTGGACAGTTTAGGGGTTAACCCTATTCAAGAACCAGGCATCTCTTTGAGCATAATCGGTGGGGCTGTTTGCCCTTTTAATCAAATTGGCTAATACTGCAACCGACATGCAATGCATTTTATTAACTTTACTCTCCTTATGGCTGTGGATTTAGTAACGGAAGAATGAACTGTTAACGGCAGTAACAAGTTGATAATAGTAATATTTAGGTATTGACAGAAATGGAATATATCTGATAAGCTGAATAACCTAAAGGCTTGTAAATAAAATGTTTGTAAATAAAAATGTAAATAAATATTTGTAAATAAAATATAACATGCCACCTTTCACACAGTCTTACCTCTCCCTCAAATTCTTCCCTCCCTCCAACTCCCTCTCTGTTTGACTTTCACCTTGCCCTCCCACACTCCTATCCATTTCCGTCCCTCACACTTCTTCCTATCTTTCCCTCTCTTCTCTTCATGTCCCTCCCTCTTCATTGTTTCCCTTCTACTTTCTTTCCTCCTCCATCTCTTCCTTGTCTCTCATTACACCCTCTTGCGTCTTCTACATCCCCCTTTTATTCTTTTTCCTCTCTCCCTTACCGCTTTGTCTCTCCCTTTCCCATTACCCATCTCAGGACAGAATTTAGTGGAGTATTGTGGTAGTCTGTTATGTAGATAGTCATATATGCAGTTCAAGACATTGAGGAAACGTTTCGCCACTATCGGCCACTTCTTCAGTTCGCTGCTTCAGATTATTGTTTGGGAGTACTTATTGTGATGGTGTAGGTGTTGCGGCTCACACTGTTTTTTCTACCTCCTCTTTAAGAACTCCCTAGAGATATTTTATGGTCGCAATGCCTTCGAGATATCTCGCTCACTCAGTAGTGTCACCTGTTCTTCTTTTGTGTCTGTTATCTCAGGTAATCGTTGGTGTACTCGTCTACTTTATCTCTCTGGTAATGCACATATTTCCTTCAGGTGAAGTCTTACATATTTCGTGAAGCTCCTTGTAGGCGTCTTAGTCATGTGTTGTCAGGTCTCTCTTGTTCTTCAGATTTTTTACCTGCATCTCTTTTCCCTTTCTCTTACCACACAGGTTATGCGTCTTAGTTTTTCTGGGTGAACACTGGGCTTTCTATGATGTTTCTGTTTGAAAACAAGAATTTATCTTCCGTCTATTTGCACTTTCAGCTAAATAATCCTTCAACTCAGTCGTTATCTTTTCCTTGAATTTCCTTTTCCAATGGACTGGACTGCTTTCAAGAAATGTTATGTACCTTCCTGTATAGTCTCCTCTGCTCAAGCCTGTGTTTTTCCTTCCTCATTTTTCCTGTTATGCTTTCCTACATGCTTATTTCAACAAAGAATGCCATTTTCGGTGCTTTGTGATTCCTAGCACTCTGGGGCCTCTAGCTCAGATACTTCAGATATCCTTAAAGAAATTGCTAGATCCAGCCTCCGTCTTTGAGCGTATCTCTGGTTAGATTATTATTATTATAATCAAAAAGAAGCGCTAAGCCACAAGGGCTATACAGCGCTATCTCTGGTTAGAAAGTAGTGTCCTATCGCCATCTTCATCATCTTAGTCCTCTGGCTTCATGTCTTACAGGACATCTTATGAATCACTTTTCGCCGAATGTTTTCTTTCCTGGTAATTCTCCCTTGATCAATAGCTGCGCACTGGTTATCTGAGCTCTCCTCACAGTTTTAAAAATACTGTTCATCGCTTGTTTATTGTTATATCCCTGTCTAGAATTATTTTGCTGTTTAGTGGTGGGTTGAACATCTTTGCCATCACTTCAATGAGTTTCTGTCATGAGCTTGTGTTGGTGAGGGGCTCTTGATTTATGGAATTGGATCTGTGCTCCAGTTCCCCGAATTAAGCCTGAATGCCTTCCACATCCCCTCCCCCCCAGGCGCTGTATAATCCTCCGGGTTTAGCGCTTCCCCTTGATTATAATAATAATAATAATAATAATAATAATGTCATGAGCTTGTCTCATATGTTTCACTCCGCTGTGTTAAATCCTCATTTCAAAACTGGAGTATTCATGAAGAACAGTACTACTCCTCCCCATTAATTTTCTCTCTATCATCCCTCAGAATCTGATATCCTGCTGGATAACTTACATCTGCTATCGTCTCTGCAAGTGATATTATATCTAGGATTTCCTCCCTCCCTTACTTACTCGTTCCAGTCGTGACTCCTCTTGATTCTTTCATCCATTGTGATGTGCTCTAGTTTTCTTCCTTTCTCTTAATGTGTGCCGGTTCTTGGTGTCCTAGGTTCCTGATACGTGCCCTCCTGATACGTGCCCTCCTGATACGTGCCCTCCTGATACGTGCCCTCCTGATACGTGCCCTCCTGATACTTGCCCTCCTGATACTTGCCCTCCTGATACTTGCCCTCCTGATACTTTTCCTGAAGTTGCTTGTTGTGACGGTACTACTAGGCTGGGTCAGGATTCTGGGTGTGGGTGAGAGGGGATTGGAGGTATGAATGGCTGTGCTATTGTCCCTGTGTTTGAAATGGGGTTATAACTGGAGCTGGAATTGTTATTGGTTCTATGTTTTGAGACTGTTAAAACTTTCCTTAATCTTCTGTTATTACCGTCCTCCTTTTTCCTCTTCACTGTGTCTTATTTTACTTGCATTCTTATTTCTTGTAGTAGTTGTATTTTTATTCTTGTATTCTTATTTCTCCTGATTCAGATATTCATAGTAACATCTTGGTGCGCCCCTTAACATAGATCTCTCTCTCTCTCTCTATCTCTCTCTCTCTCTCTCTCTCTCTCTCTCTCTCTCTCTCTCTCTCTCTCTCTCTCTCTCTCTCTCTTTCTCTCTCTCGACACCCATCTTTCTTGACCTCTTCTACCCTCATCTTCAAGAAGATACTGGATCATCATCGGCTTGACTATTTCCTCTCATTAACTTTAGCTAACAGTTGGTTTGTAGTTCCTATTTTCTTCTGTAGTTACTGCTGATTTCCTTTACCCTAACCTCCATCTCTTCTCAGAGAGCGTTAACTTTGTTTTTAAGTTGTGATAGACAACGAACCTGACAAACAAGCAGCATTTTTGGTTCCTATAAACAGGCAAATAAATAAAAAGACAAAACATTAACATGGGTGGGATGACCTGATGCTTGAATTGCACGATGATTTATTCAACAAGTAATGTTTAAATATATTTTTCGTTTTAAATATTTACCTTTCAAAAAACATGCTTGTATTGCATGTGTTGCAGCATTAGGCTTTCAGTACAGAGGTTTAGTCACACACGGATCCGTGTGTGACTTGAAAAAGCCCACTGTGTGGGTGAAACGTTGTCAATAAAGGATCACATTATACTGCATTTGTGTTTATATTTCCATTGTGTCGGTATTTTATACCATTTATTTACACAGAGGTTTAGTTACACTATTGTATTTAGCAAGTGCACAGAGACGACTGTGCATTCACAGAGTGAAGATGATCGCTCGTACTGCACAGTCAGTCGTGGTGTGGCATTATCTTCACTATTCAGTCAATATCTGAGTAAAATTTACACACAATTTTTCATTTTGAAATTAATCATTAGTATTAAAGTGGCATAAGTTATGTTTTAATTTACTAATATAACTTTTAAATAAATTCTTTTCTAGCTATTTCAACATTTTGTTTTTTTGTGATTTAATTGATACACTTAGTAGTGTAACATATTAGGCCTTAAGTCATATGCCAATAAAACACATGAAACATTCGAGTGTTTTTATTTCCGAAACGTTTCGTCTGCATTGCAGGCTTCTTCAGTCGGATACAGATGGTAGCAGCACTGGAAGCATTGGTAATAGTACAGATGTAATCATTCTGTCACCCTCGGAGAGGGTGTTTCAGGCAAGCTCTGAAACATAAGCAAGCGCTGAAACATAAGCAAGCTCTGAAACATAAGCAAGCTCTGAAACATAAGCAAGCTCTGAAACATAAGCAAGCGCTGAAACATAAGCAAGCTCTGAAACATAAGCAAGCTCTGAAACA
This sequence comes from Cherax quadricarinatus, assembly GCF_038502225.1. Lineage (NCBI taxonomy): Eukaryota > Metazoa > Arthropoda > Malacostraca > Decapoda > Parastacidae > Cherax > Cherax quadricarinatus. Next base: position 23,248,509 of record NC_091334.1, on the reverse strand, counting down.
TAAGCAAGCTCTGAAACATAAGCAAGCGCTGAAACATAAGCAAGCTCTGAAACATAAGCAAGCTCTGAAACATAAGCAAGCTCTGAAACATAAGCAAGCGCTGAAACATAAGCAAGCTCTGAAACATAAGCAAGCGCTGAAACATAAACAAGCGCTGAAACATAAGCAAGCTCTGAAACATAAGCAAGCGCTGAAACATAAGCAAGCTCTGAAACATAAGCAAGCTCTGAAACATAAGCAAGCTCTGAAACATAAGCAAGCGCTGAAACATAAGCAAGCTCTGAAACATAAGCAAGCTCTGAAACATAAGCAAGCGCTGAAACATAAGTGAGCTCTGAAACATAAGCAAGCTCTGAAACATAAGCAAGCGCTGAAACATAAGCAAGCTCTGAAACATAAGCAAACTCTGAAACATAAGCAAGCGCTGAAACATAAGCAAGCTCTGAAACATAAGCAAGCGCTGAAACATAAGCAAGCTCTGAAACATAAGCAAACTCTGAAACATAAGCAAGCGCTGAAACATAAGCAAGCTCTGAAACATAAGCAAGCGCTGAAACATAAGCAAGCTCTGAAACATAAGCAAGCTCTGAAACATAAGCAAGCGCTGAAACATAAGCAAGCTCTGAAACATAAGCAAACTCTGAAACATAAGCAAGCTCTGAAACATAAGCAAGCTCTGAAACATAAGCAAGCGCTGAAACATAAGCAAGCTCTGAAACATAAGTAAGCTCTGAAAAATAAGCAAGCTCTGAAACATAAGCAAGCGCTGAAACATGAAACATAAGCAAGCTCTGAAACATAAGCAAGCTGAAACATAAGCAAGCTGAAACATAAGCAAGCTCTGAAACATAAGCAAGCGCTGAAACATAAGCAAGCGCTGAAACATAAGCAAGCTCTGAAACATAAGCAAGCGCTGAAACATAAGCAAGCTCTGAAACATAAGCAAGCTCTGAAACATAAGCAAGCGCTGAAACATAAGCAAGCTCTGAAACATAAGCAAGCGCTGAAACATAAGCAAGTGCTGAAACATAAGCAAGCGCTGAAACATAAGCAAGCGCTGAAACATAAGCAGGTGCTGAAACATAAGCAGGTGCTGAAACATAAGCAAGCTCTGAAACATAAGCAAGCGCTGAAACATAAGCAAGTGCTGAAACATAAGCAAGCGCTGAAACATAAGCAAGCTCTGAAACATAAGCAAGCGCTGAAACATAAGCAAGCGCTGAAACATAAGCAAGCTCTGAAACATAAGCAAGCGCTGAAACATAAGCAAGCTCTGAAACATAAGCAAGCGCTGAAACATAAGCAAGCTCTGAAACATAAGCAAGCTCTGAAACATAAGCAAGCGCTGAAACATAAGCAAGCTCTGAAACAAAGAATTGCTGAAACATAAGCAAGCGCTGAAACATAAGCAAGCGCTGAAACATAAGCAAGCTCTGAAACATAAACAAGCGCTGAAACATAAGCAAGCTCTGAAACATAAGCAAACTCTGAAACATAAGCAAGCTCTGAAACATAAGCAAGCTCTGAAACATAAGCAAGCGCTGAAACATAAGCAAGCTCTGAAACATAAGTAAGCAAGCAAGCGCTGAAACATAAGCAAGCTCTGAAACATAAGCAAGCGCTGAAACATAAGCAAGCGCTGAAACATAAGCAAGCTCTGAAACATAAGCAAGCGCTGAAACATAAGCAAGCTCTGAAACATAAGCAAGCGCTGAAACATAAGCAAGCGCTGAAACATAAGCAAGCTCTGAAACATAAGCAAGCGCTGAAACATAAGCAAGCTCTGAAACATAAGCAAGCGCTGAAACATAAGCAAGCTCTGAAACATAAGTAAGCTCTGAAACATAAGCAAGCTCTGAAACATAAGCAAGCTCTGAAACATAAGCAAGCTCTGAAACATAAGCAAGCGCTGAAACATAAGCAAGCGAAACTAAGAAACATAAGCAAGCTCTGAAACATAAGCAAGCTCATAAGCAAGCTCTGAAACATAAGTAAGCTCTGAAACATAAGCAAGCTCTGAAACATAAGCAAGCGCTGAAACATAAGCAAGCGCTGAAACATAAGCAAGCGCTGAAACATAAGCAAGCGCTGAAACATAAGCAAGCGCTGAAACATTAGCAGGTGCTGAAACATAAGCAAGCGCTGAAACATAAGCAAGCTCTGAAACATAAGGAAGCGCTGAAACATAAGCAAGCGCTGAAACATAAGCAAGCGCTGAAACATAAGCAAGCTCTGAAACATAAGCAAGCGCTGAAACATAAGCAAGCGCTGAAACATAAGCAAGTGCTGAAACATAAGCAAGTGCTGAAACATAAGCAAGTGCTGAAACATAAGCAAGCGCTGAAACATAAGCAAGCTCTGAAACATAAGCAAGCTCTGAAACATAAGCAAGCGCTGAAACATAAGCAAGCTCTGAAACAAAGAATTGCTGAAACATAAGCAAGCGCTGAAACATAAGCAAGCGCTGAAACATAAGCAAGCGCTGAAACATAAGCAAGCTCTGAAACATAAACAAGCGCTGAAACATAAGCAAGCTCTGAAACATAAACAAGCGCTGAAACATAAGCAAGCTCTGAAACATAAACAAGCGCTGAAACATAAGCAAGCTCTGAAACATAAACAAGCGCTGAAACATAAGCAAGCTCTGAAACATAAACAAGCGCTGAAACATAAGCAAGCTCTGAAACATAAACAAGCGCTGAAACATAAGCAAGCTCTGAAACATAAACAAGCGCTGAAACATAAGCAAGCTCTGAAACATAAACAAGCGCTGAAACATAAGCAAGCTCTGAAACATAAACAAGCGCTGAAACATAAGCAAGCTCTGAAACATAAACAAGCGCTGAAACATAAGCAAGCTCTGAAACATAATGGAAATATAAACACAAATGCAGTATAATGTGATCCTTTATTGACAACGTTTCACCCACACAGTGGGCTTTTTCAAGTCACACACGGATCTACCTGGGGTGGAAGGTACGAGAGTATTTATAGTCATGTTCAGAATGTTGAGGTCAGGTGAAGAATGCTGCATCTGATGATCTACCGGGTGGGGTTATAGAGTCTTGGGTAGCTTGGCAGGGGTATTGGACAAGTTGTAGACCTTTTGCAGTGTTCTGTGTTCTTATGTGGGATAGCGATGAAGAAGTTTCTTGGCGAGTGGTTCAGCTATGTTATAGAAGCCATTGTTCTGGTTGAAATTGTTGGTTGTAGAGATGAGCGATGATTCCAGGATTCTTCTGTATTGAGTGTTGTCTTCTGTGGCTATAAGTCTTGAGTTTCTGTAGTTAATTAAATGGTTGTGTGAATTGCGATGTTGTACACAGGCATTCCTTGTATCGTCAGTCCTGCTTGCATATTGGTGTTCTGAGATACGTGTTTGGAGGTCTCTTGATGTTTCGCCCACATATAATTTGTTGCAGTCATTACAAGGGATTATGTATACCCCTGCAGAGGATGGAGGCTTGTCCTGTCTACTACTGGTGATGTCCTTGATGGTCGTGGTGTGGAGGTAGATACTTGGAATATAAACATAAGCAATAAATACTCTCGTACCTTCCAACCCCAGGTAGATCCGTGTGTGACTTGAAAAAGCCCACTGTGTGGGTGAAACGTTGTCAATAAAGGATCACATTATACTGCATTTGTGTTTATATTTCCATTGTGTCGGTATTTTATACCATTTATTTCCACTCTGAAACATAAACAAGCGCTGAAACATAAGCAAGCTCTGAAACATAAACAAGCGCTGAAACATAAGCAAGCTCTGAAACATAAACAAGCGCTGAAACATAAGCAAGCTTTGGCCGCTTGTCTATGGTTAAGTAAACATAGACAAGCTCAAACACGTCCCTCCGAGGATGGTGTACTAACATGTCAATACTACTACTACTACTACTACTACTACTACTACTACTACTGCTGCTGCTGCTGCTGCTGCTGCTGCTGCTTCCTCCTTCTTCTTCCAGTGCTACATTCACCTGAATCCGACTGAAGAAACCTGCAGTGGAGGTAGGTATCAGCAATAAACATTCCCAAGTATTGCAAATATGTCTTATTTATCAACTTGTCAGTAATTCACCAAAAATTTGGTTTTGCGGGGACTACCTTTATCCTTCTCTCTCTTCTTTGGATTCCTACCGTTTATTCTTTTTGGGAGGAGACCTACGTGTGTGTGTGTGTGTGTGTGTGTGTGTGTGTGTGTGTGTGTGTGTGTGTGTGTGTGTGTGTGTGTGTGATTTAAAAAAATTAATTCAGAATTGGACTTGCAAGTTGCAAGTAACATTCAAAAGATAATTAAACTGGGTGAAGATGAACTCGAAACATTAGCAAACGAACAGCAATTTAACATGTATTACAACCCAGGAGTCCAAATGGCCTGTTATCCTGGGTGTAAAGGGAGCAAAATAAACACAGCAGAAAACTTTTGACTTGTATTATCCTTCACCAATTTAGAACAGAAGTATGTACACTATATACACTATGTACAGCAATAGGTATTAGTGCACTCCACGGTAAGCAAGGCAGAATAGAAGCCACTAAAGAGCAGACCGTGCTTCAACCAGCTCTAGAATGGGAATGACAAAAGCAGACAGGAGAGTGGTACCCACATAACCTCTGCGATTGCCAAAACCATCTTCTCATTGGCTGGAACCTGGGTACTGGTTGAACGACGGGGCCCCATCGTCAACCCTCAGTCACCTGGTTCGCTGGTTGGGGGAGATAGCCTGTAAATGAGGGTGTGTACATGCGCCGAATAAAGGTTACGTACTCTTTGCATGCCACAACATGACAAATATAATAGCCTTAACATTAACTGGCGGAATATTCATTTTTAACATGGAAGAATATCACCCCGTCTGTGTTCAGTACGTGATTTCTTCCAGCATTTATTGACAGTACACACCGTTATATCAGTCATTTTTTTTTTGTCAATAAATATCAAAAGGTTGTTTACTATAGTTCGTAAGGTATCATGACTCCTGAAATCGTAATGACACGATTGAAAACAAACCTTACATCTGGGCCAGCTAGCTGGCGATAGCCACTAGCTGGCCCAGTGGCTATCGCGTCGGTCTGGAGTTTTGTGACTCTGATCGCGGGTTCTAACTCCACCCGAGATATGGTTTGATCGTAAGGTATGTTTTTCGGGGTATTTCAGCTGATAATTTACTTCAGTCCTTATTATTGGGATAAAAACAGTCATGACTTCTGATACGTGGGCAGTTTTTATGACCTGCACGCAGTCTTCATGACCTGCACGCAGTCTTCGTGACCTGCGCGCAGTCTTCATGACCTGCACGCAGTCTTCATGACCTGCACGCAGTCTTCGTGACCTGCGCGCAGTCTTCATCACCTGCACGCAGTCTTCATCACCTGCACGCAGTCTTCATCACCTGCACGCAGTCTTCATGACCTGCGCGCAGTCTTCATGACCTGCACGCAGTCTTCATGACCTGCACGCAGTCTTCATGACCTGCACGCAGTCTTCATGACCTGCACGCAGTCTTCATGACCTGCACGCAGTCTTCATGACCTGCACGCAGTCTTCGTGACCTGCGCGCAGTCTTCATGACCTGCACGCAGTCTTCATGACCTGCGCGCAGTCTTCATGACCTGCACGCAGTCTTCATGACCTGCACGCAGTCTTCATGACCTGCACGCAGTCTTCATGACCTGCACGCAGTCTTCATGACCTGCGCGCAGTCTTCATGACCTGCACGCAGTCTTCGTGACCTGCACGCAGTCTTCGTGACCTGCACGGTCTTCATGACCTGCACGCAGTCTTCATGACCTGCACGCAGTCTTCGTGACCTGCACGCAGTCTTCATGACGTGCACGCAGTCTTCATGACCTGCACGCAGTCTTCGTGACCTGCACGCAGTCTTCATGACCTGCACGCAGTCTTCGTGACCTGCACGCAGTCTTCATGACCTGCACGCAGTCTTCATGACCTGCACGCAGTCTTCGTGACCTGCACGCAGTCTTCATGACCTGCACGCAGTCTTCATGACCTGCACGCAGTCTTCATGACCTGCACGCAGTCTTCATGACCCGCACGCAGTCTTCATGACCTGCACGCAGTCTTCATGACCTGCACGCAGTCTTCATGACCTCCACGCAGTCTTCATGACCTGCACGCAGTCTTCATGACCTGCACGCAGTCTTCATGACCTGCACGGTCTTCATGACCTGCACGCAGTCTTCATGACCTGCACGCAGTCTTCGTGACCTGCACGTTGATGTGCATTAATCCCAATATACTAAAACACTATGAACACTATATACACCGAGAAGTTTGCATATTTTGGTGTATGTTTGGTATGAGTTTAAAATTATTATTTAGATTAAAGAACCCTCGACTTATGATAGACAGAACACATGCTGTCATCATCACTCTTGTAGTTGACAGGTATTACACTATCCTTAGCAGGAGCTGGGAGCGGCCTTACTAAAATCTCATTAAGATGCCACACATTCTCATTAACTTCATTACTGGAAAGGGGACAATTAGGCAGGAAGAATTACGGGAACAAATACGTTGTAATAACATTGTTTGTAACGGTGTCCCATAACAACCTCGAAAAGACTTTTAGGTCAAACGTAAAAATATGTGAAACTTGCCAATTTATAATTTAAGGGTAGCTCGTCGTTTAGATTGTAAGTAAAGTTATATATAACAACACTGCGCTAGCCAAGGATTCGAACCCATGTTGTACTGTTGGGTAGTCCTGTGGTTTAAAGCGTCATGTGGTTCTCGCTTACCATAAGGAAGGCCAGTACAGCATGGGTTCGAATCCTTGGCTAGCGCAGTGTTGTTATTGATCAATACCACTCGTCAGTGGTTTTATATATATATATATATATATATATATATATATATATATATATATATATATATATATATATATATATATATATATATATATATATCCACGAACAAGTGGTTTTAAGCAAATAACTGCATTGGCCGAGACTCGAACCCTCGAACCCACGCCACCCAGGTAACTTGTCAAAATTCGAGACGCCTTAATCGACTGAGCCTTAATCGACTGAACCGTCAATGTTACATACAACAGGCACTTATTGTATGTGACATTGCCACAATAAAATGTTACATTAGTTCCATACCTATCTCGTGAGAAAATAACATCACGCCACTGAGAATTCACAATTTCCTTATAGATGGAGCCAGGCGCTCCAGCATTGCAAGTTGGCGCTCCCTCTGACCCCATCCCGAGTCTGAGAGGAGCGGGTCGATGGCCCTTGGTAAGGCTCGGAACCAAACCCTCCCGAAAACAACAATATGTATGGTAATGAATAACACTTGGAACCTAGGGAAACGAATCGTAACATAAATATTTATTGTATATTACTGTATGCACAGATGGTGTTCCGCTTTAAGTCTGCGTGAATGCAAATAGTGCAAGTGTACGCAGTGTGAACCTGCGTGTTCAGATGGTGTACCACTGTATATCTGGTGATCCATCTGAATTTGTTTTCTCAAGCTTTCATCTTTGTGTTTCTAAGCACTGTCACGAAATATCTCAGGTGGGTTAGTTAATGTCAACACTGTGTAAAGTGGGAACTGGGGTAATAAATGATGAGGAACGAACAGGGGGTAAAAAGATAACTTATGTAAGACTGACCGAGATCATTTTGAGTTTCATCTGACACTGGAGTCGAGGCTCCAGTGTCAGTGTTGCTTATGGGGTGGTCGTGAGAGCTGCGTTAATTTCCTCACTCACCATTTCTCATTTTTTTTGTACTAGACATTAAAACGTATTTGTAAATATTTGTATTGTTTTCTCATGTGTTGTTCTGCCAGTTTTCCATGTTGTTGACCAGTTATCCATTCTGTTAGCAGGTCTTCCATGTTGCTGGCCAGTCTTCCATGTTGCTGGCCAGTCTTCCATGTTGCTGGCCAGTCTTCCATGTTGCTGGTCAGTCTTCCATATTGCTGGTCAGTCTTCCATATTGCTGGTCAGTCTTCCATATTGCTGGTCAGTCTTCCATATTGCTGGCCAGTCTTCCATATTGCTGGCCAGTCTTCCATATTGCTGGCCAGTCTTCCATATCGCTGGCCAGTCTTCCATGTAGCTGGCCAGTCTTCCATATTGCTGGCCAGTCTTCCATATTGCTGGCCAGTCTTCCATATTGCTGGCCAGTCTTCCATATTGCTGGCCAGTCTTCCATATTGCTGGCCAGTCTTCCATATTGCTGGCCAGTCTTCCATGTTGCTGGCCAGTCTTCCATATTGCTGGCCAGTCTTCCATATTGCTGGCCAGTCTTCCATATTGCTGGCCAGTCTTCCATATTGCTGGCCAGTCTTCCATATTGCTGGCCAGTCTTCCATGTTGCTAGCCAGTCTTCCATGTTGCTGGCCAGTCTTCCATGTTGCTAGCCAGTCTTCCATGTTGCTGGCCAGTCTTCCATGTTGCTGGCCAGTCTTCCATATTGCTGGCCAGTCTTCCATATTGCTGGCCAGTCTTCCATATTGCTGGCCAGTCTTCCATGTTGCTAGCCAGTCTTCCATGTTGCTGGCCAGTCTTCCATGTTGCTGGCCAGTCTTCCATGTTGCTGGCCAGTCTTCCATGTTGCTGGCCAGTCTTCCATATTGCTGGCCAGTCTTCCATGTTGCTGGCCAGTCTTCCATGTTGCTGGCCTGTCTTCCATGTTGCTGGCCAGTCTTCCATAGTCTTCCATATTGCTGGCCAGTCCCATGTTGCTTCCCATGTTGCTGGCCAGTTTCCATGTTGCTGGCCAGTCTTCCATCTTGCTGGCCAGTCTTCCATGTTGCTGGCCAGTCTTCCATGTTGCTAGCCAGTCTTCCATGTTGCTGGCCAGTCTTCCATGTTGCTGGCCAGTCTTCCATGTTGCTGGCCAGTCTTCCATGTTGCTGGCCAGTCATGTTGCTGGCCAGTCTTCCATGTTGCTGGCCAGTCTTCCATGTTGCTGGCCAGTCTTCCATGTTGCTGGCCAGTCTTCCATGTTGCTGGCCAGTCTTCCATGTTGCTGGCCAGTCTTCCATGTTGCTGGCCAGTCTTCCATATTGCTGGCCAGTCTTCCATGTTGCTGGCCAGTCTTCCATGCTCATACCAGTATAATACAACATCTTGTCTGCTTCAAGCTTAACGTTTTTGTGTATTTTAAAACACTGATCTCCTTAGTCACTCTAGAAGATCTGAATTAGATCTGAGCCTTATATGTCCCAATTTAACACATTTATGGAATGAATTTTATAGTACTTTCCAAATAATATCTAATGAATGCCTCTTCAGATTCTCTTTAGATCTTCAACACAAATAATTAACTGCCGCACTCTGCTCTATTCCAGTGTCGTGGGTTGACACTGAGAACGAGATCTCGCAGCAATAGACATGTCTAATCAAGCTGTTGTGAAAGAAAGTTGTTATTCAGGTCGTCAATTCTCGACTTGTGTCTCTTTTTACCTTCACTTCTGTGTTTTATACAGTCATCTTTAGTCCGAGGTTGTTGCTGAAGGCAGTAAAAGATAGTGACGTTTATAATTCGAGATTCTAGTCACTAAAACTACACGAAAGGTTTATAGTGTCGACGCCAAGATAATATCGGATAATGTAAATATTGAGGCACATAGGGAGAATATTTCATAAATGATTTTAAGTGGAAGCGTTTCCCCAGTCCAATACAGAGAAGAACAGTGGAAGATGAGGAGGAGGATTATAAGGGAATCATTCCCTCAGCCTGGAGTCGATGTGAAGAATATGTCGCTACGAGAAATGAGTTAGTGACTCCAGATGCTGCCTCAGGACTTGTCTTGCCAACTGAGAACTACGATGGTTGTTGAAGGAATAAGGCCATTCATTCCCACCTGACACACTTTCAAAAGAAGTGACAAACACGACAGCAACTACTGCAGACTCAGCAAGTGAAGAATTATCCACCTTCAAATGTATTGAAGGACTGTGTCAAGCTTTCCGAGAAAATTGTAAATTTTCTTTGCAGTAAGTAGGGATGTTCGGGAATTTACTATTATTACGAATAATGACGAAGATCGACATTATCTTTTTTTTAATATTAGTCAGGCATTGACCGCATCTCCCTCTTCATGGGGAAAGGCTCTTGGTCCATTTTATTAGAGTAACCTTTCCCTTATTCGTATTAAAATTGTTTATTTCCATTCCACAGGTGTAATATGTCCCCTGTGGGTTCAGAACTTCCCAATAAATTTATTAATTGGAGCATTTCTTACAATGAATAAATGTTACAGGGCATTTCTTTACTTTCCTCAGGTGTATTAAATGCCTCGAAGACACATTTTGAACAAATGCAAAATTTATAAATGGCGTTCCAGTCGGCTCAACTTTTTTGTCAACAAAAAACATAGCCTTTAAATAATTCAAAGAGAAAAGGGAATGTGGTCAGTAACTTTAAGATCAGCTTCCTAGCAGTGAACTGTGACCGAGTATCACTGAACTAGTTTAGCAAGTGGAACAACAGCTGTTTTGTTTATAGACTGGTTATGCTACCAGGAGTCTACCTGGACGTCGTTCCCGGTGTCAAAGCCCCCTCGGACCTGTCCCCAACCAGACCTCCCGGTGAATCAAGGTCTAATCAACCAGTCTGTTTCTGCTGGCCGCACGCAATCCAACGTATTAGCTACAGCCTGGCTGTTCAACACTGGACCTAACAACAGTGGAGGACAGAAGAGTAATTTCACGATGCGTCCAGGGCAACTCCCACCTTAGCTATTTATGTTTTAATGTACTGAGAAGATTGTTAACCATTTTAGTTATAAGTCAAGACTGTGATATATTCCGGCACATGTATGAACAGCACTCACCACTATTAAGAAAAATAAAAGCAAGTGTGGAAGAAAATGATGCAGTGTCTTTGATACACCAGAGAGCAACATATCTCGCCGTTGTATCTTGTGATTAACCCTTAAACGGTCCAAACGTAGATCTACGTTTTTTCAACATTTGAAAGTATGTAAAAAAGTAGATCTTCTTTTCTTTTTTTTACATTTGAAAATGTGTAAAAAAAACTTTGATCTACTTTTTTTTTTTGCTATATTTGAAAATATGTAAAAAAACGTAGATCTACTTTTGGAGCACTACGCATGTGAACGTAAATTTGTTTGGACAGTTTAAGGGTTAAATAAAAACGAATACAAGTTTGTTGCTTGAAAGAGGAAGAAAAGAGAGAGAGAGAGAGAGAGGAAGAAAAGAGAGAGAGAGAGAGAGAGAGAGAGAGAGAGAGAGAGGAAGAAAAGAGAGAGAGGGAGAGAGAGAGAGAGAAATATGAAACGAGGTGAAAGAGAGTTCATTAAACATCATTAAATTCTGTCATTCGACTCAAATTGTGCTAATTTTCTACACATTATTGTCTCTTAAAAATCATATTTTGAACCTCACTCAAAATAATGTTCTCAATAATTAAACGTATTTATGTAGTAACAGGTTTACCCTGAGGTAACTAGGTGAGTGTTATTACCCTGAGGTAACTAGGTGAGTGTTATTACCCTGAGGTAACTAGGTGAGTGTTATTACCCTGAGGTAACTAGGTGAGTGTTATTACCCTGAGGTAACTAGGTGAGTGTTATTACCTTGAGGTAACTAGGTGAGTGTTATTACCCTGAGGTAACTAGGTGAGTGTTATTACCCTGAGGTAACTAGGTGAGTGTTATTACCTTGAGGTAACTAGGTGAGTGTTATTACCCTGAGGTAACTAGGTGAGTGTTATTACCCTGAGGTAACTGAGTGTTATTACCCTGAGGTAACTAGGTGAGTGTTATTACCCTGAGGTAACTAGGTGAGTGTTATTACCCTGAGGTAACTAGGTGAGTGTTATTACCCTGAGGTAACTAGGTGAGTGTTATTACCCTGAGGTAACTAGGTGAGTGTTATTACCCTGAGGTAACTAGGTGAGTGTTATTACCCTGAGGTAACTAGGTGAGTGTTATTACCCTGAGGTAACTAGGTGAGTATTACCCTGAGGTAACTAGGTGAGTGTTATTACCCTGAGGTAACTAGGTGAGTGTTATTACCCTGAGGTAACTAGGTGAGTGTTATTACCCTAAGAACTAGGTGAGTGTTATTACCCTGAGGTAACTAGGTGAGTGTTATTACCCTGAGGTAACTAGGTGAGTGTTATTACCCTGAGGTAACTAGGTGAGTGTTATTACCCTGAGGTAACTAGGTGAGTGTTATTACCCTGAGGTAACTAGGTGAGTGTTATTACCCTGAGGTAACTAGGTGAGTGTTATTACCCTGAGGTAACTAGGTGAGTGTTATTACCCTGAGGTAACTAGGTGAGTGTTATTACCCTGAGGTAACTAGGTGAGTGTTATTACCCTGAGGTAACTAGGTGAGTGTTATTACCCTGAGGTAACTAGGTGAGTGTTATTACCCTGAGGTAACTAGGTGAGTGTTATTACCCTGAGGTAACTAGGCGAGTGTCATTACCCTGAGGTAACTAGGTGAGTGTTATTACCCTGAGGTAACTGAGTGTTATTACCCTGAGGTAGCTAAGTGTTATTACCCTGAGGTAACTAGGTGAGTGTTATTACCCTGAAGTAACTGAGTGTTATTACCCTGAGGTAACTGAGTGTTATTACCCTGAGGTAACTAGGTGAGTGTTATTACCCTGAGGTAACTAGGTGAGTGTTATTACCCTGAGGTAACTAGGTGAGTGTTATTACCCTGAGGTAACTAGGTGAGTGTTATTACCCTGAGGTAACTAGGTGAGTGTTATTACCCTGAGGTAACTAGGTGAGAGTTATTACCCTGAGGTAACTAAGCGAGTGTTATTACCCTGAGGTAACTAGGTGAGTGTTATTACCCTGAGGTAACTAAGTGAGTGTTATTACCCTGAGGTAACTAGGTGAGTGTTATTACCCTGAGGTAACTAGGTGAGTGTTATTACCCTGAGGTAACTAGGTGAGTGTTATTACCCTGAGGTAACTAGGTGAGTGTTATTACCCTGAGGTAACTAGGTGAGTGTTATTACCCTGAGGTAACTAGGTGAGTGTTATTACCCTGAGGTAACTAGGTGAGTGTTATTACCCTGAGGTAACTAGGTGAGTGTTATTACCCTGAGGTAACTGAGTGTTATTACCCTGAGGTAGCTAAGTGTTATTACCCTGAGGTAACTGAGTGTTATTACCCTGAGGTAACTGAGTGTTATTACCCTGAGGTAACTAAGTGAGTGTTATTACCCTGAGGTAACTAAGTGAGTGTTATTACCCTGAGGTAACTAGGTGAGTGTTATTACCCTGAGGTAACTAGGTGAGTGTTATTACCCTGAGGTAACTAAGTGAGTGTTATTACGCTGAGGTAACTGAGTGTTATTACCCTGAGGTAACTGAGTGTTATTACCCTGAGGTAACTAAGTGAGTGTTATTACCCTGAGGTAACTGAGTGTTATTGCCCTGAGGTAACTAGACCGGATGAGTGTTATAACTTCGATTAACACCACGTAAGTAATGCCACTCGGTATTACTCGTGTTCGCTTCTCTTTACTGTTAGAGGACACGCCAGTCAGCCTAAAGGCAATAAGAGCTTCTTATTGACAAACTGAAGCTTTCCCTCTGCTCTTTGAGCTCTTTTAAATCTTCGTTATCGCAAACTGTAGCTTTCCCTCTGCTCTTAGAGCTCTTTTAAATCTTCGTTATCGCAAACTGTAGCTTTTCCTCTGCTCTTTGAGCTCTTTTAAATCTTCGTTATCGCAAACTGAAGCTTTCCCTCTGCTCTTTGAGCTCTTTTAAATCTTCGTTATCGCAAACTGAAGCTTTCCCTCCGCTCTTTGAGCTCTTTTAAATCTTCGTTATCGCAAACTGAAGCTTTCCCTCTGCTCTTTGAGCTCTTTTAAATCTTCGTTATCCCAAACTGAAGCTTTCCCTCTGCTCTTTGAGCTCTTGTAAATCTTCCGGTCTCTGGAGAACCGACCGTAATTTCTCATTTACCTGAGGCTAGCGTTTTTTTTTTTTTTTTTCAGAATATCTGACCGAGTCGTCGGAATCTCTCTATATATCCTTCGCACTTCCTCTTATTACTGAACACTGTTGTATGTACGCAAATGAGCTGTAAATGTTTATATGGTGTTATGACACTGAGTTACAGGCTCTGCAAATATTTCTGGTTGCTGATCAGATTACTACCTAACTGTAGTGTTAGTAGACCGACTCTCTGTATGTTTTGTTTCTGTAGGTTGCTTGACTGTCTCTCTCTGTATTGAACAACACTTTCTGAACAGGAGAATCCTATATGAACGTCAAGTATAACATGGCATAAATATTTCTGAATATTTTCGTCCGTCTCTTCTCGCTTTTCCCCCTCTCCCCGTCTCTCTCTCTCACACACTGTAATTTTCTGATTCTGAACATAAATACCAGCATTATAAATTAGAATTCTATAAACAATAATTCAGAAAATATTACGAAAACTCGACACTTTAACAATAAAATATCTGTGACTTAGCTTCCATGTGTTCTCTCTTATTTTATAATGTATTTAACCAAGCTCCACTATACAAGGCTGCTGTATTATTGCTACGCTTATAAGGAAACGATAATCCAGTAAGGGCCACGCATCTTGTAGCTCCAGTACCTATAATCAAGAGCCCTTCCATCGCTATCTAGAGGCGCCTTCCATGAATATTAAAGCTGGTGCAACATTGCGATTCACTGGAGAAGTATTTGCCCTGTAAATTGCAATCCCTTGAAAATATGTGAGGTTATAGCACCATACCTCCGGGAGTTCACGGTTCTGCCGAAAGATGGAGTCACTTCCTTCAGCGACACCAGCTGGAGCTCCCTCTGAATCCAACAGACTCCAGCAACGGGTCGATGGCCCTTGGCAAGACTTTGATCCTCACTCTCGTGAAAAAATAACAACAACGTCTATGGAATTTTGTCATGTTAAGAACCATGGAAAGAAAATAGCAATATAAAAAATTTAATGCATATTAGTTTGTGCACGGATGGTGCACTGCTTGATATGTGTATGTGCACAGATGGTTCCCTGTTGTACATCAGTTTGTGCACCACTGCATGTCAATGTGACGTCAGATGGTGCACCAGTGAATATCACTGCGTGCACTGGCGTTGCACCTCTGTATATCTGGCAGTACTGCTGCTATTCTCATTTATTACACACGGCTTTTCCTTGATATTCAATATTTGTGTCCCATGCCTTAAACATTCTGTTACTATAACCGGCTGCGTGGAATAAACGAAGCTGGTGATGGTGCAGTGGTTACTATGGTTGGAGTGAGTGGTGAGGCAGACGAACCAGAATCGTTTGCTAATAAAGCGTAGTTGGGTGGTAAAGTTTGGATAGTGGGATTAGGTGTGTGGCGGTGCAGAGTGGAGGAAGTGGGTTGTGGGTCAGATGGTCGGCCTGGTCATGGACCGAGCCGCGGGGGCGTTGACCCCCGGAACAGCAGGTAGACTCATGGTAGGTAGAACTGCTTATGTACCAGCGTCATTGTACGTTTTGAAATGGATCTGATTTTTACTTTCGTTATTTTTGTTATTCCCTTACTCACTGTGTGCGTGTGTACTCACCTATTTGTACTCAACTATTTGTAGTTGCAGGGGTCGAGTCTTAGCTCCTGGCCCCACCTCTTCACCGATTGCTACTGGGCCCTCTCTCTCCCCGCTCCATGAGCTTTATCAAACCTCGTCTTAAAACTATGTATGGTTCCTGCCTCCACTACCTGATAACTCTATGACTGAAGAAATACTTCCTAATATCTCTCTGACTCATCTGTGTCTTCAACTTCCAATTGTGACCTCTTGTTTCTGTGTCCCCTCCCTGGAACATCCTGTCTTTGTCCACCTTGTCTATTCCGTGCAGTATTTTTTATGTCGTTATCACGTCTTCCCTGACCCTCCTGTCCTCCAGTGTCGTCAGGCCGATTTCCCTTAACCTTTCTTCATAGGACATTCCCCTTAGCTCTGGAACTAACCTTGTCGCAAACCTTTGCACTTTCTCTAGTTTCTCGACGTGCTTTATCAAGTGCGGGTTCCAAACAGGTGCTGCATACTCCAGTATGGGCCTGACGTACACGGTGTACAGTGTCTTGAACGATTCCTTATTAAGGTATCGGAACGCTGTTCTCAGGTTTGCCAGGCGCCCATATGCTGCAGCAGTTATCTGGTTGATGTGTGTGTGTGTGTGTGTGTGTGTGTAGTTTGCAGTCGAAGAGCTCTTATCCCAGATGTTGTACAAGTTTCTCATTCTGCAACTTGTTTCTTTTCTAAATCATTTCCATCACATTTCAGTCAAGTTTGTAAATTTCAACAGTATGGGAACAATGGCCCTTAAACAGACTTAATATTTAGTATCTTTTTTGACTCGTGACTTATTTGCTGTCTGATATATTCTCATTATTATTATTACTGCCAATTTTTGGTCCTGTTTTAAATTAATGTAAGACGACATTATCAAGTCTTATCACAGAAACTAGAGGCGAGTTAAAGACATGAACTAAACACGTGAATTCCTTAAGTATTCCCTGAGCGAGGGATTCTGAGCTTCCATAGGCAGGTATTCTGAGCTCCCTTATAACCCTCGACATCTCTTCACATATTTCACGACACAAGTAATTTTTAGGGTTGTCTTTATATTCAACTGCTTCCTTGCCTCCTTCTCTCTCTCTCTCTCTCTCTCTCTCTCCTTTCACATACACGCAGTAACTCATTATACGTGTTTTAGTAAGCACCAATATATAGATCGAGTAATTTTTCGAAACTGAAAATAAATTTCGACACTATAAATTAAATTCCCTTAAACATAAACAACACAGAAATTCGACCCTTGAACAACAAACAAGTTTACCTGACTTAATATCTGTATTTTCTGTATCATAATGTGCTATACTAAGCCCCATCATGTCCACTAGTTGTTTTATTATGTTAATGGGGAAGCGATAACGCCATAAGGTCCATAAAATTCCTAGGTAATGAGAGGTAATTGTGTATCATCTAAGTTTGAGTAGATTCATCTTTTTCGAAAAAGAGCCTTTTACTGGCATCTGAATGACGATAATTCTGGAGCAAATCTGTGATATTACCACTAACCAAATCGTATGGGGATTCGTAAGCAACCAGATTAGATTCGAGGCTGAGGAGGGTAGCTCTGATGATGGAACAGGTTCAGTGCCACTGAAGAAATGTTTGTGAGTGTAACTCCTTGAAAAATATGCGAGGTTGTAACATCACACTGCTGGCAGTTCACAAGTCTGCCAAAAGATGGAGTCACACGCTCCAGCAGCCCAAGCTGTCGCTCCCTCTGTACACAACTGTGTCGGGAAACAGGTCGAGGGATGACATTAAACTATGGGCTCCTGTAAAACGCCAAGATATATTGACGTGAATAACAGATGGAACTATGGGAAGTAAATTGTAATTAGTGTGTGCACATATGGTGCACCTGTTTGTATCTGTGTACACATAGATGGCGCACCACTATGTATTAGTGAGTGCACAGATGGTGCACCAATGTGTATGTGAGTGCACAGGTGCAGACCACTTTATATCTGGTGATACTTCTGATTTTCTTATTGTATTCCTTTGATGTTCATCTTATTTGTAATCACTCTTCGAGTTTTCTGTTTCTACTTTCTGCTGTGAGATGTTTTGGGTGGAATAGTTAAGATACCATCAACTATGAGCTAGATGAGAATTATCTGAATGCGTGATGAAAGTGAGGGAGAGGAATAAATTCTCTTCAAAGGGAAATTTTGCGAGTGTAGTTTGAGTTTCAGATAACGTCGAGGGAGGAGTTGCGATTAATGTTGATGCAGTGATGTTTCTGTGCGGGGGTGAAGGGGTATGGTTCCTGCCAAATTTGGGCTGTGGAGTGCAAGAGTTTTGGATAGGAGAGCTAGGTGGAGGAAGTGTAAGAAGCTGATGTATTTGTGTCTATAGGAGATTGTGGAGTGACCTTTATTGTCCCTCCTAAATTCTTGCCTTTCTTCAATAACCATTTCTCAACTACATTTTAAGTCATTCAAACATTTTCGATATATTCCTAGCCTTTGTACTAGCTTGTGAACCAGTCTTTGTCATTTTTCAAATCGAATGCCAAACAAGATTAATTGAAACTTAAAAAAAATAATATCGTAGCCATCTTTCTCCCGTGCGTTGTTTACATTGAAGCCACTCTTGTTACCTATGAATTCATCGTGTCCTGTGAGGCCACCTTAAACCCATCACCGTTCTGATTATGCAAACCATACTGGTCGACTTTAACCTTGCCTCAGATACATTTATTCTTTAGTGTGTTTTGTTCTGGAGTTCTGTCTGGTAGGTTTCTCTCTGCGTTTGTTATTGTCGGGCAGTACCTTGACCATCAAGTCCAGTGATACAGCTACTTATGAGTTCTACTCGTATTTACAGGTAAGAAATGTTTGCTATCGAGAGAGAGAGAGCGAGAGAACAAGAACAAGGTGATGAGTTGCAGAGGTTATGTCTTTTCCTATTCCGCATTCTTTCTAAATTGGAAACTTTACCATTCGAAATGACGGTAATGTATGATTTTTTTTAAAGGTTCGAATATGAGATGCCATTGCTAAACATTTTAAAATAAATTTATGAAGCGTCCGCATGAAGTCAGAAATTTTTTTCGCTAAAATTATATATTGAGGCACATACCGGAGGATTTCATATGAAATGTCATCTGGACCAGGAGATTTATCGCTACAAGAAATGAGTTTGTGACTGTTGTTGGCTCTGAGCTATCCTTTCCACTTCAGCACTATGCAGTTTGTCGAAGGAATGAGCCCATTCATTTCCGCCTGTCTCACTTTCAGAGGAAGTGACAAACACGTCGGCAGCTCCTGCAGCTGCAGAGAGTGAAGCACAATCCACCTTCAGATGTATTGCAGGACGTGTTTGAATTTATTAGGAACTCTGCAAACTTTCTCTCAAATACACCTGAGGGTTTGGTAATTTACTGTCGTCATGAATAATAACACAACAACTCCCCTGACGTATATTAATAAGGTGTATTGATTGCATATTCCTTCTAGTGAAAGGTCCTTGATTCTAGGAATTGGAACTGCCTTTTATTTTCTCAGATCAAAACTGATTACCTCCCATTTCTCAGGTGATGTGTGGCCCCTTCGGTCTTAGCACTTTTCAATAGATATAGCAATACTTGACCGCATCTGTTTCAGTGTTCGGTGTTTTCATCTCATCGATCAGACATGTTAAATGCATAAAAGAAATTGGACATCTTCCAGTAACATTGTTGAATCTACAGAGTTGCAGTCTGATCTTTTGAAAAGAGAGTAGCGTTTGCCTGGCAATTATAGGAGGGAGGGTTGAACCTTCACATTGGTTTACCACGTAAATGTAACGTAATATTCTTTTAATACTGCTGCAAGATATATAAGCAAAGAGAAGTGAAGCTTGTCAAAAAAGAGAAAAAAACAGGGCATGACATGTGACTATAAAATCAACAGGCGACTACAGTGATCATCTCTCTCCCATTTCAAGCGTCATTGACACCATGGAAGCAGATTAAAGGTTAATCAATAGCTGCTTTGGTGCTAGTCTGGTTATAATTATGAACTGGATTTCCTGAGGTACGAATTTCTTAGTTCAGTTCCTTTAATAAAGCTGACGCTTTCCCTCACGCTTTGGCCATTTAACTTTTAACGCGGAACAAATGTGCATGAAAGCTTGATAGCCATTTTAGCCATATCTCCAAGAGGTAATGTATCTGGAAAAGTATTTACGATACATTCACTACCATAATTAAATTCTGAAGGACGCATCATAACATTAATGGTATACATTACTGACATATGCATGAATGTGACATATGTGCAACAGTTTAACATCTTCACTGACGAGATGTTTTGCTTAGCAGGTTTCTTCAGTCAAAATAGAGAGAAGACACGAGACGTGGTGGAGATGTAGATATGAGGTGATCTGTCCATCAGTTTTGACGAAGAAAGAAGTTGGAAATGGTCTTGGTGTGTGTCAGCTTCATATCTTCGATCACTACGAATGAGAGACATGAGAAAGCAGGCACTAGTGGCCCCCTGCCTCCTGTGGCACCATCCTCACTTCTACACCTGTGTTCTGGCAGTATAAAAGGCCTGTGTTCTGGCAGTATAACACGCCTGTGTTCTGGCAGTATAACAGGCCTGTGTTCTGGCAGTATAACAGGCCTGTGTTCTGGCAGTATAACAGGCCTGTGTTCTGGCAGTATAACATGCCTGTGTTCTGGCAGTATAACACGCCTGTGTTCTGGCAGTATAACATGCCTGTGTTCTGGAAGTATAACAGGCCTGTGTTCTGGCAGTAAAACAGGCCTGTGTTCTGGCAGTAAAACAGGCCTGTGTTCTGGCAGTAAAACAGGCCTGTGTTCTGGCAGTAAAACAGGCCTGTGTTCTGGCAGTATAACACGCCTGTGTTCTGGCAGTATAACACGCCTGTGTTCTGGCAGTATAACACGCCTGTGTTCTGGCAGTATAACACGCCTGTGTTCTGGCAGTATAACACGCCTGTGTTCTGGCAGTATAACACGCCTGTGTTCTGGCAGTATAACAGGCCTGTGTTCTGGCAGTATAACAGGCCTGTGTTCTGGCAGTATAACACGCCTGTGTTCTGGCAGTATGACACGCCTGTGTTCTGGCAGTATAACAGGCCGCTTTCTCATCCCTCAGCCTCACAGTGATCGAAATCATGGAGCTGAACCAAAAGGCTGGGAAACTGACCACTTCATACTTATTTTTCAATGCTGAGGGACTGATCAGCTCGTATTTAAACCTCCACTAGTTTTGTTGTCTCCTCTGTATTTCAGCTGAAGAAGCCTGCTGAGCAGGCCATAAGTCTCGTTGTTGAAGATACTAAACAGCTGCGCACGAGTCTCAGTGTACAAGGACATATATATAGGAGAATGTTGCACAGACTTTGGAATCAGAGATAAATTCTTCTCCATCATTGACTCCAGTGATCAGTTGATGATTGATGAATGTCTGTCGCGGCTAAGATGATGACAAGCAGTGAACATTAAAATGGTATAAAATACCTGTCGGTATTTTATACCATTTTAATGTTCACTCTGTCAGACACTGCAACACAAGGGTATCTTGGTACAGACCTGAAATCAACTTTGTCAACTTCTACTAGTGAGAATGGCGGGATTTGAGAGGGACCTGACCTTCCAACGACTACATTCTTACCTCTACTAGTGGCCTACATCTCACCTCTTGGCGTTATATAAGGCTCCATCCTGTCACCTCAACTCTATATTGTTTCAAACTATGGAACAATACTCTTCTCCAGACTGAGGGACTGACCACCTCAAAACTTCAAGGGTGATGGACTGATTACATCGTCTTCAAGTATCTTCTGCTTCTATCAACTTTTCTGTACTCGACTGAAGAAGCCTGCTGTGTAGGCGAAACGTTTCGAAATAAAGATACCTAAATGTTGCATATGTGTCTTACCTAACATGATGTTAAGCAGCGAGAAAGAAAAATTCTGTAACTGAAGAAGAGACTAATAATCCTCGCGCCATTTTACCTTTTATCACTAAGTAAACTTATGCTCTAGTAATTCTTTTTTCTTCTAAAACTGCTGTCTAAAGTTCAGTTTGTTTTAAATAATAATCCTCTTGAAAATAAATTTATTTACGTAGCAATATATGTGCAACAAGGAATATACTTGAAGCCTAACTTGTGTAGCTTCGTCACTCAGCAGTACCAGAGTCCAAGTTCTCCTCCAAGTTAGGTGGGCAGAACATGGCAGATGTGGTCACCAATTGTGGTATTAACTCCAGACTATCACTTCTCGCCTGCACTAGAGTTGTTCCATATCATCTAGTCTCTAGAAATTAGGGATGTGCCAATGTATCGGTATTGGGTGGTATCGGCATTTTTTTGTAGAATCGGTACTCGGTATCGGTAAAAAACGGATGATATCATTCGATACTTTTAATTATTAATATTTCACGTGTGCTTAAAATTGTTAAATTTAACATTCTTCATCACTATGTGAGGGTTACTTAAACACACACACACACACACACACACACACACACACACACACACACACACACACACACACACACACACACACACACACACACACACACACACACACACACATGCTCCATGCATAGCTTTAAGAGCAGGTATAGTGAGGCCAATGAGGCTAGGGGGAAAATTATTTTGGCAAGCGGCAATCTGAGAAGCAGAACCAGGAGCTGGAACTCTACCCCAGCACTCACATATCAGTAAGTACGTGCACAGGCTATGTAGCCTAATGGCTCTTACATAAAGGTAGCACTATTTACTCACGGGTGCAAGAGAATGATAAATCTAAGGAGCAGTGAGACTCGAGGGACAGAGGGAAGTGCAGGTGAGTGCAATAGAGAGGATCTCTCTTTATATTTCTGCGTCAATCAGTTACCCTCCTCAGCAAGGTCTCTGATTCAAACTAATATATACAGATCTGTTTTATTACGTGTTTCGTTTGTCGTGGGACGTGGGACTTAGCTGTCTGTTCATTGCTAATAACACTTTTGTCAATAAAACCATCAACCTCAACACACACGAGTCTCATTCGCTGCTGTGTGCAATTTTCGAAGCCTGGATAAAAGTTTACGTAGCGTAAATAATACTTACATAAATTATGCGAGTTAATACGAAAACTTTGCGCTTAAAACAAATACGAATACCTGACTTAAATATCTCATATTTTCTCTGTCGTTATAATTTAACTTGCCAAGCCTAAACATATCGAGCAGGAATGTTATGTTTATGGAGACGAGCAAAACCCCGAAGAGTCGTACAGAGTCTGGTGAATGAGAGGTAATCAGGAATGGGAGGTTATCAAGGCAGCCGCCTCGAAGTGCACAGCTGGTATAGCACTGCAATCCAAAGTGAAAATATTTGCGGTAAATATACTGATTTGTTGAAATATAATTCGAGAATACAACAACACGGTACCGAGAGTCTGGCAAAAGATGGAGTCACACGCTCCAACAACACCATCTGTCGCTTCCTCTGTACCCAACCGTGTTGGGGAACAGGTCGATGGCTGGTAGCAAGACAAACCAAAGTTTTCATGATAATATTGAATAACACATGGAACTTTGGAAACTAAGTGAATGTGGAAAGAACAGAAGCAAAATACCGAGACTGGAACAGTACACAAATGTATGTGTGTGTGTGACTACCTGATGGTCCAAGTCGGACCAAAGCGTCATTACATGTTGTTTTTTCCTCACATGTTTACCTGGTGTTTGTGAGTGCACTGATGGCACATCTCCGTATACCTGTCACTCTCCTACTTTTCTCCAATTCTATGTCACTTGACATTCCTTCCACGTACGTGCTCGATGCTTTCATTTTCCGTTTCTTTGTCCTGTCGTGAGATGTCTTTGGTGAGATGAGGCACCATTCTGTATAGTTAGGTGAAAACTGTATTAATATTATAAGGACAAGAATTGAGGAAGGGTCTTTCAGTTGTGAAAATTTGGGGATTGTTGTTGGAGATTAATCTGGGGCTCAGGGAATGGTTTTAAATAGAGTTCTGGATGTGATTGCTTTGGTGGGAGAAATGAGGCTTGCCTACTAGAGTAAGATAAGATAAGATTTCGTTCGGATTTTTAACTCCGGAGGGTTAGCCACCCAGGATAACCCAAGAAAGCCAGTGCGTCATCGAGGACTGTCTAACTTATTTCCATTGGGGTCCTCAATCTTGTCCCCCAGGATGCGACCCACACCAGTCGACTAACACCCAGGTACCTATTTGCTGCTAGGTGAACAGGACAATAGGTGTAAGGAAACGTGTCGACATGTTTCCACCTGCCGGGAATCGAACCCGGGCCCTCCGTGTGTGAAGCGGGAGCTTTAGCCACCAGGCCACCGGGCGTTAGAATGTAGACATCTGATACACATTGTGTTTGGTATGATGTTTATGTCGGCTTTCATTTTGGGGTGAAAGTTAGATGTTAGTTGAGGGAATTGTGGTCTGGAAGATGAAAGAATATTTGCCAGAAAACGTTGTTATAAGAGTTGGGGTGAGAGGGTTTATTGGCTTCGTTTTATCCGTTTCCTGAGTTCTTCCCTCGTTTTTCTCGTTTCGTCCTTCTGTTTCATCAGAAATCGTCTCATGAAGGATGCACATGCAGAATTCCCTGCTGCTCTCTGTGTGACTCCTTCTTTTAACCATATGCTCGTAGCATATATATATTGTGTGTATTTAGTAGTTTATATATATATATAAACTACTAAATACACACCTCTCGGTGTATATACATTTTGATATATGCACCTATGCGTATATATACTGAGAGATACATACCTGTGAATGTATATACTCTGTGTGATGCACACTTCTTGGTGTATATATATAATAACAGATACATTTAGCAAGAATAATGAGTTTCTCTGTTCCTTGAAACAAAGCGTATTCCACATAGTTACGGTAAGCAACGGTATATATCAGTCAACGATGCGCGAACTTTTTAGACATGAAGCAATTTTCAGCCTCATTGTTCCGCCATTTAAGTTTGTTAAACACAGTTAGTGTTATAAGCTGCAGTTTCATTTGATTTTTATTTTCTAGGAGCCACCAAAAATTTCTTTCTCTTGTTTAAGTTACCGTCGTCAGTGATTTTTATTTAAATTCAGTTTGCAGCATTTCCAAACATTTCGGGAAGGTGTTCTTTTCCAAAAATGTAACACTGTCCATACAATTACCTTTTTCTTACGAAGATTATTTTAAAATTAAGTATATCTGTTGCTCTAGTGTTGAAACCAAAGGATGGAGGTCAAACATTACCTTTACACAAAAATACTTCTAACTTGGTAAATATTCTTTGGTAGATTAAACCGAGATCGATTTAAGGCTGACACATACCGAGTGGGTTGTTCAAGCAGCTGACACATACCGAGTGGGTTGTTCAAGCAGCTGACACATACCGAGTGGGTTGTTCAAGCAGCTGACACATACCGAGTGGGTTGTTCAAGCAGCTGACACATACCGAGTGGGTTGTTCAACCAGCTGACACATACCGAGTGGGTTGTTCAAGCAGCTGACACATACCGAGTGGGTTGTTCAACCAGCTGACACATACCGAGTGGGTTGTTCAACCAGCTGACACATACCGAGTGGGTTCTTCAACCAGCTGACACATACTCAGTGGGTTCTTCAGCCAGCTGACACATACTCAGTGGGTTCTTCAGCCAGCTGACACATACTCAGTGGGTTCTTCAGCCAGCTGACACATACTCAGTGGGTTCTTCAGCCAGCTGACACATACTCAGTGGGTTCTTCAGCCAGCGGACACATACTCAGTGGGTTCTTCAGCCAGCTGACACATACTCAGTGGGTTCTTCAGCCAGCTGACACATACTGACAGGGGTTGTCATCCGACTTCATACTGAGTTCTTCATCCTACTGACTCATACTGTGTGGACGGATCAACCAGTAGACACATCCTGAAGGAAATGAAGGCGCCCATCATAGGTAGTGTCGCCACACAAGGTTAATGGCACCACACAAGGTTAATGGTGCCACACAAGGTTAATGGTGCCACACAAGGTTAATGGTGCCACACAACATTGTTTTTTACCCAACATGGGTAGCAGTGTTACCCAAGAAGCGACCGTCACACGTGATGTCATGCCTCTCACAGTGTTACCCAAGAAGCGACCGTCACACTTGATGTCATGCCTCTCACTGCTAGTTATTCTTGTTGCTGCGGTTGGCCATCCGCCATTTGTTGAGCAGTCTTCACGGGCGGAACATCGTATTGCTCTGCTTATTGCTGCTGTGTGAGAAACGCCGTAGCAAGACCGGGAGACGTGCTGGCACTTTCTCGACACTAATTTACACTGTTGTGTGTGTGTGTGTATGTAAGGATCATATTGTTTTAGTGTTTATTTTTCCATCGTGTCGGTATTTTACACCATTTATCTCCATCTCTATGTCATGTTTCTGTCAATGTTTATATCTTAATATTAGATTAAGACTGAATAACATTAAAGATCCCATGAATGAAAAATGGTGATTTTAGGCCGTTTACTAATACTAATATGTCAGTAATGTTCAGGAATAAATCATTAATTAAATATCCCTGGAAAAGGGCATTTAAACAGTTGCTGCTCACCTGTCTACAGTATATAAGCAGTGGCGTCGTAAGGTGGGGTTTCGCCCCGGGTGACACCAACCCTAGCAAAGCCATTTCTTCGTGCATATGCTGTATTCTTTTTAAGATTTATGGACTGATTACATCGACTCAAGACTGAGGGGCTGATTACCTCAAACTTCTTCTGTTCTTCACCATTCTTCTTTGTATAGGACTGATGAAGCCACTGTGTGGCGAAACGCTTCCCAAGTTACCCAAGTGTTGCACATGTGTCTAATTTATCGACTTATGAGGAGAGGTTAGGGGACACTCAACGTGACAACACTGGGGGACAGGAGAGATAGGGGGGATATGATAACGACATATAAAATACTGAGAATAATTGACAAGGCGGAGAGAGACAAAATATTTCAGTGATGGGATACAGGAACAGGACAACTGGAAGTCGAAAGCTCAGATGAGTCATATGGATGTTAGGAAGTATTTCTTCAGCCTTAGAGCTGTCAGGAAGTAGAACACTGGAGAGTGAAGTAGTGGAGGCAGGATCCATACACAGCTTTAAGGGGCACGTAAGTTCCTCCGGTGGGACTTACGTGCCTCATAAGAAGATGGAGAGAGTGGACCCAGTAGAGACTAGCGAAGAGGCGGGTCCAGGAGCTGTGAATCGACCCATGCAACCACATATAGGCGAGTACGAATATAATGAGATTTAGAAATAAATATTGCTTATCGGTCATTCGAAAATCTATATATTTCTAATGCAAACTCTCGGAATATTACTCTTAAGAATATATTCGGAGAATTTTTGTTCCCTATTCAATATTTCTCTCGTGAATCTCTCCGATTTTAACTTTATTGGTTCGTCAATTCACCCAGCAGTTGTAGAGGATTCAATTTTCAACTGCAGTACTGAACTGCATATCTCATTTTTTGATCAATCATATTGTGCCTATATGTATTTTAACATTTTCCAGCTCTTCAGATTACTTCTCAGTTATTGCTCTTAAGTTTTTTTGCCACAAGTATTTTGGTACTGTGTCCCACACATCCTTTGCGTATATTCTGTTAATCCAACTACAACATTCCTTTAGCCTGATTGTAGCTGCAAATCGCATTATCAGCTTCCTTCCCCTACCCATCTCTAATATCAGCCTTTCTCTCTCTCTCTCTCTCTCTCTCTCTCTCTCTCTCTCTCTCTCTCTCTCTCTCTCTATCTATCTATCTATCTATCTATCTATCTATCTCTCTGTCTATCTCATATGCTCGAGGAGACCCGTGTGATAATGAAGCAGGACAATTCCTGCATCTTGGATAAGGATGCTGCATCAGTAATGAGTCACTGCAGATGTTGCTGACGCTCACCAAGGATGCTATGCTCCTTCATCTTATATACTAATGCCAATAATACTAATAACTACATGTGCTTCGGTCGCTTTGCGATCCAAGAGAGAGAGAGAGAGAGAGAGAGAGAGAGAGAGAGAGAGATTCCCTATATTCAGAAGCTCAGTCTTGTCTAACCATACCCCGGCCGGGATTGAACCCGCGGTCAGAGAGTCTCAAAACTCCAGACCGTCGCGTTAGCCACTAGACCAGCTAGCCACAATAAGATTCGTCCAACTAGGTATATTTCTACACCATAGGAAGGTTAGCACAGGCACCACTGTGACCACAAATGCAAGTTTTTACAGACGAATCTCCAGCTAGCGTGGCCGTGACGAACTCTAGCTCAAGTCCCTTCACTGCCGTCAACATGACTCATGAAATCGTAATGACACGATTGCAAACAAACCATACCCCGGCCGGGATTGAACCCGCGACGGGCTGGAGTTTTGAGACTCTCTGACCGCAGGTTCAATCCCGGCTGGGGTATGGTTTGTTTGCAATCGTGTCATTACGATTTCGTGAGTCAGTCTTGTCTCCTTCAGTGATCTGAGAATATTTTTTACCCACTATCCCATAAACCCGGCTTTTCGGCTTTCAGTTCATTCTAAAACACTAGCAAAGAATAATTGGTTAATTGGCACCTACACATTTTAATAAGAACGCAGTGTTTAAAATGTTCAGTAGATATATCCTGCAATAACAAACAAACTGTCTTCTCAGAAGGACTTACCAATGTTCAGAAATTTCCAAAAGATATATCCTGCAACGAGAGGTGAACTTTTGGACTGATTCTGAAGCAGCTTTTAAGGATTTGAGAAAGGAGTTTCTGAAATGAGAAATGTAACATTAATCTCATTTTATTAATCTTGAGACTAGCTAAATATTGCTTATATTATTGAAATATTTGTAACTAAAGATTTGTTGGAGGAATTACGCTAATTGCCCTGTTTTCCTTTATGCTAAGAAACATTAAACTAGTTGATTAAAACGCCGAAGAAGAAAACTGTAATTATTCCTATAACAAAAAAATAAATTAAGAAGAAAGAACACAAACAACAGCACAAACAACAGCACAAACAACAGCACAAACAACAACACAGCCAACAACACGGTCAACAACACAGCCAACAACACAGCCAGCAACACAGCCAGCAACACAGCCAACAACACAGTCAACAACACAGCCAGCAACACAGCCAACAACACAGCCAACAACACAGCCAACAACACAGCCAGCAACACGGTCAACAACACAGCCAACAACACAGCCAGCAACACGGTCAACAACACAGCCAGCAACACAGCCAACAACACAGCCAACAACACAGCCAGCAACACGGTCAACAACACAGCCAGCAACACAGCCAACAACACAGCCAACAACACAGCCAGTAACACGGTCGACAACACAGCCAGTAACACGGTCAACAACACAGCCAACAACACAGCCAGTAACACGGTCGACAACACAGCCAGTAACACGGTCAACAACACAGCCAGCAACACAGCCAATAACACAGCCAACAACACAGCCAACAACACAGCCAGTAACACGGTCGGCAACACAGCCAGTAACACGGTCAACAACACAGCCAGCAACACAGCCAACAACACAGCCAGTAACACTGTCGACAACACAGCCAGCAACACGGTCAACAACACAGCCAGCAACACAGCCAGCAACACAGCCAACAACACGGTCGACAACACAGCCAGTAACACGGTCGGCAACACAGCCAGCAACACGGTCAACAACACAGCCAGCAACACAGCCAGCAACACAGCCAACAACACGGTCGACAACACAGCCAGTAACACGGTCAACAACACAGCCAGCAACACAGCCAACAACACAGCCAACAACACAGCCAGCAACACGGTCAACAACACAGCCAGCAACACAGCCAACAACACAGCCAACAACACAGCCAGTAACACGGTCGACAACACAGCCAGTAACACGGTCAACAACACAGCCAACAACACAGCCAGTAACACGGTCGACAACACAGCCAGTAACACGGTCAACAACACAGCCAGCAACACAGCCAATAACACAGCCAACAACACAGCCAACAACACAGCCAGTAACACGGTCGGCAACACAGCCAGTAACACGGTCAACAACACAGCCAGCAACACAGCCAACAACACAGCCAACAACACAGCCAGTAACACTGTCGACAACACAGCCAGCAACACGGTCAACAACACAGCCAGCAACACAGCCAGCAACACAGCCAACAACACGGTCGACAACACAGCCAGTAACACGGTCGGCAACACAGCCAGCAACACGGTCAACAACACAGCCAGCAACACAGCCAGCAACACAGCCAACAACACGGTCGACAACACAGCCAGTAACACGGTCAACAACACAGCCAACAACACAGTCAACATCACAGCCAGTAACACGGTCAACAACACAGCCAACAACACAGCCAGTAACACAGCCAACAACACAGTCAACAACACAGCCAACAACACAGCCAGTAACACGGTCGGCAACACAGCCAGTAACACGGTCAACAACAGCCAGCAACACAGCCAGCAACACAGCCAACAACACAGTCAACAACACAGCCAGCAACACGGTCAACAACACAGCCAACAACACAGCCAGCCAAACGGTCAACAACACAGCCAGTAACACAGCCAACAACACGGTCAACAACACAGCCAGTAACACGGTCAACAACACAGCCAACAACACAGCCAGTAACACGGTCAACAACACAGCCAACAACACAGCCAGAAACACAGCCAACAACACAGTCAACAACACAGCCAACAACACAGCCATTAACACGGTCGGCAACACAGCCAGTAACACGGTCAACAACACAGCCAGCAACACAGCCAGCAACACAGCCAACAACACAGTCAACAACACAGCCAGCAACACGGTCAACAACACAGCCAACAACACAGCCAGCAAAACGCCCAACAACACAGCCAGTAACACAGCCAACAACACGGTCAACAACACAGCCAGTAACACGGTCAACAACACAGCCAACAACACAGCCAGTAACACGGTCAACAACACAGCCAGTAACACGGTCAACAACACAGCCAGAAACACAACCAACAACACAACAACATAATCAACAACACAGCCAGCAACACAGCCAACAACACAGCCAGCAACACAGCCAACAGCACAGCCAGCAACACAACACAATCAACAACACAGTCAGCAACACAGCCAACAACACAGCCAAGAACACAATCAACAATGCCAACAACACAGCCAGCAACACAACAACACAATCAACAACACAGCAACACAGCCAACAACCTAGCCAACAACACAGCCAACAACACAACCAACAACACAACACAATCAACAACACAGCCAGCAACACAACCAACAACACAACCAACAACACAACCAACAACACAACCAACAACACAACACAATCAACAACACAACCAACAACACAACACAATCAACAACACAACCAACAACACAACACAATCAACAACACAATCAACAACACAACCAACAACACAATCAACAACACAGCCAGCAACACAACCAACAACACAACCAACAACACAACACAATCAACAACACAACCAACAACACAATCAACAACAAAGCCAGCAACACAACCAACAACACAACATCAGAAACAACAAGCAGCAACATATCGCCAACTTAGTCACCTTAGTAAAGTTGTTTGTACTTATAATATATCTATGGAAAAACAAAAGCAATTCTTCACGAACGAGATGAACTAGAAGAAGCAACATTTTTAGCGGCATGTTTTTAGCTTTAAAGATTCATTTATGTAAATTCATTTATGTAAATGAGCCACCGTATTCAGGGTCTGTCATGATTATTTGAGCAGCTCTCCTGTACATAGTTTGTATAATATGTTTGTGTTAGTGTTTGAGGTGTTAGTGCCGTGTACTTGTTGTGTGGATTGTGTTCCAGTGTTGCTGGAAGTGTTAGTGCCGTGTACATGGTGTGTGGAGTGTGTTCCAGTGTTGCTGGAAGTGTTAGTGCCGTGTACATGGTGTGTGGAGTGTGTTCCAGTGTTGTTGGAAGTGTTAGTGCCGTGTACATGGTGTGTGGAGTGTGTTCCAGTGTTGCTGGAAGTGTTAGTGCCGTGTACATGGTGTGTGGAGTGTGTTCCAGTGTTGCTGGAAGTGTTATTGCCGTGTACTTGTTGTGTGGAGTGTGTTCCAGTGTTGCTGGAAGTGTTAGTGCCATGTACATGGTGTGTGGAGTATGTTCCAGTGTTGCTGTAAGTGTTATTGCCGTGTACTTGTTGTGTGGAGTGTGTTCCAGTGTTGTTGGAAGTGTTAGTGCCGTGTACATGGTGTGTGGAGTGTGTTCCAGTGTTGCTGTAAGTGTTAATGCCGTGTACATGGTGTGTGGAGTGTGTTCCAGTGTTGCTGGAAGTGTTATTGCCGTGTACTTGTTGTGTGGAATGTGTTCCAGTGTTGTTGGAAGTGTTAGTGCCGTGTACGTGTTGCGTGGAGTGCGTTCCAGTGTTGTTAGAAGTGTTAGTGCCGTGTACATGGTGTGTGGAGTGTGTTCCAGTGTTGCTGGAAGTGTTATTGCCGTGTACATGGTGTGTGGAGTGTATTCCAGTGTTGCTGGAAGTGTTATTGCCGTGTACTTGTTGTGTGGAGTGTGTTCCCGTGTTATTGGAAGTGTTAGTGCCGTGTACGTGTTGCGTGGAGTGCGTTTCAGTGTTGTTGGAAGTGTCAGTGCCGTGTACATGTTGTGTGGAGTGTGTTTCTGTCAGTGTTGTTTGCATTGTAAGACTCGTACACATGGGTCATAGAACATGCTCCTGTCAGTGTTGTCTGAAGTCCAGGTTTCCTATTCATGGAGTGTGTGGTGTGTTCCTGTCAGTTTAAGTAACTGGAATATGCCTTCCTCGTTCCAGCTTCCAGAGTAAGAAATATGGAGGTCGAAAAAAAATCGTATCTCAGCATCTCAACAAGAGACAGTGTTGGAGTAATAATGGAGAAGGTCGGAGAACAAACACGAGACAGTGTTGGAGTAATGGAGGAGAAGGTCGGTGGAGAACAAACACGAAATGTAGTTCTGGACTAAGACCATAAGACCATAAGAAAGAAAGAGAACTGCTGCAGGCCTACTGACCCATGCTAGGCAAGTCCAGCTCACACCCACTCATGTACTTTAACCTATTTTTAAACCTAGGAGTGAACACAAGACAAGAACTTACGAACAGACGACCATTACATCAGGCAGTCTTCATCACACTCAGCGTTTTCACTCATGTGTGTCTGTCTACTCAACTTGTAGACGACCCAGAGTATCTCAGTGACTCTACTTAGTCATATTATCCACAATAATATGACTAAACTATGTTTTTTTCTATATATTTCCCAGGTTAAAATATTTTTTAATTTCATTCCATTATTAGTTCTATCTTTTTCGGGTATTTTTAGTTTATTATACCTTTGTGTCTTTCTTTAATTTACACACGTTCATCATATCGCCTCACGTTCTAGATTTCCAAGTGATCGTAAGTTCAGTGCTTTTAATCTGCCTCATTACTAGATTCCTTAAACACAGAGTTATATTATTAGCTGTGCTTTTTAGTCTGCATATATTGCAGTTATATACCATGAAATAAAAACATCCAACGCTCTTATAATACTGTTTATTTAAAGCATTACTAAAAGCATTTCGAGAGCTGAAGAAAATGTACTTTATTGTAGTAAGCACAAAATGAAAAGTAAAAATATCTTAGTACAGAGCCTAAGGAACAGCCTCTCTCCATTATAGAAGTAAAGTACCTGACACAGGAGGCCTGGTCTCAGACCGAACCGCGGGGTTGTGGAACCCCGAAATCATTTCCAGGTATCTCAGTTTTAACCCTTTCAAATATCGCTATATTGACTTGATGAAGCCTCTGGCTGGCACAATGTTCTCAGAATATTGCAATCCAGGTGTTGCACATACGCCTCATTCATCGGCTTGGAAAATACGCATATGGAAATTTGGCGTCCACTTTTCAGCGGAAAAAGTATTTCGCGGACGTCAGCGGAGATACTGGCAACGTGTTACTCAAGGACCCCAATGGAAATAAGTCACTGTCTGACTTTTTTGGGTTATCCTAGGTTCTCTACACATATGCTGCTATGTATGATAATTCTATGTAACTGTATTTGTGTATACCTGAATAAACTTACTTACTTAAGGTACGTGTCCAGCGATTTAGAAAGACTGCAATAGTCTGTTGTTTTGATAACCGAGTCAGTTGGTTCTGACAGACACCTTACTGAACGCACTTGTCAGGCTTCACAGTTTAGTCTCAGTAAAGCCGCTCTGGCTAACACTTCTGCCGCAAATATTAAGTAGCCATAATTCACACCTAAAATTTCAATTAATCGATAAAAACCTCGGTCGTTATGAGCTCAGAGATTCTGTAAGTGAGATCAGTGTTATATCTTACATATTAATGGACTCAAATGACGTTGCAATATACAACTGCCAATGTATAAATTATGAATAAACTTGCATAGTTTTATGGTATAATTATGTTTTGATCTTTCTTGCTAGCTAATGTCAGGATAAATTATCCAGGCTGGAGAATAATTCACGGACACTCAGGTGAATATTTACTGTAAAATGAATAGCATTTTTTTGTAGTCATAAGTGTACAAACTTTGGTAAAATATATTAATGTTCTAAATTAATTTTTTTCCACAAGTGGTAACATTGGTGTTGCTGGTGCAATGTACAATACTGGATCTTGCTGGTGCAAGGGACAATATTGGTCCTGCTGGTGTAAGGAACCATACAGAGTACTGCTGGTGTAAGGGACCATACAGAGTACTGCTGGTGTAAGGGACCATACAGAGTACTGCTGGTGTAAGGGACCATACCGAGTACTGCTGGTGCAAGGGACAATATTGGTCCTGCTGGTGTAAGGGACCATACCGAGTACTGCTGGTCCAAGCGACAATATTGGTCCTGCTGGTGTAAGGGACCATACCGAGTACTGCTGGTGCAAGGGACAATATTGGTCCTGCTGGTGTAAGGGACCATACCGAGTACTGCTGGTGTAAGGGACAATATTGGTCCTGCTGGTGTAAGGGACCATACCGAGTACTGCTGGTGTAAGGGACAATATTGGTCCTGCTGTTATAAGGGACCATACCGAGTACTGCTCGTGCAAGGGACAATATTGGTCCTGCTGGTGTAAGGGACCATACCGAGTACTGCTGGTGCAAGGGACAATATTGGTCCTGCTGGTGTAAGGGACCATACCGAGTACTGCTGGTGCAAGGGACAATATTGGTCCTGCTGGTGTAAGGGACCATACCGAGTACTGCTGGTGTAAGGGACCATACAGAGTACTGCTGGTGTAAGGGACCATACAGAGTACTGCTGGTGTAAGGGACCATACCGAGTACTGCTGGTGCAAGGGACCATACCGAGTACTGCTGGTGTAAGGGACCATACAGAGTACTGCTGGTGTAAGGGACCATACAGAGTACTGCTGGTGTAAGGGACCATACCGAGTACTGCTGGTGCAAGGGACCATACCGAGTACTGCTGGTGTAAGGGACCATACAGAGTACTGCTGGTGTAAGGGACCATACCGATACTGCTGGTGTAAGGGACCATACCGAGTACTGCTGGTGTAAGGGACCATACAGAGTACTGCTGGTGTAAGGGACCATACCGAGTACTGCTGGTGTAAGGGACCATACCGAGTACTGCTGGTGTAAGGGACCATACCGAGTACTGCTGGTGTAAGGGACCATACAGAGTACTGCTGGTGTAAGGGACCATACCGAGTACTGCTGGTGTAAGGGACCATACCGAGTACTACTGGTGTAAGGGACCATACAGAGTACTGCTGGTGTAAGGGACCATACCGAGTACTCCTGGTGTAAGGGACCATACCGAGTACTGCTGGTGTAAGGGACCATACAGAGTACTGCTGGTGTAAGGGACCATACCGAGTACTGCTGGTGTAAGGGACCATACCGGGTTCTGCTGGTGTAAGGGACCATACCGAGTACTGCTGGTGTAAGGAACCATACAGAGTACTGCTGGTGCAAGGAACCATACAGAGTACTGCTGGTGTAAGGGACCATACAGAGTACTGCTGGTGTAAGGGACCATACCGAATACTGCTGGTGCAAGGGACCATACAGAGTACTGCTGGTGTAAGGGACCATACAGAGTACTGCTGGTGTAAGGAACCATACAGAGTACTGCTGGTGCAAGGAACCATACAGAGTACTGCTGGTGTAAGGGACCATACAGAGTACTGCTGTTGTAAGGGACCATACAGAGTACTACTGGTGTAAGGGACCATACAGAGTACTGCTGGTGTAAGGGACCATACAGAGTACTGCTGGTGCAAGGGACAATATTGGTCCTGCTGGTGTAAGGGACCATACCGAGTACTGCTGGTGTAATGGACAATATTGGTCCTGCTGGTGTAAGGGACCATACCGAGTACTGCTGGTGCAAGGGACAATATTGGTCCTGCTGGTGTAAGGGACCATACAGAGTACTGCTGGTGTAAGGGACCATACAGAGTACTGCTGGTGTAAGGGACCATACAGAGTACTGCTGGTGTAAGGGACCATACCGAGTACTGCTGGTGTAAGGGACCATACAGAGTACTGCTGGTGTAAGGGACCATACAGAGTACTGCTGGTGTAAGGGACCATACCGAGTACTGCTGGTGTAAGGGACCATACCGAGTACTGCTGGTGTAAGGGACCATACAGAGTACTGCTGGTGTAAGGGACCATACCGAGTACTGCTGGTGTAAGGGACCATACCGAGTCCTGCTGGTGTAAGGGACCATACCGAGTGCTGCTGGTGTAAGGAACCATACAGAGTACTGCTGGTGTAAGGAACCATACCGAGTACTGCTGGTGTAAGGGACCATACCGACTCCTGCTGGTGTAAGGAACCATACCGAGTCCTGCTGGTGTAAGGGACCATATCGAGTCTTGCTGGTGTAAGGAACCATACCGAGTCCTGCTGGTGTAAGGGACCATATCGAGTCTTGCTGGTGTAAGGGACCATACCGAGTCCTGCTGGTTTAAGGGACCATACCGAGTCCTGCTGGTGTAAGGGGCCATACCGAGTCCTGCTGGTGTAAGGGAGCATACCGAGTACTGCTGGTTTAAGGGACCACATTGATGTTTCAGATTATACCAGGCATGCTGATGTATTCCCCTAAACTGTTCTTGCTGTTGCCAGAATCATATTGGCGTCGCTGGTCTTACTGGTAAAAGGGACCACGTTGGTTTTACCTACGTAAGATAACATATTGGACTACAAGTGTATGCGACAATATTCTTCTTGCTGATGCAATAGACCATATTGATGTTGCTTCTACAAGGAATCATGTTGTCACATGTTTTACATACTTGTGTCAGGAACAATACTGATCATGCTGTGTAAGATAACACATCAAATTTATCGGTGTTATGGGTGGCTGCCTTCGATCACAAATATGTTGAATTCAGAGCATAGGATATTACAGAACAAGAAATGAGAACATGGAATCAGAAATAATTAGACCCTCTCTCACAGCCTTAAAACAAAAAGGAATAACAAACAACTTAGTGGGTAAAATATAGCCCAATTATTGTAAAATTTATCCGGTTTGCATTAATAACAGGCTGGTTGACAGTGACTACACTTTCCCCTCACCCAGTTCCATTAGTATAGATAGTATGTCAGATACTACGTTTAGGTTTACAGATTGCGTGCGTATTCTAGAGAGATGAATTTGACGTTTTATTTCAGTGAGCATTGTGGATGATTAGTGTTTTGGAGGATACTTAGGTATGATAATATTAAATCAGGGAACGGGTGGGGCTTGAACCCATGGCTGGAGAGTAAAACTCACAGGCCAATGCGCTAACCACTCGACCAACTAGCTCTAATTAAATTCTATTATCATTTCAATCCATTATTATTCACCATTTTAATGTGTAATGCTTTCAAATTCTCCTATAAGCAACACTGCTCTGATAGCCAGAAAGAAACTTCAATCCTGTTATGGAATTTATGTTATTGTACCATTAACACTGGGTATGCCTATTTTTGTCTATAATTGTCTGAACAAAGTATATAGTTTCGTAGATGCTAGCAAGACCTCTAGTGTTAGGTTAGATGGGATTCCTCAGGAAATAGGACAAGTGTCTCCTGACGCGGGTCTTTGTCAAATGACCCACCGCTGGAGTTTTTGGTCATCCGACCGAGGCCTTTTGCTGGCTTACCGGGCTACCCCTTTAAAAAAGCAAGGATTATAATTATAACTAATACTGTGAATAGAGAACAGGGAGCGAGCGATCACCGACAATGTTGACGTTTTGCTATATTATACTTGGTTAACTGTTTGGTTGATAAGTCTAGCCAGGTAGATTAAGTTTATATATATATATATATATATATATATATATATATATATATATATATATATATATATATATATATATATATATATATATATATATATATATAGTATTCAAGAGTTTAAATTAATGTGCCACTTACGTAAGAGCATAAGATAGTACAGCTGGAAGTTGCATATTCCCATGTCCAAAATGACCTACGCTGACACGTGGGAGAAAGCAGAATAAGGTGCAACTGGAAGCTGTGCATTCGTATGAGGCAGATCTAGACACAAAGCGGGATGAGTTGGGTGAGCTGGTGGTCAAAACCTCAACACATGGCTTTAAAAGATTTGATTTGACCGAGAAGCAAGGTAATAATAATACGTCTGTCGATTGAGGGTTTAACTGCAGAACCAGGAGCTATAGTTCTACCCCCGTAGGCACAGCTTAAGTACACACACACACTTATAATTAAGATCCACTAGTTTATTTTTTAAATTACAAAAATGTTTCCATTATTAGTATTCTTTAATAATGTCTTCCTGTCTTTATCTTTATCATTCTTCTAAGAAACTGTTGCAAAACCGCTCATTTCTGAGGTATATCCAGTGATGATTTGAAGGTTCGTGGAAGTTTTATATCAAGGTGACGACCCTGAGCGAGTAGCAGCAGCAGTTATTAT
Source organism: Cherax quadricarinatus (assembly GCF_038502225.1). Classification (NCBI taxonomy): domain Eukaryota; kingdom Metazoa; phylum Arthropoda; class Malacostraca; order Decapoda; family Parastacidae; genus Cherax; species Cherax quadricarinatus. Next base: position 23,209,965 of record NC_091334.1, on the reverse strand, counting down.
TGGTTACCCAGATACCTAACAACGTTGAAGCAATCCAGTCATGGGTACAATATCAAGATAGCTGACAAGTCATATTAAATAAGATACCTATAGCTTATTTGATATGAATAAAGTTAACACGGTAAGAGAGATAACTAGCAGATGAGAGTGAACGTCGCAAGTCAGGGTTCTTAACTACGGTAACTAGTGATGGGTAGCAACAGCGTTATACCACCGCCTCAGTCAGACCAAGACGAAGGGAGGGCAGCGACATTGGACTCTCCCTCTCTCTAAATGTGTCTTAGTAATCTTTCAGTCATCTTAACAGTGAGCACGGCATCTTAGGAGAATATTGAACCTTAGGAAAAGACTAGCTACAGTGTTCTTGACGTGGCTATAGTGTTTTACAGGTAAATTTAGTGGTTTTTAAGTGAATTGAGCACTTTTAATGAATACAATGTTTGTAATTGACTATAGTGATTTTTACGTGACTATTATACTGGTTTTTTTTATTGTTTTAAATGTTTTAATAATCGAAATGTCGCTGAAAGATTTTGAACAACTCTAGTGTTTTATCAGTGGATCAGTGTTTTAATTGAATTAAACCTCTTACAAGGGACAACAGCTTCCAGAAGTCCACAACAGATGATGCTATCACCAAATAATTATGGTATGTGAATGATACGTTATCTAGTTGCGAGTGTAGAGCACGTTGGTTCTGGGCTTGTTTACTGCTGCTTGTTACCCTGTAACACCTGGTGTCTAAGATACCACAAACTTTCAAAAATTGCCTATTTTCTGATTTATTGTCTATATTGTGGGAAGTGTCCTTTCCGTAGTTACGGATTACTGTCATTATAGGATACTACCCATCAGGTAGGACACTACCCGTGATGTAGGATACTACCCGTGATGTAGGATACTATCCGTGATGTAGGATACTATCCGTGATGTAGGATACTATCCGTGATGTAGGACACTACCCGTGTAGGATACTATCCGTGATGTAGGACACTACCCATCATGTAGGACACTACCCATCATGTAGGACACTACCCATCATGTAGGACACTACCCATCATGTAGGACACTGCCCATCATGTAGGACACCACCCATCATGTAGGACACCACCCATCATGTAGGACACCACCCATCATGTAGGACACTACCCATCATGTAGGACACTACCCATCATGTAGGACACTACCCATCATGTAGGACACCACCCATCATGTAGGACACCACCCATCATGTAGGACACCACCCATCATGTAGGACACCACCCATCATGTAGGACACTAATTTCATTCTCATGTGATACTGAGGATAATTTGGTGTAATTCTTTAGTGCTTCAGCGAGATAATTGACAAATGAAGAGCGTGGTATTATATTTTTCATTTGTCGATTATACATGAGTATACTAGAGTATACAAGAGGCAAGAATATCCTCCAGGATAGTCTCGTCTCTTGTATACTGCCTCCTGGGTAGTCTTCTCTCCTGGATACTTCTGCCTTCTGGGTAGTCTTCTCTCCTGGATACTTCTGCCTTCTGGGTAGTCTTCTCTCCTGGATACTCCTGCCTTCTGGGTAGTCTTCTCTCCTGGATACTCCTGCCTTCTGGGTAGTCTTCTCTCCTGGATACTCCTGCCTTCTGGGTAGTCTTTTCTCCTGGATACTCCTGCCTTCTGGGTAGTCTTCTCTCCTGGATACTCCTGCCTTCTGGGTAGTCTTCTCTCCTGGATACTCCTGCCTTCTGGGTAGTCTTCTCTCCTGGATACTCCTGCCTTCTGGGTAGTCTTCTCTACTGGATGCTCCTGCCTCCTGGATACTAAACATTTATTATTCTCCTACCCATCAGTGATTCATTATCAAACAATATTTAAACCAGAACTCTCCGTCACCCCCCCCCCTGCCCATACTTCTGCCCCCTCCCTCCCCCATCACTTCTTCCCCTCCCACAGTATTGCCTCCCTCATAACACATCATCCAGTAAGCCTACCGCAGAGCTCATTTTCTTGCCTGGTTTATATGTAGGTATGTCTTCAGTAGTAATACTTCTACAGTAGTGATAGCCAGTGATCACTCCTCTCTGTCAACACACAACACCTCGTACCTTCGTTACATACGCTTGGCTCCTTTTTGTCAGTAAATATTGACTAAAAATTCACTTTGACACCTGTTTTATGGTTTAAGGTGTTTTTAATATGTAGACCTATAAACTCTCATGCATGGAGAGAATAGGTCTATGTGCATATACAATTTCTAAAGTTTTGCAGAGAAGAGAGGTTGGGGAAATCTTGTTCGGTTGTAACGTGTTAATAATCGCAAATGAAAAGGTTGGTGTTAGATTCCCGGGAGGGTTACTAAGAATATATGAATGGATAAAGGATGCAGTAGGCCTACTGGTCCATACTTAGTAGGGAGTATTCGAATATATTAATTGTCATTTTTCACTCGTGTGTTTACATTATTATTATTATTATTATTATTATAACCCTAGGATAATATAGCGCATGTAGGGGGGTATGGAAAGCATTCAGGCTCAATTCAGGGAACTAGAGCACAGATCCAATTCCCTAAATCAAGAGCCCCTCACCAGCGTCAAGTAACCTCCCTTGAGGGGTCTTGTATTTACAAGTTATTGAACAGTACAGGTGAAATGTTGACTTAAACTATCGTTTATGCATCTGATAGTTTATCAGTCTACTTGAAGCTTAAATTGATAACCTATTAGTGTTGGCACATTGCTGTGTAGTCTTCAGTCAGTGCGATGATTAAGTTCTAAATAATTTTATCATATTTTGTTCAAGCTAATTTTGGGTAGATTAAGAAATGGCTTGAGTCTGTGTCTGTGTACTCACCTATTTGTACTCAACTATTTGTGGTTGCAGGGGTCGAGTCTTAGCTCCTGGCCCCGCCTCTTCACCGGTTGCTACTGGGCCCTCTCTCTCCCCACTCCATGAGCTTTATCAAACCTCGTCTTAAAACTGTGTATGGTTCCTGCCTCCACTACGTCATTTTCTAGGCTATTCCACTGCCTGACAACTCTATGACTGAAGAAATACTTCCTAATATCTCTCTGACTCATTTGTGTCTTCAACTTCCAATTGTGGCCTCTTGTTTCTGTGTCCCCTCCCTGGAACATCCTGTCTTTGTCCACCTTGTCTATTCCACGCAGTATTTTATATGTCGTTATCATGTCTCCCCTGACCCTCCTGTCCTCCAGTGTCGTCAGGCCGATTTCCCTTAATCTTTCTTCATAGGACATTCCCCTTAGCTCTGGAACTAACCTTGTCGCAAACCTTTGTACTTTCTCTAGTTTCTTGACGTGCTTTATCAAGTGCGGGTTCCAAACAGGTGCTGCATACTCCAGTATGGGCCTGACATACACGGTGTACAGTGTCTTGAACGATTCCTTACTAAGGTATCGGAATGCTGTTCTCAGGTTTGCCAGGCGCCCATATGCTGCAGCAGTTATCTGGTTGATGTGTGCTTCTGGAGACATGCTCGGTGTTATACTCACCCCAAGATCTTTCTCCTTGAGTGAGGTTTGCAGTCTTTGGCCACCTAGCCTATACTCTGTCTGTGGTCTTCTGTGCCCTTTCCCTATCTTCATGACTTTGCATTTGGCAGGATTAAATTCGAGAAGCCATTTGCTAGACCAGGTGTCCAGTCTGTCCAGGTCTCTTTGAAGTCCTGCCTGGTCCTCATCTGATTTAATTCTCTTCATTAACTTCACATCATCTGTAAACAGGGACACTTCTGAGTCTAACCCTTCCATCATCCTCCTGAAGTTCCCTAACATCTACGTCGTTCACATATACCAAAAATAGCACTGGTCCTAGGACCGACCCCTGTGGGACCCCGCTCGTCACAGGTGCCCACTGTGATACATCATTACGTACCATGACTCGTTGTTGCCTCCCTGTCAGGTATTCTCTGATCCATTGCAGTGCCCTTCCTGTTATATGCGCCTGATGCTCTAGCTTCTGCACTAATCTCTTGTGAGGAACTGTGTCAAAGGCCTTCTTGCAGTCCAAGAAGATGCAATCAACCCACCCCTCTCTCTCGTGTCTTACTTCTGTTATTTTATCATAAAACTCCAGAAGGTTTGTGACACAGGATTTGCCTTCCATGAATCCGTGCTGGTTGGCATTTATACTCTTGTTTTGTTCCAGGTGCTCCACCACTCTCCTCCTGATAATCTTCTCCATAACTTTGCATACTATACACGTCAATGACACAGGTCTATAGTTTAGTGCCTCTTTTCTGTCTCCTTTTTTAAAAATGGGAACTACATTTGCCGTCTTCCATACCTCAGGTAGTTGCCCAGTTTCCAGGGACGTGTTGAAGATTGTGGTAAGTGGCACGCACAACATATCTGCTCCCTCTCTAAGGACCCACGGGGAGATGTCCGGTCCTATTGCCTTTGAGGTATCTATGTCCCTTAGCAGTTTCTTCACCTCCTCCTCATCTGTATGTATGTCGTCCAACACTTGTTGGTGTATTCCTTGCTGGTGTCCCCATCTGGTCTGTCCCCTCAGAGTCCTTCCTGTCTCTCTACTGTAAATACTTCCTTAAATCTCATGTTGAGCTCCTCACATACCTCTTGATCGTTTCTTGTGAGTTCTCCACCTTCTTTCCTCAGCCTTATCACCTGGTCCTTGACTGTTGTCTTCCTCCTAATGTGGCTATACAGCAGTTTCGGGTCAGATTTGACTTTAGATGCTATGTCGTTTTCATACTGTCGCTGGGCCTCCCTCCTTATCTGTGCATACTCGTTTCTGGCTCTTCTACTAATCTCCTTGTTTTCCTGGGTCCTATGCCTCCTGTACCTTTTCCATTCTCTGTTGCACTTAGTTTTTGCCTCCCTACACCTTCGGGTAAACCAAGGACTCATTTTGGTCTTCCTATTATTTCTGTTTCCCTTGGGAACAAACCTTTCCTCTGCCTCCTTGCACTTTATTGCCACATATTCCATCATCTCGTTTACTGATATTCCTACCATTTCTCTGTCCCACTGAACCTCCTGCAGGAAGTTTCTCATACCTGTGTAGTCCCCCCCTTTTATAGTTTGGCCTGTCCCCTTCAGTTCCTGTTACCTTCTCTACTTGTAACTCTACTATATAATCAAAACTCAGAACCACGTGATCACTAGCTCCAAGGGGCTTCTCGTAAGTGATGTCCTCAATGTCTGAACTGCTCAGGGTGAACACAAGATCCAGTCTTGCTGGCTCATCCTCCCCTCTCTCTCTGGTAGTGTCCCTGACATGTTGATGCATGAGGTTTTCAAGTACCACATCCATCATCTTGGCTCTCCATGTTTCGGGACCCCCGTGTGGCTCCAGGTTTTCCCAGTCGATCTCCCTGTGGTTGAAATCGCCCATTACCAGTAACTTTGCTCTGCTCGAGTGAGCTCTTCTTGCCACTTCAGCCAGTGTGTCCACCATCACCCTGTTTTCTTCGTACTCCTCTCTTGGCCTCCTGCAGTTCTGTGGTGGGTTATACATCACTCCAATGACTACTTTATGTTCTGTGTGTGTGTGCCTGTGTCTGTATGTGTGTGTGTGTGTGTGTGTATGATTGTGGATAAGTCTGTGTGTGGGGGTAAGTCTGTGTGCGTGTGTTTGGGGGGTGTATGCGTGTGTGTGTGCGCGCGCGCGCGCGTGGGAGGTGTGTGTGTGTTATCAAAATCCAATAACAAGAATATCAGTCATAAAACTAACACTAATAATCGTTTGATATTGTGATTTTGCAGGAAATGATTAATAATAACACAATTTATATTGCATACTTAATGTTGCGTCGTCAACTGAAACACAACGAAATAAAATTGCTATACAGTGATCCACAACTCTTCTACCAATCATCGCCTCTGTTGCAATGCTAATTGTATGGATACGTATTCATTTAGTAGTAAATTGTTTACTCCGTCGAGGAGTTACCACATATTTCCATGGGCATTAATTCGTCTCATTTTCCGTGGGGCTAAGTCTACAATTTGCCCAATAAGACGTGCCAGTGTTTGCCTTTCTTGATTTTGTTGGATAGTGTCGAATAACTGTAAAATTGCTTCTTCCAGAATCGTGCTTCTCGTTTGATCTGTTTGCTGAGGCTCATAACTGCTCCACAGTAATTGTGCGAGTGTGGATTTGTCGACTCCTAAAGAATAAAAAGGCACAATACCGTGACTGGAACAATACAGAAATAACTAGCACAAAGGAGAGAGAATCTAATCACTATATTTCGTTCTGATTTGGACTAAGTCGGAGTGAAGCGTCTTAACCTTCTCTCTCCTTAGGTACGGATCATTTGTGTATTGTAGATTCTATCTGCATATTACAGTATCTCTACTTTCTACAATATCTACACTTTAGATAGAGCTATCCCCCTGTAATGAGATAAGCGGTAATTACTTACCTGGAATTGATCTCAGAATTACATGGCTTTTAAATATATGTCACATGTGAACGAGCCACGCAGACTAAAACACAGCAAGGAGAAAGTCACAATAACAAGAATATACATTCACTACCAGCAGGGTAGTAAATGCTGGTCGAAAACTCTATGTTAGATAGCGCAGAGAAGGAGGGCGCAGTATATTGTTATGCAAGTAAAGAGCTTGCGGGTGTCGGTGAGAAGACTTGGCGAGAGGTAGGTGTGTGTGTGTACTCGCCTATTTGTGGTTGCAGGGGTCAATTCATAGCTCCTGGCCCCGCCTCTTCACCGATTGCTACTAGGTCCTCTCTCTCCCTGCTCCATGAGCTTTATCAAACGTCGTTGTGTGTGTGTGTGTGTGTGTGTGTGTGTGTGTGTGTGTGTGTGTGTGTGTGTGTGTGTGTGTGTGTGTGTGTGTGTGTGTGTGTGACAAACTATGCAAGATACAGGAGAAACTGAACGTTTTCATGTGCTTGCGCACATAACTTTAGGAGAATGAGAAGCATAGACAAGAAAAGCATATTTTATGTTAGTGAGGTAACACCTCCCTCAGAGAAGGTGACACCATTGAGTCAGGCAACATCTCACTCAGGCAACATCTCACTCAGGCAACATCTCACTCAGGCAACATCTCACTGAATACGGTGATGCATCAGAATTCGCTGCCCACAACTTCGACAACTACTAACAGTAAAAATTCTATTGTCAATTTTTTAATTGGGTTAAAATAAAAAAAAACGAATTTACACAGAATTTCAAATAAGAGTGAACTCCAAATATGTCAAACCTCTAAATAACATAGATAATGGCGTCCACCCAATAGAGGCGAAAAGTGTATGTGTAACTTGGAATTAAATATATCAGGTGGCCCAGCAGGCCACACCATGCAAGTGACTCCAGAGCTCAACGATGGACGTCAGAAGACAGCTGGGTCAGATGACCAAAAGCTCCAGCTGCGGGTCATCACATGACTAAGACTCGCGTCAGGAAACACTTGCATAACGATAACTGATGGTCCAAAAACCTTCCTAATAATTTTAACACGTTAGTGCTATTGTATGAAAGGAGAGAGAAGTGATAAAAAAAGGTAAACTTTAAGAATAAAAACATAGGTGACCCGTGGCCTGGTGGCAAACACTCTCGCTACACACGATGAGGGGTCAGGGTTCGATTCCCGGCGAGAGTAGAAACATTGGGCGTGTTTCTTTACACCGGTTGCCTGTGTTCTCCAATGTAAGTAAAATGGGTACCTGGGTGTTCGTCGACTGGTGTGGGTCGCATCCTGGGACAAAACTGACCTAAGTTGCGGGAAATGCTCTGCATAACAAATGGCTTTCTATATAGTAATGTCATTGATGTCAGCTGTGGTCTGTATACCTTGTACATATACTTGTAGAAATAAAGATATTACAGGTAAGTGGATGGTGACGAGGCTGACTCGTGTATCCCTGACTAATAATAACCCAGACACCTGGCCTGGAATATCTTATCAGAAATACAACGGTTCCGTTATGATACTTCGCAAAAGATGATATTGTTTGCCGAAGTAGACTAAATGATGAGGGTCTTGGTCTCGAGTGAAGCCTTCATTAAGCCTCTTCGTCAAAGAGTGGACTTTATACACTGAAACCCCGACACACGGACTCGGTAAGGCAAACTAGCACCCTGATGACAAACTCAGGGAGAAGTCACAAGTGAAGTCATTAGATAACATACGTGATGTAGGCACCTGGTGCAGGGGGAGAGGTGTGAGGTAATGGTCAACAAGTCACTGGGCGACATAGGCAGCAAAAAGTCACTGGGCGACATAGGCAGCAAAGTCACCGTAATTGCTATATACATCCACTATCAGCAGGGCAGTAAGTGTGTACCGAGAAACCCATTTTAGATAGCGCAGAGAAGGCCGGTGCAATATTTTGTAATGAAAGTAACGAGGTGGTCGCTTGCAGGTGTCGGTGAGAAGATAAGGTGAGAGGGGTGAGGCGTGTTTTATTGTGAGAGAGAGAGAGAGAGAGAGAGAATGAATAAATGAATGCATGTTATATAAGTTTTTTCACATGTTTATATAAGTTCTTTCACCTTTTTTTTATCATACATGTATTGGCTGTCAAATGGTTAATTCCCAACTGCTCCGTGGATTCTCTCGTACTTCTCTCTTAATCAAGATCATCCCGCTATCTGATGACTCTGCCAATTAAAAAATATTTCAAGCTATTTCTGTGGCTCAGGAATATCAGTGTTACCAGCTAATAAAATAAAAAAGTAAGTCGGTAAGCCAGACAGGTTAGTGATGTTGTCAATAATACTCGGGAATACATTAGAGAATGATGCCGTGAGACAGATATGTAGGATAATCCTGTGTGTAATGTATAAATTATATGAAAAGCAGGAAGGAGGAGTGAATCTCTTGTTAAGAGCAAACAAAAAATAAATTTAAAAGTGAGAGAATTGAGTGGAATCAAATAAATGGTGGTCAGTTTCAAGAGGAAATGCTAATGCCATATATATATACATTTAAAAATACAGTTCTTTTCTCTGTAGCAGTGATGCAGTATGGAAGAAGCTATGTAACAATGACTATAAGCAAAGTGCGAATACTTAAGAAATGGTATAAAATAACCAGTGAATAGGGACTCGATAATCCGCTAAACTCGTGATAAATCCCTCTATTGCGTAGCAGGAGTATGAACAGAAGTAGTAAGGAAGAAAGAGGCACTGTTAGCAAGGTTGTGTAGTGATGTATAAAAGTATTCAAGGGTGAGTAAAAATAGCTATATCATAAGAGTGGTAACCGTAGAGGTGCCCTTGACTATGAAGCCGTCACTGTTGTTGTGGCTGATGCGAAATTAACAATTCAGCCCCTAGAAGCCTCCACTGTGTTCTCCCTTCTAGCAATTAATGGGACGAAAGACCAGCAGGGCCCGACTTCCCCATGCATAAACGGAACAGACCGTGGGGTGGTGGCTGTCCCTAACTAAGAGTTCCTCGATGGCTACCCATCACTATCCACATTATTGCAGGATGAACATAGTTTCTCAGTAACTACATGCTCTTATGCACTGTAACCATAACTTTTAAGCTAGTGGAAGGCATCGGTCAGATGACCAAAATCTCCAGATGCGGATCATCATATGACTAAGACCCGCGTCAGGAAACACTTGTCCTGTTTCCAGACAGACTTTACCTAACCTAGCCTACAAGCTGCTGTCTTCAGAGGACGGGAGAGAGGAAGTGATTGAGCGAGTTACGTGCTTTATAAATCACTAGACCTGTGAGGTTAATCAGTGAGTATAAACAGCATCCTACTCATTCAAACCTACCTTTCTCTCTCCCTCTCTCAACATCTTAATGGCCACTGCATCTGCTCTACCAGCTGTTACTGGTGCATTTCAGTAAATGCATAAACATCAATCTGTAAGTATTAAATTTAGCCCTAAAGTTTTGCAAATCTTGGATTACATTTTCCTGAAAACCAGCTGCAGCGGCGGATGATTTCCAAGCAGTATGCTACTCTCAGCCAGCAAGCATTCTTAAGAGTACTGACTTTAATGGCAACGAATCGTCGAAGTGGCTTTTTTGTAATCAACAATGCTGAGTGAAGGTGAGAGACCAAAAAATAAGAAGTAGATGTGAATTTCAGTTTTGAAGAGCATAAATCGTTATAGGAAAAAGTAATGAGAGGAAAAAGACGTATTGTTTTTGAGGAATTACATAGAATAAATAAATTAATAGGGTAAACAGCGGTTCTTGGTGCACCTCTCTTATTGAATTAATTTTTTTTATCAGAGCAAGTGAGAGACAATGAGAGCCAGCTCGAAGAAAATCATATCAGCTGGCCAATCTGTGCTTGGGGAAACAGTGTGTCATTAGGGAGTCTAGAGAGAGGCGCTCGCACACACACACACTAATCGTTCTTAACACCTAACATTCAGACTAATATTAGCGAGCTTGTGTGTGTCTTAACCTTAACATGTTACAAAAGTATTGCCAAAATTTACATTTACATATTATAATGCTGCTTATGAGTAACTCGTTGTTACGCTTTGTCGACTGCGTAACGTAAATAAAAATCCTGGCTCCTAAAGGGTAAATGACCTGGCAAGTCTAGGGGCATTTAAATTATTTAAAATTGAAAAAGAAACCACATTAGGGCCAGTTTGTACCTTCACATTAAATGCGGAACTTTAATTAGTCATTATTATTGTAAGGAAGGACATGAAACCTATACAACAATACTATAATATATTAATATTAAACTAACATATACAACCTACAATCTACTACAAACAGTATCACCACACTCCAGTTCACCTTTACCCAGTACTCACATTACCTCACTAGCACACTGCTACTAGTGAGTAAAACAAAATGTATAAACAATTATAAATAGGGAGGCTCAATGACAACCCTCTCCCCTCTGCCGGTCTATCTACCAGCAGGCAAAAACACCATACCAGTACTCTCCCAAAACTTAAATAGGCCTCTGCACACTAGGGGTTTACAGGTAAACATGAGAGAACTTAAGTATACACTAAAAAAAAAATCTCACAACTTCACCTACTAACACAACTACATTTAGCTCCCTCTGCTTTGCTTCACCTACTGCCAACACACACTTCACTCTGTCTCCTCTCCTGGTCACAGACTGACCAGGAATAATATGCGTCCGGTTGTAGAACATATCCCGCAAAATGACATTCTATATGGAGCGCTTTTTATACAATATATTTATTACAGCACACTGTGTAATACCCTTACGTAGTAACACATGATGTGAAATTTGAGAGAGCGCAACTGAGTGCATCAACACTGGTTTCAAAAGTTGAGGGGACTGAACTACGAGGGTAGGTGAGACCAATCAATATCTTGCTTAACTGGAGGAACAAACAAGAGAAGATATCCTAGCCTGACGTGTACGGGCTAGAGAAGGATAAGCTTTTTAACAGAACCGTGTAGAAAGGGATGCTTAGAAATTCAGATTACCCACAGAGATACCAGTAAGCGTTTCTCTAGCATAATGGTAAAGAATAAGAATTAATTGAACCATGACACTGTGGTAGCGGACTCCATACCGAGGTTGAAAAATCGATATGATAAGACTGTCTTCTATCATCCGGATATAATTTAGAAAGTGGGACCAAGAACAATAGCTCAATAGCCTTTGCTCTCTTGCAAATTCTCGAAGGTACAACACTGAAAACCCAGATTATTCCAAATTGGGTAATTGAGATTACATTTACACTATTAAAAATTTTCTAATGATGTCATAGTGTAAATAATCAAATTATACATCTAAATGTATAATTGAATAATAGAATGAAGAAGCATCTGACATTTAATAAGCTGTTTACGTAACCTGAGAATGCAAGCTTTATGGTGCTTCTAAAGCTTTTCCCTAATTATTTCTTTAAGTAAGCAAGGCTACTTTCTTTCACGAGTGATCCCTTGACTCACAGTGGAAACAATTTGTAATTAATATTCATGGAGAAACACTCCTTTGATCCTCCTGATCTCATAATCCCAAACTCATTACCAAGAAAGCTCGTTATTTATAGTTAAATGGAAAACAGCTGTTCCCAGACCAAGACCAATGTTGTCTTCGGTGTGGTCTGGTTTGTATCAAGACCACAACAAATATTATCTCTTTGTAGATGAATGGTTCAGAGAACCGACATGTTGATAAATTAGACATATGTGCAACTCTTGGGTATCTTTATTGAGGACAATAAAGATACCCAAGAGTTGCACATGTGTCTAATTTATCAACATGTCGGTTCTCTGAACCATTCATCTACAAACCTGTCAGACACTGCAACTTCTTGGGATCTTAATACTTGGGAATTCTTCGCTTGCCTAATTCTTGGGCACGACCTACTTCAACATTGAACAAATGTTACACGACCTATGACTTCTGCATCTCTCCTGCCAACGGTTTATAAGCTCCTTCTCAGCACGTATGCCGTATTCTATTCAAGATTGATGGACTGACCACATCGACTCAAGGTTGAGGGACTGATTACCTCATTCTCCTCCTGTTCTTCAAGATTCTCCTTTGTATGGACTGATGAAGCCACTGTGTGGCGAAACGTTTCCTCAATAAAGATACCCAAGAGTTGCACATATGTCTAATTTATCAAATATTATCTCAGCTGCTCCCTTGTCTATTGTCTGTGTCAAAACCCCGACCAATATTGTCTCAGCTGCTACCTGGTCTGCTGACTGTGTAACGACCTGGACCAAGGTTGTCTCATTTGATATCTCTTATTTCGTTGCTTGGATCTTAACTAGAACCCTTACAGTGTGTCAGCTGTTACCTGTCTGACTTGAACTGTTCTTACGTACTTCTTAGCCATGGTCCTCCTCGTCAGTTACCAGTCTTAAGACCTGGCCTCTCGGGCGAGTTTAGCTTATTCGGCAAGGGAGTTCTGAGACGTGTCGACCAGGGCGCAAGAGGTCTGTCGACCATGTTTCAACACCTAAGATTCAAGACAATATCACTGAGCTTTGTGTGTGTTTACATCAACATCTTAAGAAAATACCACCAAAATTCACACTCCCATATTATTACTAACAATTTTACTGCAGATAAATCATAACTTGTATCACTGTTACGGTGTTATGCAAAACAGATCACTCAGCTGTAAAGCGGATTATTAATTTATTTTATCCAGACAAAAACGTGCAAAGACAATGCTAGTTATTTCGTGAATATTTACTGTGGATATTTTCCAGTTGGCAGGGAAAAAAATATTTTATATTCAGGCTGTTTATTTACGAAACACGCAAATGGAGTGTTAGTTATTGCTAACAAGATTTTTTTTTAAGTATTATTAATAAGTAAAGTAATTACCGAATGTCAGGAAATTTTTGCGCCTCGTATATAATTGTCAGATTCGGATATCGCTGTTGTCTTACTGACAGATTATCTTAAGTATAAAACTACTGATCATGGGGTCAACTTTGTCATTCTTCTCTTTACATTTTCCAGGGCATTTATGTTCATTTCCGTAATATGGTGACCAGAACTGTGCAGCATAATCTAAATGAAGCCTAACCAACTATATACAGAGTTGAAGAATAATCTGAGGACTCCTATTGTTACTAATTGATATGAAGCTAAGAATTTATTCACTTTATTGGGAACACTTATAGACTGTTCTATTAATTTTAATTACTGTTCCTCAGAACTCTTAAATCTTTCTCGCATTCAGAGTGAATAAGATCTACATTATTTAGTTTATAAGCGCCCGAGTTTTGTTTTACAACACCTGGAAAGGGTTTTGGGGGTCAACGCCCCCGCGGCTCGGTCTGTGACCAGGCCTCAAAGTGGATCAGGGCCTCATCAACTAGGCTGTTACTGTGTAAGAATGGTATATAATCCCGACAAGATGAAATTAAGACACATGTGCAACATCTGGGTATCTTTATTGTATATAAAGATACCCAGATGTTGCACATAGGCTGTTACTGCTGGCCGTACGTAGACTGACGTGCGAACTACAGCCCGGCTGGTCAGGTACTGACTTTAGGTGCCTGTCTATCACCTTCTTGAAGACTTTCGAACTTTACAGTTGTCTAAACTGCATCTGGCACTTTTCCGACCACTGCATCAGTCAATTCAGATCTTCCTGTGTAACTTTTGTGCCCTTGTCAGAATTAATCCGACGGCCTATTTTGGTGTTATCAGTTGAAGAGAGAGCTGCATTTGATCAATAATGCCTCACTAAAACAACCAGTAGTGTGTGGGAGATGGTAATGGTTTGATAACCATGGTGATGAGCCAGAGGAAATGCCGATGATGCTGGGAGAATGAGTGCTGTGATGAGTGACGCAGTATCTAGTAACGGGCGCCTCCAGGTTAATTAAGCGGAGTCATAATAATTTTCTAAGTTCACTACCCGCGTAATAGTTGTGTTGGAGGCAGTAAAATGATGAATAATCACAACCTTGGTGATATTCCAGATAATTAACTGACAGGTAATATGATAACTTAAACATACACAGGATATTATCCCAGAGTTTGTCGATGCCTGAAAATTACCATAGTTGATAATAATTCCCACCTACGGAGAGTAAATTAGTAATGGAATTTGATACATTTGTTTTAACAACAGGAGATTGAGTTTGAAATTCGAAGTTTGGAAACACTATGACTCGGGGAAATCGTAAATAACACGACTGCAAACAAACCACGGAACGGGTGGGGGTTGAACCCATGGCGAGTCAGTGCGTAAACAACTGGAGTTTTACGACTCAATTGCCATGGCTTCAAACCCTACCCGTTCTGTGGTTTGGAAACACATCATGTCTTCCTAACCACTATGCAAGTATCACGAACAAGCGATACAAGATGCAAAACAACCACGAAGGGAGTTGAATGATAGCTCTGGGGCTTTCGTGTTGCAATCAGCACATCAGGAGCTTGCAATGTTGCTCAAGAGGAGAAAGTCCAAGCAAATACGATCACAGGGAGCGCCTTTGATCGTATTTGCTTCTTGGATCACCTTTTCTGCAATGTTGCAAGCTCCTGATGCTGTGTTAATTGCAACACGAAAGGCCTAGAGCTATCTATTCAACTGCCCGTCCCCTCCATCCCGTGGTTGTTTCGCATCTTTCTAACCCCATCTGTTATTTTTACTTCTTTTCACGTACTTGTACTAGATTCATTAACATCAGTTAACAAAATTTAACCAATAAATGTAACACTGAATAGAGAGAGACTGTTTCGATGGCGCGAGAATAAAGTCGGGAGAGCCACCAAGAGCAATAAAGCTTGACAATAAAAATCCCGAAGTTTACAGAAGTATAAAAGTTACTTAAACGATGGTGTCGAGTTACAGCAAATTGTCGATGTTTGCTTTTGGAGGCCGAGCAGGGAAACGGAGAATATAATTCCCAGACTTGAAAATTGTGCAAGTTCGAATGCCAGCATATTTTGCAGAGCTTAAATAGACAGATACAGAGGCTGACAAGCCAACCAAGGCTGCACCTGGTACAGGGTGTCTCAGAGATGGACCCGATGGTGAAAAATACTGCATTGAAATTGGGACCAACGTTTTGAAACAACCTGTGTTATTACGTGAAACCTGCTTAAGGGATACACTGCTGAGTGGAGGCATATGACAGTCAACACTGGATGCTGCTGACCTCGCCAGAAACACTGCTGAGTGTAGGCATATGACAGTAAACACTGGATGCTGCTGACCTCGCCAGAAACACTGCTGAGTGGAGGCATATGACAGTAAACACTGGATGCTGCTGACCTCGCCAGAAACACTGCTGAGTGTAGGCATATGACAGTAAACACTGGATGCTGCTGACCTCGCCAGAAACACTGCTGAGTGGAGGCAGATGACAGTAAACACTGGATGCTGCTGACCTTGCCAGAAACACTGCTGAGTGGAGGCATATGACAGTAAACACTGGATGCTGCTGACCTCGCCAGAAACACTGCTGAGTGGAGGCATATGACAGTAAACAGTGGATGCTGCTGACCTCGCCAGAAACACTGCTGAGTGGAGGCAGATGACAGTAAACACTGGATGCTGCTGACCTCGCCAGAAACACTGCTGAGTGTAGGCATATGACAGTAAACACTGGATGCTGCTGACCTCGCCAGAAACACTGCTGAGTGTAGGCATATGACAGTAAACACTGGATGCTGCTGACCTCGCCAGAAACACTGCTGAGTGGAGGCATATGACAGTAAACACTGGATGCTGCTGACCTCGCCAGAAACACTGCTGAGTGGAGGCATATGACAGTAAACACTGGATGCTGCTGACCTCGCCAGAAACACTGCTGAGTGGAGGCATATGACAGTCAACACCGGATGCTGCTGACCTCGCCAGAAACACTGCTGAGTGGAGGCATATGACAGTAAACACTGGATGTTGCTGACCTCGCCAGAAACACTGCTGAGTGGAGGCAGATGACAGTAAACACTGGATGCTGCTGACCTCGCCAGAAACACTGCTGAGTGGAGGCAGATGACAGTAAACACTGGATGTTGCTGACCTCGCCAGAAACACTGCTGAGTGGAGGCAGATGACAGTAAACACTGGATGTTGCTGACCTCGCCAGAAACACTGCTGAGTGGAGGCAGATGACAGTAAACACTGGATGTTGCTGACCTCGCCAGAAACACTGCTGAGTGGAGGCAGATGACAGTAAACACTGGATGTTGCTGACCTCGCCAGAAACACTGCTGAGTGGAGGCAGATGACAGTAAACACTGGATGTTGCTGACCTCGCCAGAAACACTGCTGAGTGGAGGCAGATGACAGTAAACACTGGATGTTGCTGACCTCGCCAGAAACACTGCTGAGTGGAGGCAGATGACAGTAAACACTGGATGCTGCTGACCTCGCCAGAAACACTGCTGAGTGGAGGCAGATGACAGTAAACACTGG
Organism: Cherax quadricarinatus; assembly: GCF_038502225.1. NCBI lineage: Eukaryota > Metazoa > Arthropoda > Malacostraca > Decapoda > Parastacidae > Cherax > Cherax quadricarinatus. The sequence continues at coordinate 23,193,134 of NC_091334.1, read as the reverse complement.
ATGTTGCTGACCTCGCCAGAAACACTGCTGAGTGGAGGCAGATGACAGTAAACACTGGATGTTGCTGACCTCGCCAGAAACACTGCTGAGTGGAGGCAGATGACAGTAAACACTGGATGTTGCTGACCTCGCCAGAAACACTGCTGAGTGGAGGCAGATGACAGTAAACACTGGATGTTGCTGACCTCGCCAGAAACACTGCTGAGTGGAGGCAGATGACAGTAAACACTGGATGTTGCTGACCTCGCCAGAAACACTGCTGAGTGGAGGCAGATGACAGTAAACACTGGATGTTGCTGACCTCGCCAGAAACACTGCTGAGTGGAGGCAGATGACAGTAAACACTGGATGTTGCTGACCTCGCCAGAAACACTGCTGAGTGGAGGCAGATGACAGTAAACACTGGATGTTGCTGACCTCGCCAGAAACACTGCTGAGTGGAGGCAGATGACAGTAAACACTGGATGTTGCTGACCTCGCCAGAAACACTGCTGAGTGGAGGCTGATGACAGTAAACACTGGATGCTGCTGACCTCGCCAGAAACACTGCTGAGTGGAGGCAGATGACAGTAAACACTGGATGCTGCTGACCTCACCAGAAACACTGCTGAGTGGAGGCAGATGACAGTAAACACTGGATGCTGCTGACCTCGCCAGAAACACTGCTGAGTGGAGGCAGATGACAGTAAACACTGGATGTTGCTGACCTCGCCAGAAACACTGCTGAGTGGAGGCAGATGACAGTAAACACTGGATGCTGCTGACCTCGCCAGAAACACTGCTGAGTGGAGGCAGATGACAGTAAACACTGGATGCTGCTGACCTCGCCAGAAACACTGCTGAGTGGAGGCAGATGACAGTAAACACTGGATGCTGCTGACCTCGCCAGAAACACTGCTGAGTGGAGGCAGATGACAGTAAACACTGGATGTTGCTGACCTCGCCAGAAACACTGCTGAGTGGAGGCAGATGACAGTAAACACTGGATGTTGCTGACCTCGCCAGAGGAAGAGGAAAGCCACAATAAACAAGACTTAGTCATACTCTTAAAAATGGTATAAAATACCGAGAAGTTGACGATAAAGACGCATATAAAACAGTTAGGTATCTCTATGGATTGAGGAAGTCTACTGTAGAGGAAGTCTACTGTAGAGGAAGCCTACTGCAGAGGAAGTCTTCTGTTGAGGAAGTCTACTGTTGAGGAAGCCTACCGATGCACAGTTGCACATGTCTTAATCTTCAATTAGTCGTACTGAAGAAATGATGTGAGAATGTTCATTCAGAGAAGAGAATGGGAAGCTGAGGCTGGTGCATGACATCTTTAATGCGAGGTGTTGGAAGCTGAGGCTGGTGCATGACATCTTTAATGCGAGGTGTTGGAAGCTGAGGCTGGTGCATGACATCTTTAATCCGAAATGTTCTAAGCTGAGGCTGGTGCATGACATCTTTAATGCGAGGTGTTCTAAGCTGAGGCTGGTGCATGACATCTTTAATCCGAAATGTTCTAAGCTGAGGCTGGTGCATGACATCTTTAATCCGAAATGTTCTAAGCTGAGGCTGGTGCATGACATCTTTAATCCGAAATGTTCTAAGCTGAGGCTGGTGCATGACATCTTTAATCCGAAATGTTCTAAGCTGAGGCTGGTGCATGACATCTTTAATCCGAAATGTTCTAAGCTGAGGCTGGTGCATGACATCTTTAATCCGAAATGTTCTAAGCTGAGGCTGGTGCATGACATTTTTAATCGGAAGTGTTGGGAGAAGTGTGAGGCATTACGGCGCGACAAGTTGTACACAAGAGACACCAAGAAAACCTCTCTCGCAGGAAAACAAGGAATATTGTTCTTGGAACTTAGTGATCAAACCTCGTTACCTCTCGGTTGCAAGGCGCTATACAAGCCCTAGGGGTTTAGAGCTTCGCCTTGAACATACAAGTCTGAAAGGTAAAGGCAATTTGAAAAAAATCTCCCTTCCTCTCTCTCTCTCTCTCTCTCTCTCTCTCTCTCTCTCTCTCTCTCTCTCTCACACACACACACACAAATTCATCTTATTCTCCTATCGTTTCATTTTCAGTTCTCTCTTATTCTCTCATCTCCTACTCATTCTCTCATTTCTTTTTCTCAGTTCTTTCTCATTTCTCTCTCTCTCTCTAAATCATATAAAATAGCACGTCACGGCTATACACATACTAACTTTATTGCATGATGCGAAACCCGCTACATATGAGACCTGGTACACGTGACATTAGATCCTGTATGTGGGATCCTGTACATATGGGATAGGATCCTGTATATATGGGGTAGGATCCTGTATATATGGGGTAGGATCCTATACATATAGTGTGGGGCCCTGTACGGTGTACCCATGCCAGAGAGCCTGTACGCTTGATGCTGGACCACATACACACGATGCGGGAGTTTGTACACATTATGTAGATGCAAATTGAAACACCTAATATGCAAATTTTCTATATTGGCTAATTTATGTTGATTGTTCTCGAAAAGGACCTAGACTGCATTTTTTCCAGACAAACACTGGTGCGCTCCCTCCAGGTTGAAAGCATTCATCTGTCGTGTTTACGTGTTTCAATGCTACGAACAGATGACTGTTAACGACCAACTGATGGACGTGTTTGTCAGAGCGACACAGTAAAAGTCATGTTGAACGATCAATCCCAAAGGACTCGTTCAAATCATTCAAAGCGATGTATGAACTTTTTCTCGTGACGGAATCCGCTAAATGTTAGTACCGCAGTTGTAATGATTCTCTCTCTCTCTCTCTCTCTCTCTCTCTCTCTCTCTCTCTCTCTCTCTCTCTCTCTCTCTCTCTCTCTCTCTCTCTCTCTCGATTATAACTGTGTATGTGTGTGTTAAAGAACGTAAAACGTCACAAAGTAATTAGCCAACAAATCTTTGAATGGACACATTATAACAGTTTATTTACAAACAAAATTAAAAGGTTGTGTTTTTACTATACCTTAATAATTAAGAGACGAGGGAAAGCTATCTAAGAGTCCAACATGAATTAATCGAGAATTTAATATAAATATATACCATATTGAAATATTGGGTTTTGGAAGCTTCAAGGACGTAGTGAAATAAAGACAAATATCGTACCTACCTACCACGATTTCATCGTCAAGGCCATTCCAGTTTCTTAACACCCTGAGGCTGAATTAATACTTCATGACATTCCTTTACCTCATGTGGATTTTTAAAAAAACATCCAATCGTGCGCTTGTGTGCCTGTGTCTCGCATCTCGAACACAGTCTCGCATCTCGAATACAGACTTCTTCAGTAATCCAGACTAAAAATCCTTAAAATATCTCGCTGATACTGTCACATGACTGTGTAATATTAGTGTCTGATGTCTGAGTGTTGTATTACATGTCTAAGTGTGAGTGCATCACATACCTGAATGTGTTATGTTTGTTTCACGTGCCTGATTGTGTTGTATTAGTGTATCAATTGTAAGCGCCTCACTTGTTTGTCTTAGTGCGAAATGTGTCTCTGAGTGTTTGATGTGTCATGTATCGAGTTGTCTTGTTTCAGTGTTCCAGGACATGTTCTTTCCTCCTATCTTCTCATCCTTCCATTTTATCCAGTAAAGAACAGAAAGGCACAATACCGTGACTGGGATACTACACAAATAACCCGCACATATAGAGCTTATGTCGACGTTTCGGTCCGACTTGGACCATTTACAAGTTGGACCGAAACGTTGTCTTAAGCTTCTCTCTCATATGTGCAAGTTATATGCATTTATCCAATACTTATGCTTTCTCATAATCGTAGTTGGAGAAGAGAATGTTCAGAGAGTGGGAACGAATCTCTTATTTTACCCAATTGTCGTCAATTCGTTAGGTTGTATTATGAGTGAGAAATTTAGGGAAAAACATATCTGGCTCCAGATACCAATTCCATATAAAATATACTTCCAGCAGCATTAAACTCTCCGCTCGGCCGCACCTTCCATGCTGATCAGCAGATCAGCATACACTGAGTATGTATGTATAATGTTCGCCAAGACCGGAGTCCTGGCACGGGTCTTAATCTTGCGATGACCCGTCTCTGGCTCCCGAAGGAGAAAGGGTTCTGCAATATTGCAACTAATGCTGTTCAAGCACTCTTCTGGTCAGTTCATCCGGTGCATCTCATAAGCGACAACACCGTATGTGGACACTAGCGAGGAGGATATGTCGTTAGCACGGGCAACAGCTTGTCTGGTTTGTTGACTCCATGTTATACTAGTTTGGCCGCAGTCATCTCTGGGTCCTCTTCGGGAAGGGATATCAGTGCTAGTTGCCTGCGGAGTTTCTCAGTAACTTCGCACTCCAGAAGATAATGTTAGGGGGCGCTGGACAACGTGCTGGCAGTACTGGCACATCTCCTCAGTCTTATCTACCATCATCTTGGCTGTGGGAAAGCCCAAACGAAGCCGACCAGCTATGGACCAGCTTTTATCTGAGTCGCTGCTCGGTACCACTGTTGAGATGGGGTATCACCTAAGACCTCCCCCATAAGTTTCATTGCTCTGGCAGCCACCAGTTTGGTCTGTCGTAGGCTGATGGGGACAGTAATCCCAACATGTGGATACTCTGTGGTTGCCTTGGCTGCATCATCTGCCGCCTCATTTCCCCGGATGCCAGCATAGCTGGGGATCCAGTTCATTGTCGATCTGAGCATACACTGACCTGGGTCAGCTTTTGATGGCTGGATGGCCTTCACCCTGTTGACATCTCAGCCTGCATCCCCCTGCGTTTGGCTCCGCTCACCTGTCTCGCTCAGCTGGGTGTAAAGAACCCCGGTAAATAACAGCAGTCAGCCTTGTTTGTCTTCTCCGCTCGGCTACGGCCACCATCACCTGGCTTCCAGAGTACCTTCTGCGGCACGGACACGGTGAATGTCCCGGCAGACAAGCACTGGTGGCTAAAGCTCTCGCTTCACTCGGCGAGTGTCCGGGTTCGATTCCCGGCGAGGGTAGAACATTGGGAGTGTTTCTTCACACCGGTTGTCTGCGTTCCCCATCAGTACAATGGGTACCTGGGTGTTAGTGGACTAGTGTGGGTCGCATCCTGGGACAAAACTGACCTAATTTGTCCGAAATGCTCTGCATAACAAGCGGCTTTCTATATAGTAGTATCTCATTGGTGTCATATAAATACATGTACTTGTAGAGATAAAGATTATTATTAGTAGTAGTATTATTAGTATTATTTTGTCTATTCTTTTTCTCTCAGGTTACTCTCCTATGACTGTCTCTCTTTCACATTCTTTAATCTTGCCACTTTTCTTTCTCTCTATAACTGCTTGGCATTCCAGCTACAATTCTTCTGTTGTCTCTCACAGGCAGCCCCCACACACAGCTTTAAGAGTAGGTATGGCAGTACCCATTACGCTATGAGGGAGGGAATCAATCTAGCAACTGGCATAAGACACAGGGCCATGTGCCAGGATTCGACATGTAAGTAAATACACACAACTACCCACTCGTGTAGTAATTCTTAACACCATCACTGTTACCATTATATAGATTTTTCTTCATTCTTCAGTTAATGCAGTGATTTTTTTTGACCAATTCTTATATTTTAATGGGCTTGAATTCAGTTTCATTTATCGCTTGATGTCTATCGTTTCTCGTTGCACACAGACAGGTGTGGGTGTTAAAATATCAATTTTACGCGCCCATCTGCACAATTCAGAAATTTTAACTGACGTGTCCGCTAACTCAATTCCAAGATTTTAATAACAAAATTGTAACGCTTTGCCTTCTATTTTTTTTTTTTTTACCCATCGTACCACAAAGTTAAACTTTCCTCTACTTAACTGTCTAGCTCATTTCATTGCCAATATTTTTTTCATTGTATCGCAAACTTCATTAATATATGAATTAACTAGACTTCCTGTTTTGTAATTTTTGATTAAATAAAAAAAAATATTTCCCTCCCAAGCCTATATACTAAATTGATGATCTTGTGTGAGCAACTTCCATTCTGTCTACCCGACTGACTTGCTCTGTTGTGTATTCTTTATTCTCCTATCCTGTCTCCTGTTGTTAATCTTTTTATATAGTGTTCGTTAGCAGCAACAAAGGAATCACTGGTGCTAGGAACAAATCAACACAGTATCATCACCGATGATTTAAAGCGATATGTACTAAACACATTAACAAACTGACGCAGCTTTGCCGATGTGTTTACTGAGTTGAATATTTTGATAAAGAATTAATATAGTGTTGGCAGCCCATTCTAACTGGTCATTTCCAGCCTTTATGTTTAATACTTTTGAAAGCAATATATTAACAAGTACTAAATCTTAGTAAAAATATTAACTTATGTGTTTCTTAGTATATACTATCTTGAAAAAAAAAGAATGGAGAACCTATGGCACTCATAAAGAATAGATGTACTTCTCGTAACTGAATTTATAGGAGAGGGAAACAGACGCCAGATTGCCACTACTTGATATACTTAAAATCAGATAAAGTTATTCTTTAAAATTCACCTCTCTTCAAAATTTTTTTCACCTTTCTAACCAAATTAGAAGTTCAGTTTCGGGGTTGTTTCTATGCGCACTCAAACTACGTAGTGTGAGGACCAGATTGCACTGTAGCGCTCAGGATGGTGGAGACTATACTGTAGCTCAGAGGGTGGTGATTATACTACACAGCTAAGACTGGTGATAACACTGCAGATGTCAGAGCGTTGTTTAATAGATGATAGACAAACTATTGTCTCATAAACACCAGAAATATGTTGAATGACTTATATATGTAACTAACTAAGTAGATTGAATGAATTCGGGAAATTGGACGAATCAGTGTTAGTTATTTTTGTAATGCAGAGATGCAGTTATACTCGACTCCAGCGATGCTTACTTAGCACTTGTGATGAACGTTGTAATAAGGATAAGTGTGATAGGTTCTTGTAGCCTTTACTTGAGGCCGAGCTGCTATAACTAGTACTGCCATAACTTGAATAGCTGCAGCGAGCTGTGTTACCACTTTCCTTACTGGATGTATTGGAACACGGAATGTGTTTCCGCTAACTTGCTATTGTGTAAACAGGATGTCTTGTTATGTGAAGCTGTGCCATGACTTGTCTAATGAATTAATGTCATGTAGTGTTATGCAGGTTAGCTCTGCCCAACTTGGTTCAGCCTTCGTGTGCTGGACGTACAGGCTGGTACTGTACGCTTTATAAATAACAAAAAGGCACAATACCGTGACTGGAACATAAGAACATAAGAACATAAGAAAGGAGGAACACTGCAGGAGGCCTGCTGGCCCATACTAGGCAGGTCCTTTACAATTCATCCCACTAACAAAACATTTGCCCTACCCAATTTTCAATGCCACCCAAGAAATAAGCTCTGATGTGAAAGTCCCACTCAAATCCAACCCATCCCACTCATGTACTTATCCAACCTAGTTTTGAAACTACCCAAAGTCCCAGCCTCAATAACCCAACTAGGTAGACTGTTCCACTCATCAACTACCCTATTTCCAAACCAATACTTTCCGATGTCCTTTCTAAATCTAAACTTATCTAATTTAAATCCATTACTGCGCGTTCTCTCTTGGAGAGACATCCTCAAGACCTTATTAATATCCCCTTTATTAATACCTATCTTCCACTTATACACTTCGATCAGGTCTCCTCTCATTCTTCGTCTAACAAGTGAATGTAACTTAAGAGTCTTCAATCTTTCTTCATAAGGAAGATTTCTGATGCTATGTATTAATTTAGTCATCCTACGCTGAATGTTTTCTAACGAATTTATGTCCATTTTGTAATACGGAGACCAGAACTGAGCTGCATAATCAAGGTGAGGCCTTACTAATGATGTATAAAGCTGCAGTATGACCTCTGGACTTCTGTTGCTTACACTTCTTGATATAAATCCCAGTAATCTATTTGCCTTATTACGTACGCTTAGGCATTGCTGTCTTGGTTTAAGGTTGCTGCTCACCATAACCCCCAAGTCCTTTTCGTAATCTGTATGGCTAAGTTCTACATCATTTAATTTATAAGTACTAGGGTTATGGGCACTCCCAAGCTTCAGAACCTTGCATTTATCTACATTGAACTGCATCTGCCACTTTTCTGACCAAGAATAGAGTTTGTTTAAATCCTCCTGAAGTTCCCTAACATCTACGTTTGAATCAATTATCCTACCTATCTTTGTGTCATCGGCGAATTTGCTCATATCACTAGTAATTCCCTCATCAAGATCATTGATATATATTATAAATAACAACGGGCCCAAGACTGATCCCTGTGGAACGCCACTTGTTACAGATCCCCACTCGGATTTAACCCCATTTATGGACACTCTCTGCTTCCTGTCAGTGAGCCATGACTCGATCCACGAGAGCACTTTTCCCCCAATGCCATGAGCTGCCACTTTCTTTAACAGTCTATGGTGCGGAACTCTATCAAAAGCCTTACTAAAATCTAAGTAAATAATATCAAATTCTTTATTGTGGTCAACAGCCTCAAAAGCTTTACTGAAGAAAGTTAATAAATTAGTTAGACAAGACCGGCCTCTTGTGAATCCATGCTGAGTATCATTAATCAAGCTATGCTTATCGAGATGGCTTCTTATAATCTCAGCTATAATTGACTCTAGTAATTTGCCTACAATTGAGGTCAGGCTTATTGGGCGGTAATTTGACGGTAACGACTTGTCCCCTGTTTTAAAAATAGGAGTTACATTAGCCATCTTCCACATATCAGACACTACACCTGTTTGAAGAGATAAATTAAAAATATTAGTTAATGGTTCACAGAGTTCCATTTTGCATTCCTTAAGAACCCTTGAAAAAACCTCATCAGGACCCGGCGACTTATTTTGCTTCAGTCTGTCTATCTGCCTCACAACCATCTCACTAGTGACTGTGATGTTACATAATTTATCTTCTTCTAGCCCACTGTAAAAATTAATTACTGGAATATTGTTAGTGTCCTCCTGTGTAAAAACTGAGAGAAAATAATTATTTAAAATCAAGCACACAAATAACCCGCACATAAGAGAGAAGCTTAGGACGACGTTTCGGTCCGACTTGGACCAATGACAAAGTCACACTGGTACGTTTTCTCAGGCATACGATGATTTTACATTATTGTATGTGCTTAGATATGTCCACCAAATTTCTCTCTTGCCTCTCGTTTCCCTGGCTCCTACATATAATTTCTGCTGCCCTAGTTCTGATATGGAGTTATCTTTACAAGTTTAATTTGTTAAGGGATGAAATGCCTTCTCAATAAATTGCTATAACCCGCATATTGTTTATTAACATTGGATAGGCGTGCATGATAAAAGGCTTTTCCCAAGTAATTGTAACTCCAGTTCTGCCGGAACGAACTCTTTAAAGGTGCTGAGGAATTTTTAATGTAATATTTGATATCCTCGTTGCTCTACAGAAGGTTCCCCTGAGTGAAGGGGAAAGAAAGGTGAATCAGGATGTTTCCTGATCTTAGTGGTAGAAGGAAATGAAGCAATTCTTCACTGGGAATGGTTTCAGTCGCAGCAGTGAAGATCTAAATGGACTTAAATCTCCATACACTTGATAGATACATCAGTCACAGCTGTGGGAGGCTGTGTATACCTTGTATTATCCATAAGACTTGGTCTCCCAGGTTTGAACTCTATCACACACACATTTCTAAAGTTGTATAGGCAGGACTCTCTCTTGAAATAAACTTTCAGCATTTATATCCATCGTGAGAGAGAGTAACATCCAAATTAAAAAAAATGCCAGATATATATTGAACTATTTAAGCAAAGAAATGCGTTCTCTTGTTTAAGTTTAAAGTTTTATTTTTTTTTAGATTCTACTTAAGTTTTATTTTACGTTCCCTCTTGTGCCTAGCAAATAGTAATTTCAATACCACTTATTAACTCGAGAGAGAGAGAGAGAGAGAGAGAGAGAGAGAGAGAGAGAGAGAGGAAAGGACAGGAAAATTGTAAACGGAATGACAAGAAATTAATAGAAAGAGAGGGTCATGACAGTGTCTCTGGTAGTGGTGGAGTTTATATCTTCCATATAATTATAATGTCGGTTGATTTATCAATAATATGTAAGGTAAAAGGACACGTGTAGAACTAATGCAACATTTTAGTATGGCGACCTTTCCCTCTCCAGTAAAATGTCGCATTCATTACATATGTGTTTTTTTAACCTAATATTTTGCTTATAACTGGCCTAGGACGCCTGACCCAATACCCTGGGGGTGGTGGAGCTCATCCCCTGCACGTAATTAACCCAGGACCTCACCCAATACCCTGGGGGTGGTGGAGCTCATCCCCTGCACGTAATTAACCCAGGACCTCACCCAATACCCTGGGGGTGGTGGAGCTCATCCCCTGCACGTAATTAACCCAGGACCTCACCCAATACCCTGGGGGTGGTGGAGCTCATCCCCTGCACGTAACTAACCCAGGACCCGTGGGGGTGGAACAGGGGGGTTGCCCTTTGCATATTCCTGACGCAGGACCCCTGCCCAGCATCTATGGTTGTAAGCCCCAATTTTCTTTCACTGTTCTTGGGGAATGTCAACATTATCTTTTGGACCATCTGTAAAAGTGGCCATAAAACTATGTCTTCAGAGAGGCAGCGGAAGTTGCTTAAAGCCCGTCCAAGCAGACAGTCCTGAGTGAATGATGCTGATTTTATTACCACAATATTCTTAGATCTTGTGATAGGAAGATCCTTCCGAGTGATCTGTGGTGAGGAGAGTCATTGACGAGGAAGACTGAACACACTGCAGTAATATCGTAATCTGCCATGATCGGAAACTGATGGCGTCATCAAGACCACACAATGTGTATGTTTCAAGACTGTCACTTTTGGTATTCACTACAATAACAAATGTATATAAATGGTTCAGAGTGCCATTTTTTGGCATGAAGATGCCCAAGTGTTGCACAGGTGCCCAGTTCATCTTATCGGTTCCATGAACTATTCATCAACATTCCCTTCAGATTCAGCAAAATCTTGGAATCTTAATAAAGGGAATTCTACACTGGAGTAACCTATAGTCATGACCTGCTTCCACTTTTGGATTTGTACAAGGTAACACCACCTACCACTGCACAAGCACGCAAACGTGCGCGCATTAACATACGCTTTAGACACGCGCACGCACGCACTGCCTGTGCATTTACAAACGCACAATTGCAGGGGATGCAGGATTTAACAAATTAACATTAATTGCATGTTTTTTTTCGATCATTCAACGCATTAGAAATAACCTTAAATCGAATGAGTGTTACAGAGCGCAACTTGTCTCGAGGGAGGTTCCTTGACGCTGGTGAGGGGCTCTTGATCTAGCGAATTGGATCTGTGCTCCAGTTCCCTGAATTGAGCCTGAATACCTTCCTTCCCGCTCCCCCATGATTATAATTTAATCTAATATACGAGACACAAGATCCACCTCAACACAGTGTGAAACTAGTCCCGGAAAATCCAGTAAGCAGGATATTGTTTCCTTCTCTCTGCGACCCTTGATGAAGCGTCAAGAAAGTTTGTGGGAAGTAAATGTTTGTGACAAGTTTTCAAATTCTTCCTCAAAACACTTCTGGCTACAAGTTATGTGTGTGTCTGAGAAACAAACCAATATGGACGGCGCGTTTGGTTTTGTTGTTGTCTTGGAAGAAATATCTGGACAGGAAAGGTTTTTTTTTTGGAGAGTTTTAAAAGAAATTCTTGAATTGAAGAGTGTTACTTGGAGAGCATTCCGGGGATCAACGCCCCCCGCGGCCCGGTCCACGATCAAGCCGTATCAAGAAAGTGGATGGAATAGACAGTTTGAGCGTATAAGGCAGAATATATAGACGGCTTCACATTTACCATCTGCAGGCTGTTACAGATTAATCGTCGTAAAACCACGGAACGGGTGGGGTTTCCACCCTAACCCTTGAGTTGTTTGCAGTTGCGTTATTACGAGATCGTGAGTATAGTAGTGTGTCTCTCTTCTGTGTATTATAAGTCTGTTTCGTGTGAGGTATGACTGGTTATCAACACAGTGTTTCTTGGTGTTCCTCAGTACAATTAATTTGTGTTGTAAAACGCAAATAAAGTTTAGATAAATTATCATTTAGCATCTTGAGGAAATGTATGTAATTTGAACACCGGAGGACGCGCGCGCGTGCACGCGCACACACACACTGACGACACTGGAGGACAGGAGAGATAGGGGGGACATGATAACGACATACAAAATACTGAGAGGAATTGACAAGGTGGACAAAGACAGGATGTTCCAGAGATTGGACACAGTAACAAGGGGACACAGTTGGAAGCTGAAGACACAGATGAATCACAGGGATGTTAGGAAGTATTTCTTCAGCCACAGAGTAGTCAGTAAGTGGAATAGTTTGGGAAGCGATGTAGTGGAGGCAGGATCCATACATAGCTTTAAGCAGAGGTATGATAAAGCTCACGGCTCAGGGAGAGTGACCTAGTAGCGATCAGTGAAGAGGCGGGGCCAGGAGCTCGGACTCGACCCCCGCAACCTCAACTAGGTGAGTACAACTAGGTGAGTACACACACACACACACACACACACACACACACACACACACACCATTCGTAAATGCACTGTCATCTCTTTACATAGTCATGAATACTAGACATGAATGTACAATATATATAATATATATATATATATATATATATATATATATATATATATATATATATATATATATATATATATATATATATATATATATATATATCAAATATAGGGAGGTACCACCTGTATAGCTGGACTGGGGACCCTCATCCTCAGAGAAGACAATAAACGTACCTCAGGGAAAACTCAAGGTTCTCCCCGGAGCTGTCTGAATATTTTCTTCTCCTACCAGCCCCTATATATTTTATATTCTATGTGAACATTTATTGATAAACAGAATACATGTGCAGAAAAACACAAACATGAATACAATAGTACAATGTATTAAAGATCATGAATTTCCTCCAGCTCCTCCGAAGCCGGACGCGAGCCAAGTATGCAGCAAGCATTTCCCTTCTGGATGGCCATGCTGAGGCGCTGGAACATGAAAGTGGCTGCCCTTGGGTCCCTGGTGGTGTCGATGAGTCTGGAACCCAATTCTTTGAGGAAACGTGTGGCATTTTTTCCCCATGATCCCAAGGTCTCTGATCATACTGGGACAAATTGATACTGTTGGCTTATGTCCCTGTACTTGCTGATCTTGTACCCCTCCCTGTGGTCAGCAGCTCCTCCCTGTCGCCCCACACTGTGATGGATATAGGTGTCAGCCAGTGTGGACACACAGGTATAGTCCCATGCTAAGAGCTTGCCATTCTTCCAAGGATAGATGGTGATCCCGTCGGGCTTTGCTGGGTTGTGGGTATTGTTGGCCTAGTAATCTCAGCTGGGCATCCAGCTGTAGCAAGGGTTCTCTTTATGATGTCGTTGACCTCATTGTGTCTTGCATGCCAGCCCTTGGTTTTGGAACAGTTAAGACCATGTAGACCGTATTGGTCTGCTTGTGCTTCACCGCAAATACACATATATTCTGTGTGAATTGGAGCAGCAAGACTCAGTGCCACTGCAATACGGAGGGTCTTAGGGTCGAGTCGCGTTCCCATTGCCTATATGGGAACTGTTTGGAGGAAGTCCCCGGAGTGATGTACGCTCACAGACTGGAGAGGGGCAGTCTCCCTATCTGATGTTGCAGCCCTGAGCATGTTGGCAAGCACCTTTGTAGTGATCGGGCCATCCCAGCTTGACTGTGAGCCAGTGCTGCACTAGGGTTTGGTGCTAGAGCAGCAAGAGTCTCCCATTCAGTGATGGCACTGGCGTAGCTAAGGTCCTGTATTCCTGCTGAGTCACTGAGGTTATCAGGAAGAATTTGTCTTATCAACTCGTTTGATACTATGGAAGAGGATAGGAAAGCTGGTAGAGCAATCTGGGAGGATCTGCGTACTCCTAGCCCTCCAAGCCTGACTGGAAGTGAGGCTTGCAACCACTGTCCATCTTCAAGGGAAAGATTCAATACACTCTCTAGCATGGTCTTTAGGAGAGTCATAATCCTTGAGTTTTGGACTGCTGAAGGCTGGGGAGCATCTCAGAAAGTAGGTAAGTTTTGGGATTGACAGGCACCTGATGAGTAGGTAGAAGGCATCATGTGTGTCAGTGTCTTTCATCCTGTATATATATATATATATATATATATATATATATATATATATATATATATATATATATATATATATATATATATATATATATATATGAACTTGCTGTAGTCAGCAATATATGTACCAACAATTTACTCCAACATTATTCAACATTATTCAGTATTAATGGACATAGAGGCTTTCACTTCAGTATTTATTGGTCCAGAAAGACACTGACTTGTACATATATATTTTGTTTAATATTTGGGTACAATTCAGACAATGGATATTATTATATTTAGAATTTAGCGCAATGTTCCACCTTTGAGAATTTATTAGTGATAAAATTCTATTTGTACTTGTATGTTGATGTAGGTTTGTCAGGACGGGTCCTGACTCGGGTCTTCATGTGACCCGGAAGTGACTCCTGAAGGAATGTCGGAGTTTGTATAGGTTATGTACCTTTTACAACTCTATGGCAGCCCTATTTTTGCACTTGCATATTTATAGTTTTATAGCTAAGAAACATGTCTAAAGTACATACAATATTATCTAAAGAACATATAACATTTAAAAAAACATATAACATTATCTAAACTTACAAGATTCTGCAGTTGAATTTCAAAAAGTAATTCAGTTGCATAATTCCCTTATGATACGGAGAGTATATTAACATATACTTTTTCGCTTGTCTTGTTTACATACTGTTAGAATGACATTATTTTTTTATAAGTGATGAATAAAATATTTCGCCCAAAGATGCATCAAATATTTTAATATAATTTTTGTATTGATTTTTCACTTCCTCTTCCACAGTATTCATATTTTTGTTACTGGAATCACCTTTTTTTTTTTGAATTGAGGTCAGACAACATCTTGTGCTGTGGGCTGGAGAAATGATACATAACATCAGACAATTTGGAGCTGGATGTTTGAAGTGAAATGAAAGTTACCATTGGAGATGAGCTCTCATGTCGCGATTTTGGAGACCGAGGGTGTTGAAAACTGACGGTAAGAAGACCAGGGGTAGCGAAACGATACTCTATAGTATCAACTTTGTGTATCTCTGTGGAGATAAATGGTATAAAATACCGACACGAGGGAAAAATAAAGATACGGTGTAATCCGATCCTTTATCGACTGCGTGTTTGCCCACACAGTTTGCTTTATCAAGTCACAAATAGGTCTGAAAAGATGTCAACAAAGGATCGCATTATACTGCATTTGTGTTTATTATTCCATTGTATAGCTCTAGAGTGTGTAGTTCAGAAAGGCTTTGCCTGTTGACAAGATGCCTCGTCCTCCTCCCTGAGGTCAAGGCAGCTGTCAAACTCAATAGCTATCAAACTTCGACTGGTTAAGATACATTTCACTTTGTGGAATGTATCTTAACTAGTGGTATCTTAACCAGTGTATCTTAACCAGTGGAAGGTGCATTCCACGAAGTAAGAATACTGTGACCTAGAGAACACAAAAAAGGCACAATACCGTGACTGGAACAGTACACAAATAACTTACCCTTCTGATTATTTACGAAATCGTATAACGAGTGCATGTAAACTACGCTACGGATGGGGTTAGAATCCATGGCGGGTGATTCTCTGTTCCCCATTCGTAACATAACATTCATCTCATATTTTTGTGACCAAAAATCTTGTGGATATTAAAACAAATTCGAAAGTGTTAATTATAAGAAAAAATAGACGTGACTGGCTAGTGATTAGCACGAACACAATTTTAGAAAACTAAAATACGTGGGTTTAGCCGGCGCCTGACAGCAAAAGTCCTCCATAAGGTATTATTTATGTCAAGTATGTAAACGGTACAAATTTGTGTTATTAATGCTTTTTATAGAAGTTATTTTTGGAGTAAACTTTGGTTAACTCGCCAAGACAATTACTGGCCTCATTATGTGTAATTTGCTGATAAATATGTAGCAGCGGCTCCATCTACTAGTTACTGACACACACACACAAACACACACACACACACACACACACACACACACACACACACACACACACACACACACACACACACACACACACACACACACACACACATCACATCACATCACACACATCACACACGCACATCAACCAAATAACTGCTGCAGCATATGGGCGCCTAGCAAACCTCAGAACAGCATTCCGACATCTTAATAAGGAATCATTCAGGACCCTGTACACCGTGTACGTTAGGCCCATATTGGAGTATGCGGCACCCACACCTAGCCAAGCACGTGAAGAAACTAGAGAAAGTGCAAAGGTTTGCAACAAGAGTAGTCCCAGAGCTAAGAGGTATGTCCTACGAGGAGAGGTTAAGGGAAATCAACCTGACGACACTGGAGGACAGGAGAGATAGGGGGGACATGATAACGACATACAAAATACTGAGAGGAATTGACAAGGTGGACAAAGACAGGATGTTCCAGAGATTGGACACAGTAACAAGGGGACACAGTTGGAAGCTGAAGACACAGATGAATCACAGGGATGTTAGGAAGTATTTCTTCAGCCACAGAGTAGTCAGTAAGTGGAATAGTTTGGGAAGCGATGTAGTGGAGGCAGGATCCATACATAGCTTTAAGCAGAGGTATGATAAAGCTCACGGCTCAGGGAGAGTGACCTAGTAGCGATCAGTGAAGAGGCGGGGCCAGGAGCTCGGACTCGACCCCCGCAACCTCAACTAGGTGAGTACAACTAGGCGAGTACACACACACACACACACACACACACACACACACACACACACACACACACACACAGAGGAGAGATAGGGGGATATGATAGCGACATACAAAATACTGGGAAGAATTGACAAGGTGGACAGAGACAGGATGTTCCAGAGATGGGACACAGCAACAAAGGGTCACAGTTAGAAGTTGAAGACTCAGATGATTCACAAGGATGATAGGAAGTATTTCTTCAGTCAGAGCTGTCGGGAAGTGGAATAGTCTGGGTAGTTATGTAGTGGAGGCAGGATCCATGCATAACTTTAAAGAGGAGGTATGATAACGCTCATGGAGCGGGAAGAGTGACCTAGCAGCGGCCAGAGAAGAAATGGGACCAGGAGCCGTGACTCGACACCCGCAACCACAACTAGGTGAACACACAAGCACACTTTTCCTAACTCACTCTCCGAGAAGTAAATAACACGCAGGAACTGCTAACGACGTAATATCCGGGTGAACATTACCACCATCAGTTCCATGCTTTGTTTTTAACAATTAAAATCTGAAGTGAGGCAGTAATCGCAGCCGCAGAAAATTTCCTCTCCTTAATTGTAACATTGAGGGTAACCTACGATACTGTAAGTGCTGGGAACCTTTCACACTTCTAGCCTAATTAGGGGTATTACTTACCATGGAAGTTAGGTGATGCTACTAATGAACTTGACCTGAATCATGGAACCTACTTTGCGTACGGGAACGTACTTGAGTTTCTCCCACGAAGGTGATATCACAAGTGACTTTATACGTTAGGACAGTTGATATTTTCTAAAACCTCCCCCCCCCCCTACCAGCCGCGCGGGGGCCAGTGCGAGGTCGCGGTTTCTTGTAATGACGGTCGAGTCACCAGTCGGTAGCCTCCCGTAGAAGCAAAAACTTCCGAATGGCCATTTTTTACTTGAAATGGGTTAAATGTTGCTATTTACACTTGAAGTCTATAAATAAATATTTTCTGGAATAAAAGTTCTTTCCATTGAGCTATAATACTTCACTCCAACGTAATTAATTTTAACGTTATACAGTGAAAAAAAATCCCAGGTCAATATTGCTAATAACATTGTTGTATATCGGTATACCTTTGTAATATACGTGATAATGTTCTTGGTTTTTATTGTTGGTTCTGGTAGTAATGAAAACGCAAATATAAATTTAAACATTGCATCTTGCATAATAACTTCAGTTTAGTAGCTATTACGAAAACAATGTTACACTGATCAAACCATACCCCCGGCCGGGATTGAACCCGCGGTCATAGTCTCAAAACTCCAGCCCGTCGCGTTAGCCACTAGACCAGCTAGCCACAATAAGATTCATCCAACTAGGTATATTTCCCGGCCGGGGGTATGGTTTATTTGCAATCGTGTCATTACGATTTCTTAAGTCAAGTAATGTTACACTGATCTTCCATATCTGTCTCTGGTGAATTGCAACAAACTGACACCACGGCAGTGTGTGCACGCACTCGTGCACACCATATTTTGCTTCTTACATCTACATTGCTGTATTGCACATTGTGTTTTGGTGCAGCTACATTTAATGAGTTCCAGCAAATGTTCAGGAGCCGCTGTTTCAGACATTTTTAATGGGTTCTAACATACCTTACCGCAGTTCCCAACCCCACTTGAGGTGGTCTAATTCCATTACCACCCACCGCTGCACTGGATGATATACTCAGATGTTCTCTTTTGGTGGCGACATCTCCGTGGATATTCGTATTTGGGTTTGATTTAGTGTTTCGATAAAATATTGCTACAGCATCGAGTAGCCAGAATAGTCTCCTGGAATATACCCGACTCGGTGACGCTAGAAGCCTGCTTGCGGAAATGAGTTTAGAAGTATCACAGCCGAGTACAGAGTGGGAAAATGGGGTATTCATACTGATAAATTCACTAGGATTTTTTTCTTTTTCTTGATATAGACAGTGACATCTTTGGA
Source organism: Cherax quadricarinatus (assembly GCF_038502225.1). Classification (NCBI taxonomy): domain Eukaryota; kingdom Metazoa; phylum Arthropoda; class Malacostraca; order Decapoda; family Parastacidae; genus Cherax; species Cherax quadricarinatus. Next base: position 23,174,316 of record NC_091334.1, on the reverse strand, counting down.
ATAATTCGTTTTACGTGGCCGACACAAAAAATGTAAAAAGGTTCTATGTTCACATGCTAAATCAAAAGAATTAGGAGACCTGTGTCTTCTCCAGCTCTGCTCAGGTACACTGACTACCTGTAACTACATCTTCCTTGATACTAAGAACGTCAGCATCACTTTTACTTGCTTAAGCAGGTACTCTTGCTGCAGCTGATCACAGAAATGTTATGTTAAGATCTGCTTATTGTCAGAATTGGCCAGAAATTGATCTTTACAGCCAAAATAACTGCGGTCAAAATTTGCATCGTTGGTCCCCCTGCACCTCTTGTAAGGCCATGTGTGTCTAATATTAGTACATACATTTTCATATCACCCATCAAACGCAACAGCTGCTTTGCCAAATTGTCTCAGGGCATATTTTAAATAGATTGTAAGAGCATTATCAAAAACTGACTCCTGGGCGTACGGTATAGCAAAGAATAAAAGAATAAAAACGAATAGATTTTATTTCTTTGCAAAGGTTACAATGTGGAATTACAATTTTGATTTGTTAAGTTCAGAGAAAGCCACTACCAGTGTCGTTAACGAAATATACTTCACCAGGCATATATATTATCACTGACTAGATTATTTATTTACGTCATCACCTGAGACTCGTGTGCGTCTCGTGAGCCCTTCTTTATTAAACATGGAAGATGGAAACTTGCATAATTTATATGTGAACGTTTGCTGGGGATCAAGTTTACTTGTCTGAGCACAGAGCAAAGACTCTGGGGAAACATATCAGGTTGAAACGTGCTTGAACACGCATAGTTTTGATTAGCTTCGTGATAGTGAGAGAAAAGTGACTCCGGATGTTTTTACTCCATGAACTATAAAGCTGAGTTGTGATCAGAGAGAGACAAAGAGGTTGGAGGTGAAGCAATTCATAACGCAAAATGGATTCAGTCCGAGCAGTGAAGATGTAAATGGAGCAGATCGTCGATCAACTTCGTGGATATCAAACCACAACTCGCGGAAGATGGTTTGGAGGCTCATCGGACACTTGATTTCACTACAGTGGTTGAGTGAATGACGGTGAAAACGCTTTCCTCTTTGTCGTGTGAGGCTGCCTTGGAGGGTGGTGGCCGGTGTGTTAAAAAATAATAATGAAATGACCACAAGTTCAATTTAACAGTAACCAATTATGATTTCTGAACATCAACGTCGACTCTCTTGTTCCAAAAGTTAATTAGTTACTGACAAATTTCCTTCCACTGAGTACGTGTTGATCTACTCTTGGCGCCTTTCTTGCTTAGAGTACATTTGTTGAGTGTCTGATTCCTGCATTTATTACCTACTTTTTTCTTATACCTTTACACAGACTTTTTAAGTGTCTCGAGCGAACAGTAATAACAATAATAATTGAAAACTGGTACACAGAGAGAGGGAGAGAGGCAGAAAAAGAGAATGGAGAATTGCAGCGGAATGGCAAGCAGCTATAGAAAGAGGGAGAGGGAGAGGATTGGAAGAGGGTGAGAGCCAGATAGTCATCGGAAGAAAGAGTGAGTGAGAGTGCGAGTGAGAGTGTCATCACAGAACAAGAAGTGACAGGATTTGAAGAGTAACATTTGTATCCTGAACTACATAATCCATCCTTAAGTTACTCACAAATAATAGAACTTATCGAATATTCAACTGGGTAAATGTGTTTGTTTCGTATCTACCCAAAAGTTCTCAAAAATGTCCTGGTCAAGGACTGGGTCGCGTGGGCGTTGACCCCCGAAGTATACTCCAGGAATCCCAACAAACGTAAAACACCCAGGTACATGACACAAGTATCTCAGGTTTGGAATATTATAGTTTAACATTCAAATATATGTGAAACTTCTGATATAACACTCAGATACGTGACTCGGATATAACACACTTGTTGTTGAGTTGGATACATTTTTTTTTTTTATAATTCTATCTTCACTAAGCCTTTCGTGCTGCAATTAACACTTCATCAGGAACTTGCAATGTTGCTGAAAGAGGGTAGTAAATCCAGGAAGGTTATTAAAGCAATAAGCTTTTATAACCTTTTTAACTCGTATACAAGTCAACTTCTATTACTAATATTACTAGTACTACCACCACTAGTGTTACAATTACTTCTACCACTAGTATTACTACTACTACAACTAGTATTACTACTACTACAACTAGTATTACTACTACTACAACTAGTATTACTACTACTACTACTACAACAACTACAACTACTACTACAACTACAACTACTACTACAACGATTATATTGCGCATTACACCTCACTCTATGCCTATATACACTCTCTGTGTCCATGTATTGTTTGTAACAGCATGACAAAGCTCCTGGAGAGCGAAACGTTGCCACAAGAAAATGTCACATTAGTTGCCCTTGTGTCCTTTTACATCGTATACATTGATCGTCTGCTCAGAGATATAATTTCTTCTTATATTTATATGCAGGTGAGTTAGGACATGTCATATATCTTGTCAACTTCTTTTGTTTTGCTCACATGCATTCTTCGTTATCATTGTGGAATGTCCACTATGCCTTTGTCTTCCTCTTTCTCTATCTCATTCCCTTTTTCAGTTTTTTTCTCTTCAGTAAACCACCTTTTTCCCTTTCTCTTCACCATCTACTATGGTGATTGAACCTTGAACCAGGACAAGTGTTTTCCTGATGCGGGTCTTAATCATGTAATGACTCGCCACTGGAGCTTTGGGCCATCTGACAGTCCTTCTACTGGCTTATTGGAATAACCCCCATAAAAGTTATATATATATATATATATATATATATATATATATATATATATATATATATATATATATATATATATATATCATCTGGAAACACTAGTATGCTATTTATGCTTCATTCCCCTGATATGCCAGAGTATTACATTACGCATAAAATCACAATCATTTTTTTTTGTTTTGTTTTTGTTGTGTTGTTGCCGCCGCCTGCGCTGCCAGGTCTACGATGAGGAGCAGAATATAAATACATCTATTCATTTACTACTACAGTAAGTCCTCGACTTACTAAACACATTGAGAATAATCTGTATTGTGTATATCATAATTATATATTATTATACACGCTACAAAAAGTCCCCAGTGTCTTCGCAAATTGATGACTTACTGTAAGAGATAAGATAAGATAAGATTTCGTTCGGATTTTTAACCCCGGAGGGTTAGCCACCTAGGATAACCCAAGAAAGTCAGTGCGTCATCGAGGACTGTCTAACTTATTTCCATTGGGGTCCTTAATCTTGTCCCCCAGGATGCGACCCACACCAGTCGACTAACACCCAGGTACCTATTTGCTGCTAGGTGAACAGGACAACAGGTGTAAGGAAACGTGTCGAAATGTTTCCACCCGCCGGGAATCGAACCCGGGCCCTCCGTGTGTGAAGCGGGAGCTTTTAGCCACCAGACCACCGGGCCACCATATCTAACATAGAGCATTCAAGCTGACGCAATTTCCAATGAAATCAGTACCAACTCGTAATGCTATTCAGCTGCAACATTTACAGACACACAGATGCCGGGACATCTGGAACAGATTTCAGTACTCGAGTCCAAACCAGTTTGTTGAGAGCTTCAGAGAAGCGACACACACAAAAGCCTCAGATTACATAAATTCCACTCGCTATAATACCTAATGAGCAATTAGTAAGCAGATTGTATCCCATTATAGGACGGAGTCCAAGATAACGAACATTATATTTATTTGTGAATTGTTTTGTTTAAGACAGTATTTCTATAATTTTTAATGCGTGTTCAACTAGCATTTTAGTAACAGTTGTCTAATAGGTTAGACTGATTATTATAGGTACAAAAACTACACTATTTTTGGGGGGAAATAGTAATACGTTTTTCCATGAACTCAGAAAACCATTGTATATATTTTTAATTACGCGAGTTAAATGATGATAGTTTACCATGACATGATAGTGACCGGACATAATTATCATGAGAACACAGGTCATGTTTACCATGATTTGGCAGGGAGAATACAGGAGGTCGTGTTTACCATGACTTGGCAGGGAGAGCACAGGAGGTCGTGTTTACCATGACTTGGTAGGGAGAGCACAGAAGGTCGTGTTTACCATGACTTGGCAGGGAGAGCACAGGAGGTCGTGTTTACCATGACTTGGTAGGGAGAGCACAGAAGGTCGTGTTTAGACTTGCACAGAAGACCATGACTTGGTAGGTAGAGCGTCGTGTTTACCATGACTTGGTAGGGAGAGCACAGGAGAGAGGTAGGGAGAGCACAGAAGGTCGTGTTTACCATGACTTGGTAGGGAGAGCACAGTCGTTTTACCATGACTTGGCAGGGAGAGCACAGAAGACCATGACTTGTAGGTAGAGCGTGTTTACCATGACTTGGTAGGGAGAGCACAGGAGGTCGTGTTTACCATGACTTGGTAGGGAGAGCACAGAAGGTCGTGTTTACCATGACTTGGTAGGGAGAGCACAGAAGGTCGTGTTTACCATGACTTGGCAGGGAGAGCACAGAAGGTCGTGTTTACCATGACTTGGTAGGTAGAGCACAGGAGGTCGTGTTTACCATGACTTGGTAGGGAGAGCACAGGAGGTCGTGTTTACCATGACTTGGTAGGGAGAGCACAGGAGGTCGTGTTTACCATGACTTGGTAGGGAGAGCACAGAAGGTCGTGTTTACCATGACTTGACACGGAGAGCACAGGAGGTCGTGTTTACCATGACTTGGCAGGGAGGGCACAGGAGGTCGTGTTTACCATGACTTGGGAGGGAGAGCACAGGAGGTCGTGTTTAGTATGACATTATACGAGAGCACAAGAGTTCATGCTTAAATATTACCGTGTTACTGAGAGAATATTTATGCAAATTGTCAGCTGCCTATTAATCAGCTTAGCCGTCTGTCCATGAGAGAAATATCTCCTCACGTACATTGTACTACCATCATACTACATTACTGTCTATCTCTCGTAAAGCCCTTGCCAGGCAAGGGATTTACGAAGGTAACTCCGCGTTGTGCCTCGTTTATCAAATTATGCCCATAAAGGTTGTTTCTCTTTGCATATACTATTAATGTTTCTAATTGACCACGGTCGTCGTCGGGCTAATTGGGTGACGGGTCTGTTTGAAGACAGGAATCGAATTAGCCATCATCCTCTTTGTCCCGAGTCAGAAACATTTGCAGTGTTATAATGAACATTAACTCACAGCTTTACTGAAAAACCTTGAAAACCCCTCGATGCCCGCCGACTTACTCTCCTTTAATCAATCTACTTGGATGGAAATTGTATAAAATACCGACACGATAGAAACAGTGCAGCATAATCCGATATATATATATGTCGTGCCGAATATGTAAAACTGGTCAATTAGCAAGAACTCATTTAAAATTAAGTTCTATCCTAAATTTTCTCTTATACGTTTAAAGATATATATTTTTCATTAATGTTAATATAAACATTTTTAATTTTGCACAAAAAGAATCTTAGAAAACTTACCTAACCTTATTATAACAAGAGCAATTTATTTTAGCCTAACCCAATTAAATATATTTTAAATACGTTTACAGTTATTTAGTACTAAACAAACACAATCAAATATATTTTTTTCGTTAGGTTCAGAATGATTTTGGCGAAATTATTGCATACACAAATTTTTACATGTCCTATGTGGCAAGATGAGCGTTGCTATTTAAGCCAAGATCGCAAGTTCTGCCTATTCGGCACGACACACACACACACACACACACACACACACACACACACACACACACACACACACACACACACACACACACACACACACACACACACACACACACACATATATATATATATATATATATATATATATATATATATATATATATATATATGTGTGGGTGTATGTGTGTGTGTGCAAGGAATTCGCAAGAGCAGGCGAAATATACACAAACACTGATCTCTGGCTGAAGGAGACTCTAACCTACGAACCTTGGAACAAGGTACACAGTGTTATACCATTCTCACCACACTGGGCCAATACCTTGGCGTCCAGCTTGCGCTAGACGTTGTTCCAAGGCAGCCAGCTTTCAGGGAGAAGGCTTACAGCTTTTCATCAGTGTTTGTGTATATTTCGCCTGCTCTTGCGAATTCCTTGCATTGTTAAAATCTCTAGTAAGGCTGATGCATGCAGGGGATGAGATGAAAAGCTCTAGCCAAGCTGGACGCCAAGGTATTGGTCCAGTGTGGTGAGAATGGTGATACAGCAGCTGGGGTAGGGACCTGAGGGATTGTGACGTAGGTGATACAGCAGCTGGGGTAGAGACCTGGGGGATTGTGACGTTGGTGGTACAGCAGCTGGGGTAGAGACCTGAGGGATTGTGACGTAGGTGATACAGCAGCTGGGGTAGAGACCTGAGGGATTGTGACGTAGGTGATACAGCAGCTGGGGTAGAGACCTGAGGGATTATGACGTAGGTGATACAGCAGCTGGGGTAGAGACCTGAGGGATTGTGACGTAGGTGATACAGCAGCTGGGGTAGAGACCTGAGGGATTGTGACGTAGGTGATACAGCAGCTGGGGTAGAGACCTGAGGGATTGTGACGTAGGTGATACAGCAGCTCGGGTAGAGAACTGAGGGATTGTGACGTAGGTGATACAGCAGCTGGGGTAGAGACCTGAGGGATTGTGACGTAGGTGATACAGCAGCTGGGGTAGAGACCTGAGGGATTGTGACGTAGGTGATACAGCAGCTGGGGTAGAGACCTGAGGGATTGTGACGTAGGTGATACAAAGCTGGGGTAGAGACCTGAGGGATTGTGACGTAGGTGATACAGCAGCTGGGGTAGAGACCTGAGTGATTGTGACGTAGGTGATACAGCAGCTTGGGTAGAGACCTGAGGGATTGTGACGTAGGTGATACAACAGCTGGGGTAGAGACCTGAGTGATTGTGACGTAGGTGATACAACAGCTGGGGTAGAGACCTGAGGGATTGTGACGTAGGTGATACAGCCAAGAAGTGAAGATGGTAATCATGTCACTGTATGTGAATAAATAGTTTAGAGACCCGACAAGTTAATAAATGAGATACTTGTACAACATTTGGGTATCTTTATTTTGGAAACTGCTTCTCCAGCCAGTGGATTCTTCAGTCTAAGGCAAAGATGAGAGATGAGGAGTTTAAGGAAACAAGTCCCTCAGCGTGCAGTCGATGTGTTTATCTCCCACTTTTCTTTGCATTGGTCTGGAGAAGCTACTGGTTCACTTCTTCAAATGTTGCACAAGTATCTCATTTCTCAGGTCTCTGTATGAACAAGTGGTGGCAGTGTAGCCCCCAACTCAACAGGTTCACCAGAGACGGTAGCCTGGAGTAGTCGCCTTGTTCACATAATTCTGCCACTCTCGTTGAATCCTTAAGGACCTCTGCGAAGGGCTGTTCCTTAGAGTTTTATGTAGAAACGGACCAATAATCTAAGAGCGGTGTATTAAACGAGAGCTGCTTGACTCTGTAGCCTTGGTTACATTAAACATCAGAATGTTATATGCATAAGGCATAAGCTGCACAAATCTAAATCCAATGAAGGGGGAGTACACATCACGTTAAGACATCAACAATTTATACAAACTGCAAACACTAATAATACAAAGCTTAACGTAATAAAATATAAGTGGCTGGAACCTGGAACTACAACATCGAAGTATATGAGTGGTCCCGAGGAGCTCATAGAGAAGCGAGGGACGAGGCTTTCCTGGCTGCACAGAGAAAGAAAAATGGAAAGAGCAATTAGGGTGAAGCAGCCGGGAATCAAATTGAACACGCACAGCCAAGACCTAGAGACGGCTCTTGCAGGCGAGGTAAGCAAAAGAATTCCTGGGAATTGTTGCATAGGAAAATGCAAGAACTGTTAGACTGCCCTTGTATCATCCCACACTATGACTTAAACTCGGAAATTGAAGTCTAGTGTAAGGTGAAGGTCGACACAGTATAATTTTACATCAAAATCAATCACTACAATGGCCCAGCCAGTCAGAAATGTGATTGACTCGTAAATATATGAATTACCTGAAATTTTAAGGGTTGGATTGAAGAACCAACCGTAGTAACCTGCTGGTGGACCTCTTGAAGGTTTCAAGTAATGAAAATACAGTACAATACAATATAATACAATACAATACAATGGTCTAAGTCGGACCAAAACATCGTCATAAGTTTGTCTCCTCTGTATGCCGATTATTTGTTTGCAGGTAAACTAAAGGCTCGTGTTAGGTTAGCTAAAGTTTGTCATAAAACAGGACAAGTTAATAGATGAATGGTTCAGAGAACCGACATGTTGATAAATTAGACACATGTGCAACTCTTGGGTATCTTTATTGAGGAAACGTTTCGCCACACAGTGGCTTCATCAGTCCATACATAGGAGAAACTTGAAGAACAGGAGGAGAATGAGGTAATCAGTCCCTCAACCTTGAGTCGATGTGTTCAGTCCATCAATCTTGAGTAGAATACGGCAGATGAGCGGAGAAGCAGCTTATAAACCGTATGGCAGGAGAGGTGTAGCAGTCATAGGTAGTGTCACATTTGTTCAATGTGGAAGTAGGTTGTGCCCAAGAATTAGGCAAGCGAAGAATTCCTAAGTATTAAGATCCCAAGAAGTTGCAGTGTCTGACAGGTTTGTAGATGAATGGTTCAGAGAACCGACATTGTGACACTACCTATGACTGCTACACCTCTCCTGCCATACGGTTTATAAGCTGCTTCTCCGCTCATCTGCCGTATTCTACTCAAGATTGATGGACTGAACACATCGACTCAAGGTTGAGGGACTGATTACCTCATTCTCCTCCTGTTCTTCAAGTTTCTCCTATGTATGGACTGATGAAGCCACTGTGTGGCGAAACGTTTCCTCAATAAAGATACCCAAGAGTTGCACATGTGTCTAATTTATCAACAGGACAAGTTAACATTAAGCAACAGCAACAAGAAGTATTTCCGGCCAGGTTGTGAGATGGAACACTAAAATTATCTTTTTCCAGATGTACTCCTGCTAACTCTCTTGGGGTGTAGTTGCTAAGCCTTTTTGTGTATCCATATGCTTTTGCGCTACCCTCCACAGGATGGATATGGAGTACACAATAAATTAGCCGCTTCGGCGGCAAAATCTAAATCTAAGCAACAGCAAAGCACTCTCCACTGTTGCGTATCATCTTTCAGCAGGAAGCAGATTCCTTGTTTGCTTGCAAATGACATAGGAAATGGCGAAGCATCATCAGTTCTGGAGAAGACCGGCTTTATATCAGGGAATACGAGAGGATGTAGTTTCTTAAGACATGGCTCGTGTAACTGCATTTATAGACGCATGAACAGGAGGTGGTGAAGTTAGATCAGCCTTTGGTAGTTTGAAATTGATCCAGACGTAACACTGTTATCATCCATCTCCGGTTGATTTACCTCTGAATTAATAGTCAGGTAGAACGTACTTTCATAGAATCGGTAAAACCAGAAAGGTCTGAAAAAGGGGACAGAAATATGAATACCAGGGATCACTGACTTAACAAGCACAGTAGGGAAATCATCTCCTTCGATATTTCCCATTACGACCGAGCAGGAAGCTGTAAGGGCAATGCCTGCATCAGTCCACCCAGAATACCACTGACAGTCGAGACAGCAGCAGTCAGCAGGGTAAAAATGTCAGATCTACCTAGGTAATCTGTTAGGCTAGGAAACAGCTTCCCTGAAATACTTACACAACCTGTACATCTTAAGGATTATAAAAACGTGAATATCATTTATTATTCCGTCACTGTAATGCACATTTCTGTCAATATCAACAAAACATCTCCCACTAGTTTGGGTTTTCCTCTCAAGATGATCTGATTTTAAGTCCTGTCTCACCGCAAGTAAAACATTCTGTAATGAAAGCTCTTCTTGCTCTCAAGTTGTTTACGAGGTTTAGAGAGCTGTTGTTTAAGCATAGATTTTTACACCCTCTTTAGGATAATATGAGCTGAGGCGTATAAACCCCTGCGTATAAACTAAGTTTATTTTATCTCGGATAAAACTTTTGACTTAAGGAGTGATGAGAAGAGTTGTGGAACCACCTTGAAGTAACTGAGGGAATAGAAGTAAAGATCAGTGTCTGCACTCTGGATCCTATAATCAAATTACCTGGTGAGAGTGGTAATTATCATTACCCCGTGTTACTAAATGACTGTTATTATTAAGAGTCATAATATCAAAAGCCTAAGTTAATATTTCCACACATTTTGATTATGTGGAATTCTTAAATTCAGAGACTCGCCTCTTAACCTATAGGTAGTTTTTCTATTAATATTTAAGTATAACTTTTTTTTTAATCTGGGAATAATCTGAAATGAAGCCTAGAAGTCGGGTTGCCATTCACGAAGTGTAGCAGCGGCCTTCAACCTTTACTTGGTTGCACTAATATTATTTCTTCCTTTTCTTCTATCTTATCGATTTTATTTGCATCGCAACTCGAGAACGCCTCATCCAATCGGCTTCAAATTTCCAACACTTGTGTTCACCATTGGCGAAACGTTTCCACAATAATTTATCATTAAATGGTAATGTTACAAGAACGGTAAAACATGTGAAGGACGCATTACACTTTGAAATCTGCGTTGTTACACAAGAACAACACGTTAGCAATCAGTCAACCACATTCTCCGTATTGGAACATGGAATGTGCGTTTGTAACTTGATATTCTGTCAACAGGATGTCTTGTGACGAGAGGCTGAGTCCTTGTGTGTAAACTCACACCGCATCTGTCCTGTTAGTATTGAGCTGTTGCTCCTGTCACTGTTGTATTCTGCCACCAACCACTGTCCATTAAAGTCCAACACTCTCCACTTACATCAAACACACTCACTTGTCACTGCTCACTAACATCCAAACACTTCTATAACCAAACACTATCAGTTGTATCTAGAACTGTCAGTTTACTTTAAACACTATCCAATACTGTCCACTTGAATCCAACACTCTCATTATTACCCAGTACTGTTTGCTAGCATTCAGTTGTATCACGTAACTCTGTCCCCCAGCGCTCTCAGTCCCCCAGCGCTCTGTCCCCCAGCGCTCTCAATCTAGCCCCCCTCAAGGAAGGTTCCTTGATGTTGGTGAGGGGCTCTTGATTTAGGGAATTGGATCTGTGCTCCAGTTCCCCGAATTAAGCCTGAATGCCTTCCACATCCTCCCCAGGCGCTGTATAATCCTCCGGGTTTAGCGCTTCCCCCTTGATTATAATAATAATCTCAATCTAACCCAACACTGTCCGCCTGCACACAGCAGTCAACACTATTCGCTTGTTTTCAACACTCTCACTAACACCCAACAATGTCCACGTTCGTGCAACATTCTCTCGCTATCACCAAATACTATCCGTTTGCATGCAACACTTGCCACCACCCAAGACTACCCTTGCATTAATCCCCAAGGAGGAGGATCGAATCTCACTGATTCATCCATCATCTTGTAGCAGTTTGGTAGTTTTTATGGACGGTGTATAACAGCAGCTGGTCTTTCTGGCAGCCGTCAACTAGCACACTAGTACACTGAACTGCTTCCATCTGTGCAACATCCTCGTTAACTGGTCCGCTCGGCAGAGTTTTGGAGACCTCATTAATCAGTTCTTTAGCCAGAAGAGGAGCTCCCTCCAAGGGAAGATAATGAAGGGTAACGCTCCCGGAGAAGTCCTGAAGGTTCCAAAGGAATTTTAACCTTGCCGGGTCCAGAACTGAAGAAAAAAGTATTTGCCTCGCACTGGGGATGAGCGAGTGTGAAGGGGGCATAGAGGGTGAAGTGGGAATTAGGGAGAGTAAGGGAACATACTGGGTGAAGTGAGGATTAGGGAGTGTGAGGGAACATACTGGGTGAAGTGAGGATTAGGGAGTGTGAGGGAACATACTGGATGAAGTGAGGATTAGGGAGTGTGAGGGAACATGCTGGGTGAAGTGAGGATTAGGGAGTGTGAGGGAACATACTGGGTGAAGTAAGGATTAGGGAGTGTGATGGAACATACTGGGTGAAGTGAGGATTAGGGAATTTGAGGGAACATGGTAAAGTAAAGATTAGGGAGTGTGATGGAACATACTGGGTGAAGTAAGGATTAGGGAGTGTGAGGGAACATACTGGGTGAAGTGAGGATTAGGGAGTGTGAGGGAACATACTGGGTAAAGTAAAGATTAGGGAGTGTGATGGAACATACTGGGTGAAGTAAGGATTAGGGAGTGTGAGGGAACATACTGGGTGAAGTAAGGATTAGGGAGTGTGAGGGAACACATGGGGTGAAGTAAGGATTAGGGAGTGTGAGGGAACATGCTGGGTGAAGTGAGAATTAGGGAGTGTGAGGGAACATACTGGGTGAAGTAAGGATTAGGGAGTGTGAGGGAACATACTGGGTGAAGTAAGGATTAGGGAGTGTGAGGGAACATACTGGGTGAAGTGAGGATTAGGGAGTGTGAGGGAACATACTGGGTGAAGTGAGGATTAGTGAGTGTGAGGGAAGATGCTGGGTGAAGTGAGGATTAGGGAGTGTGAGGGAACATACTGGGTGAAGTGAGTATTAGGGAGTGTGAGGGAACATGCTGGGTGAAGTAAGGATTAGGGAGTGTGAGGGAACATACTGGGTGAAGTGAGGATTAGGGAGTGTGAGGGAACATACTGGGTGAAGTGAGGATTAGGGAGTGTGAGGGAACATACTGGGTGAAGTGAGGATTAGGGAGAGTGATGGAACATGCTGGGTGAAGTAAGGATTAGGGAGTGTGAGGGAACATACTGGGTGAAGTAAGGATTAGGGAGTGTGAGGGAACATACTGGGTGAAGTAAGGATTAGGGAGTGTGAGGGAACATACTGGGTGAAGTAAGGATTAGGGAGTGTGAGGGAACATACTGGGTGAAGTAAGGATTAGGGAGTGTGAGGGAACATGCTGGGTGAAGTAAGGATTAGGGAGTGTGAGGGATCATACTGGGTGAAGTAAGGATTAGGGAGTGTGAGGGAACATGCTGGGTGAAGTAAGGATTAGGGAGTGTGAGGGAACATACTGGGTGAAGTGAGGATTAGTGAGTGTGAGGGAACATACTGGATGAAGTAAGGATTAGGGAGTGTGATGGAACATACTGGGTGAAGTGAGAATTAGGGAATGTGAGGGAACATGCTGGGTGAAGTGAGGATTAGTGAGTGTGAGGGAACATACTGGATGAAGTAAGGATTAGGGAGTGTGAGGGATCATACTGGGTGAAGTAAGGATTAGGGAGTGTGAGGGAACATGCTGGGTGAAGTGAGGATTAGTGAATGTGAGGGAACATCCTGGGTGAAGTAAGGATTAGGGAGTGTGATGGAACATACTGGATGAAGTAAGGATTAGGGAGTGTGAGGGATCATACTGGGTGAAGTAAGGATTAGGGAGTGTGAGGGAACATACTGGGTGAAGTGAGGATTAGTGAATGTGAGGGAACATACTGGGTGAAGTAAGGATTAGGGAGTGTGAGGGAACATACTGGATGAAGTAAGGATTAGGGAGTGTGATGGAACATACTGGGTGAAGTGAGAATTAGGGAGTGTGAGGGAACATGCTGGGTGAAGTAAGGATTAGGGAGTGTGAGGGAACATACTGGATGAAGTAAGGATTAGGGAGTGTGATGGAACATACTGGGTGAAGTGAGGATTAGGGAGTGTGAGGGAACATGCTGGGTGAAGTGAGGATTAGGGAGTGTGAGGGAACATGCTGGGTGAAGTGAGGATTAGGGAGTGTGAGGGAACATGCTGGGTGAAGTAAGGATTAGGGAGTGTGATGGAACATACTGGGTGAAGTAAGGATTAGGGAGTGTGATGGAACATACTGGGTAAAGTGAAGATTAGGGAGTGTGAGGGAACATACTGGGTGAAGTAAGGATTAGGGAGTGTGATGGAACATACTGGGTGAAGTGAGGATTAGGGAGTGTGAGGGAACATGCTGGGTGAAGTGAGGATTAGGGAGTGTGATGGAACATACTGGGTGAAGTGAGGATTAGGGAGTGTGAGGGAACATGCTGGGTGAAATGTGAAAAATTAGATTAGAATAAAGGAGGAATAGTTAATGAACAGTAATGAAATAAAATGACGAGTCAGAGAGCACCGAGGGAGAATAAATACGTCAGACGCGAAAGAAAAGAAGGTAAAATGTGAAGAATTTACTGTGTTAAATGTTTCGTCGGTTTGTCCTGAGAGACAGACAGACAGACACAGACAGACACAGACAGACAGACAGACAGACACAGACAGACACAGACAGACACAGACAGACAGACAGACACAGACAGACAGACACAGACAGACACAGACAGACAGACACAGACAGACAGACAGACAGACAGAGACAGTCAGATATATATGAACGTGGTGTGATTTTGGCCTCGGGGAAATGCTTTACCAAATATGTTAAGTATATTTTTACTTTTAGTAAATGTCCATAATGTCTACTTCACTCCATAAATGTCCATAATGTCTACTTCACTCCATAAATGTCCATAATGTCTACTTCACTCCATAAATGTCCATAATGTCTACTTCACTCCATAAATGTCCATAATGTCTACTTCACTCCATAAATGTCCATAATGTCTACTTCTCCATAAATGTCCATAATGTCTACTTCTCTCCATAAATGTCCATAATGTCTACTTCTCTCCATAAATGTCCATAATGTCTACTTCTCTCCATAAATGTCCATAATGTCTACTTCACTCCATAAATGTCCATAATGTCTACTTCTCTCCATAAATGCCCATAATGTCTACTTCACTCCATAAATACCCATAATGTCTACTTCACTCCATAAATACCCATAATGTCTACTTCACTCCATAAATACCCATAATGTCTACTTCACTCCATAAATGTCCATAATGTCTACTTCTCTCCATAAATGTCCATAATGTCTACTTCTCTCCATAAATGTCCATAATGTCTACTTCTCTCCATAAATGTCCATAATGTCTACTTCACTCCATAAATGTCCATAATGTCTACTTCACTCCATAAATGTCCATAATGTCTACTTCACTCCATAAATGTCTACTTCTCTCCATAAATGTCCATAATGTCTACTTCTCTCCATAAATGTCCATAATGTCTACTTCACTCCATAAATGTCCATAATGTCTACTTCTCTCCATAAATGTCCATAATGTCTACTTCTCTCCATAAATGTCCATAATGTCTACTTCTCTCCATAAATGTCCATAATGTCTACTTCTCTCCATAAATGTCCATAATGTCTACTTCACTCCATAAATGTCCATAATGTCTACTTCTCTCCATAAATGCCCATAATGTCTACTTCACTCCATAAATACCCATAATGTCTACTTCACTCCATAAATGCCCATAATGTCTACTTCACTCCATAAATACCCATAATGTCTACTTCACTCCATAAATACCCATAATGTCTACTTCACTCCATAAATACCCATAATGTCTACTTCACTCCATAAATACCCATAATGTCTACTTCACTCCATAAGTACGTGCCCATTAATACCCAATGTTTGCTATAAGCATTAGACACTTCATCTTGTTATACTAGTTCATCAAAGTAATTTTAAATACACCGACTGTTTTACATGCACTTGTAAAAGATGTGGGAATATTTAGATATAATCACGTAATGTCACAAGTCAAAATTCGAGAGATATAACGTTTATCCACCACATTTATTGCTGTGTGTTCACTGCTGCTGTTCATGTTTGGTGTATTGTGCACAACTTGTTCAGAACTCGAGCAACAGAGTATAAACAATGAAGGAGGTTAGAATGGGTCACAGTGGGAGGCCCCTGCTAACCTTCCTGTGGTGTATACATAGTTGGATGAATGTTATTATAGCCAGCTGGCCCAGAGGCTTACTTGTTGGTCTTCAGTTTAACGACTCGCTTGATGAATGATTACATCAGTGTAGTTCTAACGTGAAGTAACGTAAAGTAACGTGAAGTAACGTAAAGTAACGGAGAAAACTGCCAGTATAACGCATTTCAAAAAAGAAAATTCTTGCCGCCAAAGAAACATTTTATGGAAACTAGAGAGGATCATTTCTACGAGTTGGAAGAGGATCAAACCTTACCACGGGTGGGGTTAGAACCCGCCATCAGTCACAAAACTACAGACCGTCGCGTTTTGCGACTCTGATCGCGGGTTCTAACCCCACCCGTGGTATGGTTTTGCAAAATCGTGTCTTTACGAGGATCACCTGACTGACAAATATATATTCATATTAAACGAGGGTGAAGAGGATTAAAAAAATGATAGAAATGATTGTGAAATTATAGTTGATAATCCAAGACAAATTGGAGAGGATTTTTTAGAAGGTACTGGACTGGTACACGACTAATTATAACCTAATAACTGTACAAGAAAAGTTGGAAATATAAACACATATGCAGTATGTGATCCTTTATTGACTACGTTTCGCCCACACAGTGGGCTTTTTCAAGTCAGTAGTTCTGTTTGTGACTTGAAAAAGCCGACTGTGTGGGCGAAACGTAGTCAATAAAGGATCACATTATACTGCACATGTTTATATTTCCATTGTGTCGGTATTTTATACCATTTATTTCCACGAGAAAAATTATTGAAAAAGATAGAGGCACTTATAACTTTGGAGGCACAAGAAGGGAAAAGATGTTAGGTAAGACATATATGCAACAGTTAGGTATCTTTATTGTGAAACGTTTCGCCTACACAGTAGGCTTCTTCAGTCAAGTACAGAAAAGTTGATAGAAGCAGAAGATGCTTGAAGACGATGTAATCAGTCCATCACCCTTAAAGTTTTGAGGTGGTCAGTCCCTCAGTCTGATTACATCGTCTTCAAGTATCTTCTGCTTCTATCAACTTTTCTGTACTTGGCTGAAGAAGCCTACTGTGTAGGCGAAACGTTTCACAATAAAGATACCTAACTGTTGCATATGTGTCTTACCTAACAACCTGTCGGTATTTTATACCATTTTAATGTTCAAGGGAAAAGATATCATACGTGATTTGTTTTATATTACTGACTATTGATTTTATTTAATGAACTAGCGATTATTCTTGTATTTTCAACGATACTTTATTTTTTAATTAATGGCATTCAGTTAGTGTTCAGTTATTAGTTGTACTAGAAATATTTAGAAATGAACATAGATGCTTAAATTTGAACTCGGGTGACTACATGTGATGTTATTTTTTATTTTTTTAAAGGGACTGACCGGTAAGCGAGTAGAAGGACTCGATCACAAGACCGAAACCTGCAGTGGCGCGTCGTCACATGACTGAGACTCGTATCAGGAGGTAAGTGACTGTGTTCATATTAAACACTTAAATCTCAATCTCTCTCTCTCTCTCTCTCTCTCTCTCTCTCTCTCTCTCTCTCTCTCCAATATGCCTCAACAATGCTACTGTTTTTTTTTTTTTTTTTTTTTTATTCGCCGGTATTCTCCCGGCCCGGGTCTTTTCCAAGTAGTGGTGACCCGGCCTTGGCTCCCTATCTGGGGAGTGTCTCGAGACTTAAGTCTCCCATGGGAGGAGGTACAAGTACCCCCTCATCTTTGGGACCAACTGTCCCCAGACCTAGCCACAGTCCTACTGTGATGGCAAGTTTCTTTCTTCAAATTTAACTGTTGTAATGCAAGTTAACATGTTCTCGTGACAAAAAGTCACCAGAGATGTATTACATATGTCCCAGTGTTTCCTGACAGTGCAGTGATAATGATAATGCAAATGGAAAATAACACAGACAATTATTATCGTTTTGAAAAACTTCTAGGCCACTTGATGTCATCTAGTACTTATATATAGGAACATTGTCGTCCCTCTTGACAGATATAATGGTTATACATTCCTGTAGGTTCGCCGGTACTTCCGGCCCGGGTCTTCTCCAGATGGCGACCCGGCGAAGTGTAACGGTAACGTCAGGCTCAGAGCTCGGCTGACTGTGGCAACTATTAGTCAGACTTTTCACCAGCAGCTAAGAAAGAAAGAACCCACTAGGTGAGAAGAATCACCTGCCAACACAGTCTGGTGGATCATTAGACTTCCCAACAGCCCCACCACTCTGCACGTCTCCACACATACCACTCACATGGCAAAATGCGTTTGTTTCTTCAGTTCCATCTCCCACATGGCCGGAGACAAGGGTCTGGTTTTAGTCTCAAGGTTTGTTTGATATGGGTTAAAATATCTGATTCTTATGGGATTTTTAACTCGCATTAAACACACGTCAGCGATAATGATAAGGGAGATGGAGAGAGAGAGAGAGAGAGAGAGAGAGAGAGAGAGAGAGAGAGACACACGGAGAGAGAAATATATATATAGCGAGAGACAGCGATATATATATATATATATATATATATATATATATATATATATAATATATATATATATAATATATATATATATATATATATATATATATATATATATATATATATATATATATATATATATAATGTCGTGCCGAATAAGCAGAACTTGCGATCTTGGCTTAAATGGCAACGCTCATCTTGCCATACAGCGTAAGCGAAAATTTGTGTATGCAATAATTTCGCCAAAATCATTCTGAGCCTAACGAAAAAAAATATATTTCACTGTGTTTGTTTAGTATTAAATTATTGTAAACAAATCTAAAATATATTTAGTTGGGTTAGGCTAAAATAAATTGTTCTTGTTATAATAAGGTTAGGTAAGTTTTCTAAGATTCTTTTAGTGCAAAATTATAATTTTTTACATTAACATTAATGAAAAATATATCTTTAAACGTATAAGAATTTTTTTTAGAAAGGACTTAGTTTTAAATGAGTTCTTGCTAATTGACCAGTTTTACATATTCAGCACGACATATATATATATATATATATATATATATATATATATATATATATATATATATATATATATATATATATATATGCAAAACAACCACTCTGAAAGAATAGAGAAATTCCAAGCGCTTTCGTGACTACTCACATTATCAAGGAACTAATGTGAGTAGTCACGAAAGCGCTTGGAATACCTGTTTACTGTGATATTATTGCATATATATATATATATATATATATATATATATATATATATATATATATATATGACAAGCCACAAGGACTTCTCAGTGCGTCATCAGGAGCTGTGCAATGTTGCAAAGGCAGCAACGGGAGAAATGAGGGGAAGTGGGTGACACTCGCCAGTAACTCTAGGGGGGGGGGGGAGAGAGATACTGGTGCTTTACCCACCTTTTAAAGACTTGAACCAACGGATATACAATTGCTCTAGGGTCCAAACCCTGAATCACCAGGGTATTCCTCCCTGTATTCCTCCACTTCTAACTGATATTTTCATTTAGACGTTTCGGTTTTGTCTTAGCGGTTTGAAGGTTGATATTAATAAAAACTCTTAATCCACGGGTCCCTCCTCACTACTCTTACAAAATCTCTATGATGTGTTAAACCATTTGTCACTTGAAGGCGCCTTTTCATTTTTCTTCCTTTTTTTCTTATAAATAGATTATTTTCTTGAAAACGTAAAACATACGAGAATGAAATTCTGTTTTAAATAACCGGATTTTCTTTAAACAAGGAATTTAGTAATTTTTTGTTGAACTTGACTCTGTGTACACACACACACACACACACACACACACACACACACACACATACACACACACATACACATGAAGATTGGGGAGGGGCAAAGAAGACCGCATACAGAGTATAGGCTAGGTGGACAAAGACTACAGACCTCACTCAGGGAGAAAGACCTTGGGGTGACCATAACACCGAGCACATCACCGGAGGCACACATCAACCAAATAACCGCTGCAGCATACGGGCGCCTGGCAAACCTGAGAATAGCGTTCCGATACCTTAATAAGGAATCGTTCAAGACATTGTACACTGTGTATGTTAGGCCCATACTGGAGTATGCAGCACCAGTCTGGAACCCACACCTAGTCAAGCTCGTTAAGAAGTTAGAGAAAGTACAAAGGTTTGCAACAAGGCTAGTCCCAGAGCTCAGGGGAATGTCGTACGAGGAAAGGTTGAGGGAAATCGGACTGACGACACTGGAGGACAGAAGGGTCAGGGGAGACATGATAACGACATACAAGATACTGCGGGGAATAGACAAGGTGGACAGAGATAGGATGTTCCAGAGAGGGGACACAGGGACAAGGGGTCACAACTGGAAGCTGAAGACTCAGACGAGTCACAGGGTCGTTAGGAAGTATTTCTTCAGTCATAGAGTTGTCAGGAAGTGGAATAGCCTAGCAAGTGAAGTAGTGGAGGCAGGAACCATACATAGTTTTAAGAAGAGGTATGATACAGCTCAGGAAGCAGAGAGAGAGAGGACCTAGTAGCGATCAGTGAAGAGGCGGGGCCAGGAGCTGAGTCTCGACCCCTGCAACCACAATTAGGTGAGTACAATTAGGTGAGTACATACAGGAAGGGCACTGCAGTGGAAAAGAGAAAACCTGACAGGGAGGCAACAACGAGTCATGGTACGTGATGAGGTATCACAGTGGGCACCTGTGACGAGCGGGGTCCCACAGGGGTCAGTCCTAGGACCAGTGCTGTTTTTGATATATGTGAACGACATGATGGAAGGGTTAGACTCAGAAGTGTCCCTGTTTGCAGATGATGTGAAGTTAATGAGGAGAATTAAATCAGATGAGGACCGGGCAGGACTTCAAAGAGACCTGGACAGACTGGACACCTGGTCCAGCAACTGGCTTCTCGAATTTAACCCCGCCAAACGCAAAGTCATGAAGATCGGGGAAGGGCAAAGAAGACCGCAGACGGAGTATAGGCTAGGTGGCCAAAGACTGCAAACCTCACTCATTGTGAAAGATCTTGGGGTGAGTATGACACCGAGCACATCTCCAGAAGCACACATCAACTAGATAACTGCTGCAGCTTATGGGCGCATGACAAACCTGAGAACAGCGTTCCGATACCTTAGTAAGGAATCGTTCAAGACACTGTACACCGTGTACGTCAAGCCCATACTGGAGTATACAGCACCAGTTTGGAACCCACACTTGATCAAGCACGTCAAGAAATTAGAGAAAGTGCAAAGGTTTGCGACAAGGTTAGTTGCAGAGTTAAGGGAAATGTCCTACGAAGAAAGGTTAAGGGAAATCGGCCTGACGACACTGGAGGACAGGAGGGTTAAGGGAGACATGATAACGACATACAAAATACTGTCTGGAATAGACAAGGTGGACAGAGACAGGATGTTCCAGAGAGGAGACACAGAAACAAGGGGTCACAATTGGAAGTTGAAGACCCAGATGAGTCAAAGGATGTTAGGAAGTATTTCTTCAGTCATACAGTAGTCAGGAAGTGGAATAGCCTATCAAGTGAGGTAGTGGAGGCAGGAACCATACATAGCTTTAAGATGAGGTATGATAAAGCTCATGGAGCAGGGAAAGAGAGGACCTAGTAGCGCTCAGTGAAGAGGCGGGGCCAGGAGCGAAGTCTCAACCCCTGCAACCACAATTAGGTGAGTACACACACACACACACACACACACACACACATAGAGAAAGAGAAAGAGAAAAAGAGAGCAGTCTTCAAAACAAATAAAAGAAAGTAATGAACTAAGACTCCTAAAATACAACTCGCAATACAACAGTAATGTTTACACAACTTACAAAACATTGCCAGACAAAATCCTATACTGTATAGCACTATATATATATATATATATATCTATATATATATATATCTAGGTAGTAGGTTGGTAGACAGCAACCGCCCAGGGAGGTACTACCGTCCTGCCAAGTGAGTGTAAAACGAAAGCCTGTAATTGTTTTACATGATGGTAGGATTGCTGGTGTCTTTTTATTGTCTCATAAATATGCAAGATTACAGGTAAGTCTTGCTACTTCTACTTACACTTAGGTCACACTAAACATACATGTACAAGCATATATATACACACCCCTCTGGGTTTTCTTCTATTTTCTTTCTAATTCTTGTTCTTGTTTATTTCCTCTTATCTCCATGGGGAAGTGGAACAGAATTCTTCCTCTGTAAGCCATGCGTGTCGTAAGAGGCGACTAAAATGCCGGGAGCAAGGGGCTAGTAACCCCTTCTCCTGTATATATTACTAAATTTAAAAGGAGAAACTTCAGTTTTTTCTTTTGGGCCACCCCACCTCAGTGGGATACGGCTGGTACGTTGAAAGAAGAAGATACATATATATATATATATATATATATATATATATATATATATATATATATATATATATATATATATATATATATATATATATATATATATACCAAAAAGTAGCATTATTTGTAAAGTATGCAAGAAGCTGATAAATTAGACACGAGCAACACTTGGGTGTCTTTAATGAAGAAACATTTTGCCACACAGTGGCTTCATGAGTCCTATATAAAGAAGAATGGTGAAGAACAGGAGTAGTTTGAGGTAATCAGTCCCTCAGCCAAGAGTCGGTGTAATCAGTCCATCAGTCTTGAAAAGACTGGTTATTACACGAGGTGGACAAGAGGGCCACGAGGTGGACAAGAGGGCCACGAGGTGGACAAGAGGGCCACGAGGTGGACAAGAGGGCCACGAGGTGGACAAGAGGGCCACGAGGTGGACAAGAGAGCCACGAGGTGGACAAGAGGGCCACGACATGGACAAGACATTTTTTGTCGATCAACAATGACATCGGCACAGCCAGGAAGACTACTGACATCACTGTCTTTATTTTGTTCTGTGTAATGAAATAAGCTCGACAGTATACACAGAAAAGCAGATTATTAATGTCATGGGGGAGCGCTAATCCTGAGGGAATTATACAGCGCCTGAGGAGGGGGATAAAAGGCATTCAGGATTAATTCAGGGAATTGGAGCACAGATACAATTCCCTGGATCAAGAACCCACTCACCAGCATCAAGGAACCTCCCTTGAGGGGACAGAGGTGGAGAGAAAAGCCGCAGTTGTCATGGCGACCATGCAGAGATGCTGGTCAGAGCTGGCAGTGCAAAGCCACTGGGCTCTGCCAGGCGCCAAAGCCTGAGTGACTTACCACTGCACGAGGCAGCAGATGTAAGCTTGCAACATGCAAGAGTGATTGCTGCCTTGAGGTAATGAACCGGAGGCTTAGAACTAAATTGTAAGTACCTAACAAAACTGACGCTGAGGCAGAGTTGTTGACATGACAGCAACACAGAGAAAGCCACTTATAGACAGCGATATCTGAGCTGGCCCAGGTGACAGCTCAACTGGTTTAATGGCTTTCTTTAAGCCACTCCACTGCGCCTACCGCTCGGAGAGAGAATTCGGATCTTACACAGGGCAGACCACGGCTGGAATACAGCAACAAAGGGGTCGCCTGGGCCAGACACTCACCCCCGGGATAGCCCGAAATGAGGCACACTAACACAGCGCAAACAAATGCCTCTGAAATATCCTCAGTAGGTCACCATTGGCCACCAATCTTGTTACGCAAAAAAGTTAATGAGTAGAATTTTTTTATTTAGTTAACGAGAATTGAAACCGATTTAAATGTTAAATGTAGAAAATATTACTTAGTTTTTTTTTATAGATTTTTTTTTTGTTGGGAGAAAACATTTTTAGTTGAAAAAAAGTGTGTTGAAACTTTGCAGTTTGGAAAATTACGATTTATTTAGGAACCATATACTAATATTCGTCAAGGAGCCACAGGAAGACCTAATTGCCTCGGGGGGCAAATAGATTTTTTTTTTTTTTTGAAAGAAAGGGTATCATATTTCATTCTTTTCAACATATTAGAAATGCGTTTATGGTATTGTATATGTCAGAAACCTGTAATTACAAAATACTGTGGTGTGGAGTTCCTCTTGAATCTATTAAAATAAGGGTATAAGAAAGTGAGTGATGCTAGGGTAAGTGTCGACTTAAATTTACAAACGTAACAAGCATTGGCCAATCAACTTGATGTTGACAATTCCGGGTGAGAACACACATGATAATGAGGATTCTAATTGAAAGCAAACATTGAGCCACACTGAGGCAACTGTGATCATAGTTTTGATGGAGAAGTGTGATGGAGCTGTGTTATGAAGAAGTGTGATGGAGCTGTGTTGTGAAGAAGTGTGATGGAGCTGTGTTGTGAAGAAGTGTGATGGAGCTGTGTTATGGAGAAGTGTGATAGAGCTGTGTTATGAAGAAGTGTGATGGAGCTGTGTTATGAAGAAGTGTGATGGAGCTGTGTTATGAAGAAGTGTGATGGAGCTGTGTTATGGAGAAGTGTGATAGAGCTGTGTTATGAAGAAGTGTGATGGAGCTGTGTTATGAAGAAGTGTGATGGAGCTGTGTTGTGAAGAAGTGTGATGGAGCTGTGTTATGAAGAAGTGTGATGGAGCTGTGTTGTGAAGAAGTGTGATGGAGCTGTGTTATGAAGTGTGATGGAGCTGTGTTATGAAGAAGTGTGATGGAGCTGTGTTATGGAGAAGCATGATGGAGCAGTGTTACGAAGAAGCATGATGGAGCAGTGTTACGAAGAAGCATGATGGAGCAGTGTTATGGAGAAGCATGATGGAGCAGTGTTACGAAGAAGCATGATGGAGCAGTGTTATGGAGAAGCATGATGGAGCAGTGTTACGAAGAAGCATGATGGAGCAGTGTTATGGAGAAGCATGATGGGGCAGTGTTACGAAGAAGCATGATGGAGCAGTGTTATGGAGAAGCATGATGGGGCAGTGTTACGAAGAAGCATGATGGAGCAGTGTTATGGAGAAGCATGATGGAGCAGTGTTACGAAGAAGCATGATGGAGCAGTGTTACGAAGAAGCATGATGGAGCAGTGTTACGAAGAAGCATGATGGAGCAGTGTTATGGAGAAGCATGATGGAGCAGTGTTACGAAGAAGCATGATGGAGCAGTGTTATGGAGAAGCATGATGGGGCAGTGCTACGAAGAAGCATGATGGAGCAGTGTTATGGAGAAGCATGATGGGGCAGTGTTACGAAGAAGCATGATGGAGCAGTGTTATGGAGAAGCATGATGGAGCAGTGTTACGAAGAAGCATGATGGAGCAGTGTTATGGAGAAGCATGATGGGGCAGTGCTACGAAGAAGCATGATGGAGCAGTGTTATGGAGAAGCATGATGGGGCAGTGCTACGAAGAAGCATGATGGAGCAGTGTTACGAAGAAGCATGATGGAGCAGTGTTATGGAGAAGCATGATGGAGCAGTGTTACGAAGAAGCATGATGGAGCAGTGTCATGGAGAAGCATGATGGAGCAGTGTCATGGAGAAGCATGATGGGGCAGTGCTACGAAGAAGCATGATGGAGCAGTGTCATGGAGAAGCATGATGGAGCAGTGTTATGGAGAAGCATGATGGGGCAGTGTTACGAAGAAGCATGGAGCAGTGTTATGGAGAAGCATGATGGGGCAGTGTCACGAAGAAGCATGATGGAGCAGTGTCACGATGAAGCATGATGGGGCAGTGTCACGAAGAAGCATGATGGAGCAGTGTTATGGAGAAGCATGATGGAGCAGTGTTATGGAGAAGCATGATGGAGCAGTGTTATGGAGAAGCATGTCGAAGCTATGCGATAGTGCTAATTCTTGTGATCCTTTCCTTATCCTCGTTCATCTCGTTACACACAACCTGAAATTAGGTCAAATAACTTACACATAAAAACACTTGGTGCTTTTGCAATGGCTGTTGCGGTATTAATACAACATTGTATTTGTATACACAAAATAACACACAATTATCATGCTCACCTGACCAGCATGTTGATTTTACTTCCCCTCTGATGAACTATCCCACCTGGTGTTATAGTCAACATTACTGACGTTGTAGAAGAATAATCATGCATAATTTAGAAAATATAACTTGAATAATCCATGAAGAAACGAGCAACAGACGAATAATTCAGTTAATAAAGTGGTATCGAATGAGACAAGTGTCACAATAATTGTGACCGCTGAGCTACGGAGCTTTTAATGTTCCACAGAAGGCACTGTTGTGACCTGTCTGCGTTAGAGAGCACCGTCTGTGACCTAACTGCTCTTTCGCACGTTCGTCGTTGTCCAAGAGTGTGGCTTAGCTCTCACTATGGCGCCTTAAACCACTCAGCTAGGTAGCCTGTGTACAAGCCATGTTTTTCCCTAGTACCGGACACGCCAGTAAACCTCAGGCGCGGTCTCCACAGCTACTTCATTCTTCTATATGCTTGAGGCTCACTGGTGTACCTCAAGCCATGCTGGACTATCTCCTTCATTATGTCACTGGAGGCTATAAGTGAGAGCAGAAATGCAGGTAATATTATCTCTTGCCTTGTGAACTCCTATTACCCCAATGGCTATGGAAGTGTTACTTGATACCATTAGTGTTCTTCCAGCGGCAGATTTAATCCCTTTCTGTGCACTAATATCTGAAGTGCGTCCTATTCTCTCATTTGGTTTAGCCTGGAACGGAGTGTGCAAACATCAAGAAAAAGATAAACCGAAAATACGTGAACATTCAATTTATTCATCCTCTTCTCAATATTCTTCTACTCATTTAATTTGTCCACAAGGATTCTTTCGATAGCCTGATGACCCAGTGTTGCTCCCAGTAGATGTGAGGCACGATCTTGAAACACTGTAGCGAGATGGAGAATAGAGGCAGTGAAAATGTCACTTTAAGGACAATGTATAATGTGAATGTTGAAGAAAATTTGTGGGTGGTATACTTGAAGGGAGGTTGTTTCGGGGTGGAACGTTCCCGCGGCCCGGTCCATGGCCAGGCCTTAAGAAAGATATAGTTAGGAGAAGAAGGGGTGGCTGAGATGGTTTTGTCAGTTGAAAAGGATGAGCATAATAAAATTACAAAAGTGGTGTATTAATTTGGAGTGGGAGGATGGAGGGGCAGGGTTCATCTCCAGAAAGGTTGATGAGAGGGATGAGGGAGGTTTTGAGTTTGTGGCTTGAGTGTCTAGCAGGCGTATGTGAACATGGAGTGGAGACAAACGGATTTTAGGTTTTTAACCTGCTGTTAGAGTAAATAATTATCTAGACTTGTGTCCTGGAGGTAGAAGGGACAATGCCTGTGTTCTGGACATAAGGGTTAAGAGATGTCACAGTTCCAAGTGATTTGAACTGCGAAGTCCTGGAACTTCTGGCAGGACGGCTATTGAATGAATAATGGAGAATGTGCTTCCTTTTTCGCGTCAAAGTTCCTTGGTGGGAGATGGCCGATATATAAGAAAATCGGACACAATATAACACTGTTTTTTCTGTGTGAGATCATAGATTAGTCCCGGTAAGACTAAGAAAAAAATCTTGATTTTAATCTTACCAGGATTAATCTGTTTTGATCCCAAACACAGAAAAACATTGTGTCTGTTGATGAGAGGGGCTGGATACTTGAGTATCAGCGCGTGTTTCGTGTGCACTATACGTGAAGATGTTTCTGTTGTCTTGTGTGAGCTAATCCGAGGGTTCCTGTGTGTTTTTGTGTGCGCCAAGTGAGTGTCTCATCGTGTGTTTTGTGTGGACTTCACCTGAGCGTGCAAGTGTGAGTCTATAAATGCAATTACACCTGGTGTGCGTGATTATAATATTTAATTTGCTGCTTGTCACTATCATATATGAAAGAGAAGCGTGATGGTGAACTTGGCTACAACTGACATGCAAGCTATTGGTAACTGTCTTTTGTTAAGTCATTTTAACTGCTTTACCTGCTAATCTTAGTATTACATGACCAGTTCTGTCATCTGTGAAACTGAAACTGAAACACACTATGTATTATCAAAATATATATTAGTGATCAACCAGTTACCTTTCACTAAATGGCTCACAAAGTATTTCTAACAGGGCAACATTGATCGTAGATATAATTCTGGTAGATAATAAGTTGCAAACGTAACAGATGTATAGGATTTCATATCCAGTTCAGGCCACAGTGGGCGCTGGCTGTCTCAGTGTGGCAATAATGACGTATTTAGTTGACGTCATCCCTAAACACTGTGTTGCTGTCCCGTAGCTGGATCGCTAGTGCACTCAGCTCGCATACTGAGGTCCGGAGTTCAATTCCCCGGTACGACTGGATAACATTAGGACGTGTTTCCGTAAGATACCTGCTGTCCCTGTTCGCCCATCAGTATAAAATGGGTACCTGGGTGTTAATGGACTGGTGTGGGTCGCATCCTGGGATAAGACTCGCCTCATTTGCCCGAAATGTTCTGCATAACAAGCGGCTTTCTATATGTCATTGATATCAGCTATGGTCTGTATACCTTGTACATGTACTTGTAGAAATAAAGATATTTTTATTAGTTAAACTACACAGTCAAATGTAAACCCAAAATTAGATAAATTGCCACCAAAGCCCAGGAGCAAAACTGTGTAATTT
This sequence comes from Cherax quadricarinatus, assembly GCF_038502225.1. Taxonomy (NCBI): domain Eukaryota; kingdom Metazoa; phylum Arthropoda; class Malacostraca; order Decapoda; family Parastacidae; genus Cherax; species Cherax quadricarinatus. Next base: position 23,145,965 of record NC_091334.1, on the reverse strand, counting down.
GCAGGCGGGGTATTAAACGAATCAGAGAAATGTGTGGTTTAGTCTTTCATTTTCCCGTGGTGGAATATAGTTACGAGTCTCTTCGTGCATGTATTGCATTAGAAAAACATTTATAATGGCATGTCTGTGTGTTGTGTGTTTACTAGCATGAGAGAGAGAGAGAGAGAGAGAGGGGGGGAGGGAGAGGGAGGGAGAGGGAGAGGGAGGGAGAGGGAGAGGGAGAGAGCGAGAACGAGAACGCTAGCGAGCAGGTGGTTTTATGCTTTTTGCAAACCCAGATCGTAACACCCCAGTGTTCCACTTGCCTCAGAGGCACTCACCTTGCACATCTGTTACACAGTCAAACAATACACATATACGAGGAGCCAGTTAATCAGTATCATGTCTGCTTACAGTAGGGGCTTCATTACCAGTGTTCACCTCACACCTAGTTTAAAAAAAAAAAACTATACCACGGGTGGGGTTAAAACCCGCGATCAGAGTCTCAAAATTCCGGACCGTCGCGTTAGCCACTGACCCATTGGCTAACGCGACGGTCTGGAGTTTTGAAAGACTGATCGCGGGTTCTAACCCCCACCCCTGGTATGGTTTGTTTACAATCGAATCATTACGATTTCGCGAGTCACACAGTTTCGTGAACGCTCATCATCCTGAGATCACCAACTTTGGGACAGTTTTAAACGAGCCTTTGGGACAATTTTGAACGACAGGATACTGGAGAATTTTAATAAAAATGATGACCACACGTCATGAATGCTGCAGACATGGTCATGGAGGTGCCATTATCTTATCCCACATTGATTTAGTCAGTGTGGCAAACAAGCAAAGAAAAAACACCACAAATTTTAGTAAAACACGCTGATCTGGCTTATTTTGGAGTGGCACTTGGAGAACAAGACAAGTCTTGGGCTGACCATACGGTTTGCAGAACCTGTATAGAATACTTATGACAGTGGAAAAATAGGCAAAGGAAAAAATTTAAACTTGGGTGTACCTTTATTGTGGAAAAAAACACCACGACGATTGTTAATGTGAAAGGTTTCAGTCGATACAAGAAAGTCAAGTGGGAATATCCTGATGTAGAGTCAGCAAGGAGACCTGTGCCACACAGCAAAGACGTTCCCATACTAGTGTTTACAACACTGCCTGACCTTCCCTTGACAGATGTCGAAGAAACTCAGATTTTAGGATGTAACACAAGTTTTAGCAGTGGAAGTGAACTTGAAGTAAACATTTCAACAGCCCAGCAGTTCTCCCAAGAACAAATCAACAATCTGTTAAGTGACCTCAGTTTGTTAAAGCAAACATCTGAACTTTCAGCATCCAGACTAAAAACAAAATAGAACTGTCTACAACAGAAGTTAAAATAACAGCTTATCGGACAAGAGAGGTTGAACACCTTCGTTGCTTTAGCCAAGATCAAGAACTTGAATACTGCAGTAACATTCCTGGACTTCGAGCAGGACTTCGGATATCGACCAGGAGATTGGCGGCTGTTTATAGACAGCTCCATTAGAAGCTTGAAATGTATCTTATTGCAAAATGGCAGCCAATGTGCATCTCTTCCAATTGCTCACTCAACAAAACTTAACAAGAATACGAAATAGCAAAATAGTATCGCTATCATGAGCACAAGATATCTGTTTGTGTCTATCTGAAGATGGTAAACTTTTTTAGGGAACAAAGTGGATATACAAAGTACTCTTGTTTCATCTATTTATGGGACAATAGGACGTGGGCGAAACATCATTAACAAGCTATTGGTTGACAAGCATAACATTATTCTGCCATCACTTCACATTAAGTTAGGGTTAATGAACCATTTCGTTCAGGCCCTGAACAGAGATGACAAATATATTTGTAGGTCATTCCCTGGACTAAGTATGGAACAACCGAAAGCTGGAATCTTTGATGGTCCTCAAATTCGAAAGCTTATCAAGAATTCTAATTTCACAAAATGTATGTCTGGTGTTAAAGTTCTTGCATGATGCAGGTATGTGTCATTTGTCAAGAACTTCTTGGATAATCACACAGCAGACAATTATGAAACATTTCAACAAGCTTTAGGAATTTAGGTATTAATATGAGGATAAAGGTTCACTTTCTCCATAGCCACCTAGACAGATTTCCACATAATCTTGATGAGGAATAAGAGAAGAGGTTCCAGCAACATATAAAGATGATGGAGGAAAGATATCAATGGAAGTGGGACACACACATAGTGGCTGACTATTGCTGGAGCCTCCAACAGGACTGTGCTGATGACCAACATAGAAAAAAATCTTAAAGCAATGTTTTTATATGCAGTAATTAGTGATATTTGAATTATCTTACTATGTTAATGTTTTTTATGCAGAATGAAATGCTGGTATGTATTATATGATTTGACTTTTGCATGATCTAAAAAAAAATAATTTTAACGAGATTTGTAAGTCAGTCCGCCTGAACAATATATTTTTCACATATATTATGTTTATCAATGGGACTCCAAATTTATAAAAAAACTAGAGCCAATTAAGCAAAACTGATGACATATTCGTAATCATCACCATAAACTTACCCTAAAATCGGTGTAATATCATTGACCAGAAAATGACATTAATATGTTTAAAAATGAGACAGGTAGGTAACACCTCTTAGTTTGTGAGACAAGAGTTGTTTATATTACCTACTGTTGTAACTCCATTTTGTGTGTGTGTGTGTGTGTGTGTGATATTTATGTAAAAATATATATGAAATACAATTGAATATTTAAGTAACATAATCAATGTTTATAACTCAGGGAGTCATAACTACATTGTGGGATCGATAGTTGCTGTTCTCACTGTCATCACGTCGAGGCCAGCATGACGGGTTGTTCCCTTTTTGTTAACTGCGAGTGCATTTCGACAACTATATGCACAACATATATTCTAAACAATGGGAAAGAAATGCCTCCAGGAACTGGTTCTTGAGGGACATAGTGTCGTATATTTGTGTGTGTTTGAAGACTCTTTGCTCTGAGTCACATTGTCTTACCTAGCGACTCAAGAGTCTTTGACACAGTCGAGAGAGAGAGAACTACTCAGACCCAGAAAACACTAGGTTAGATAAGGCAAGATTCGTTAGGAAACAGGACAAGTGTTTCTTGACACAGGTCTTAGCCATAAAATGACCCGCCACGGGAGTATTTTGTCAAATGAGCGAAGCTTTCCGCTGACTTACCTGTTCAACCACCGTGAAAATATGCAATATATTTGCTGCTGCTTTCCGAAAAATCCTGTTTTCTCGAGTAAAACAAACTTTCTCATGCTTCTGTTAAGTGTTCTCTTTTATCTTAGTTGTGTTGAAAATAAATGTTGGTGTTTAATGCTGCTGTCATTATCATAGTGTTGTTAATGCTGCAGTCATTATCAGTGTTGTTAATGCTGCAGTCATCATTATCACAGTGTTGTTAATTCTGCAGTCATTATCACAGTGTTGTTAATGCTGCAGTCATCATTATCACAGTGTTGTTAATGCTGCAGTCATCATTATCACAGTGTTGTTAATGCTGCAGTCATCATTATCACAGTGTTGTTAATGCTGCAGTCATCATTACCAGTGTTATTAATTCTGCAGTCATCATTATCACAGTTGTTAATGCTGCAGTCATTACCACAGTGTTAATGCTGCAGTCATTACCACAGTGTTGTTAATTCTGCAGTCATTACCACAGTGTTAATGCTGCAGTCATTACCACAGTGTTAATGCTGCAGTCATTACCACAGTATTCATGTTAATGCTGCAGTCATCACTATTACCAGAGTTTTGGTTTTGTACAATGTAAACTGATAATTCTGCCAACATGTCAGGTTACGTCTGGAGTTTTAATGTATCGTGTAAACTGATAACGCTGCTAATATACCATAAAACCACTGTGCTGCTTGGTATGATGAGAAATGATAATTCCGTCAGCGTCTAAGTATAATGAGATGAAAGTGAAGCGAGTGTGAATGAAGAGAGAGTATAGTGAGAATAAAGTATGAAGTGGGAGAAGTAAACAGGGCGAAAGTGGAGAAACTACTGAATTTTTCCTTATTTACTTTATTGATCTTTCTTGTTTCACATGAAATTGTTCAGTTTGTCCTTCTGTCCACCCATTCATCGAGTGGTTTTCTTGTTCCAAGTTGTTAGTATAAACACAGCTGTGTCAGAGCCACATATCCTTTGCAATATTGGATGTAAACAAATCCACCGCTGTGCTTTTATGATACTCTTTCTTCTTAATGTATTAAAAACGTTATTCTTACCCCAGAAAATGATTATTACGTAGTGTATTTATTATTGCTGGTCAGTCAGTGGCCAGGAGAGTGATGTGTGTTGTGCAGTAGAGGAAGCACAACAGATGGAGCAAGATGTAGGCGAGTGAGATGGTGATTTTTTTTTTTTTTTGCAAGTTTATACCATAGGTTAGTCTATTTTAAATAATATAAATGCCCCTAAACAGGCAGGTCATTTACCTTTTAGGAGCCAGGACTTTTATTTTACGTTACGCAGTCAAAGAAAAAAAAAGGTAACAATGGTCGATATTAACAGTTTTCATTTTAATTTTGGGGGTGCCACTCTCATAACCCTCTTCTCTACAAAACAGGCATGAGGTGACTGAAGTGTGTGTGTGTGTGCGTGCGTGTGTGTGTGTGTGTGTGTGTGTGTGTGTGTGTGTGTGTGTGTGTGTGTGTGTGTGTGCGTGTGTGTGTGTGTGTATTCATTTGTACTTTCCTGTTTGTGGTTTCAGAGGTAGATTCACAGACCTTTCCCCGCCTCTTTGCTGGTCGCTACTCGTTCCACACACTCCCTTCTTCAAGAGTTTATCATCCCCCTTTGTGTGTGCGCGCACGCGCTCTCACCTAATTGTGGCTGCAGGGGTCGAGTCATAGCTCCTGTCCTTGGTGTGTGTGTGTGTGTGTGTGGATTGGTCAATAAATTCTGTGAAGACGTGAAAGGTGTCTGGATGTGTCATATTTGTGTTTCAGTAATGAGCATGTCATTTTATTGCCTCATGTCTGTGAGTGTCTTTGTTTTAGTATATTTGTGATGGATTTTCTTTATGACGAGTATTTTCTTGCACAAAAATCCCATCCAGCAGAGATACATAACCAAACATAAAATCTCTCGGCGTATATGTTATCGCCAGATAGAAAAAAAAATACCAAAAAGTACCTTACGTGAGCATGTACAACTGCAGTGTGTTCCGGGGGTCAACGCTCCCTTTAATATCCATATATAATTTAGGCTAAGTAATAACTAAGTCAGAGCTGCAGAAATTAAACTTTCTTCCCATTTTCTACATTTATAAAATTTTACCATCAAAACAGTAGAAAGTCCCCCAGAGTTGTGGTAACTTTGATCATTATCCTAAATTAAAGTTACATAAGCAAAGTTAAAATGCTTACCACAATGTTCGTTGATTTTCTTTCCCACGAGATGCACCTTAAAACACTTCCACCGTTTGTGTTGATTTTTATCTTGGGCAGGAACGGAGGGGCCCAAAAAATCACTCTGGGTCTATGAGGAGTTATATATATATATATATATATATATATATATATATATATATATATATATATATATATATATATATATATATATATATAGTGTAATTCATTCACAAAATAATAGTCGAAATAAAAATTGGAAGGTTATTAAAGTAGGCTAGCTGTTGCTGGTTGCAAAGGGGCCCCCATAACAGTTCAAGGTTCAGGGGCCCCCATAACAGTTCAAGGTTCAGGGGCCCCCATAACAGTTCAAGGTTCAGGGGCCCCTGAAATGTATGTCCGTCACTGATCTCGGTAAGACCCACGTTCCTATACTGGAGATTTTAACTTTACCTGTGAAACTTGGCAGTGAGAGCAAGAACCTGCTTACAGTTACATTCTGCTCACGTTATACTGACCTCGTTCATGTGTCGGCTACATTATGTTGTTGGTAGCATTGTTGCTGCCAGACTACTGATAATTCCAGTATTCTGTTGCTGCTAGTATTCTGTTGCTGTTAGTATTCTGTTGCTGTTAGTATTCTGTTGCTGTTAGTATTCTGTTGCTGTTAGTATTCTGTTGCTGTTAGTATTCTGTTGCTGTTAGTATTCTGTTGCTGCTAGTATTCTGTTGCTGTTAGTATTCTGTTGCTGCTAGTATTCTGTTGCTGTTAGTATTCTGTTGCTGCTAGTATTCTGTTGCTGTTAGTATTCTGTTGCTGCTAGTATTCTGTTGCTGCTAGTATTCTGTTGCTGTTAGTATTCTGTTGCTGCTAGTATTAGGTTGCTACCATAATTCTGTTGTTGCCAGCATTCGTGTTGCTGCAAGTAAGATAAGATTTTGTTCGGATTTTTAACCCCGGAGGGTTAGCCACCCAGGATAACACAGTCAGTGTATCATCGAGGGACTGTGTACCTTATTTCCATTGGGGTCCTCAGTCTTGTCTTCCAAGATGCGACCCACACCAATCGACTAACACCCAGGTCCCTACTTGCTTGCTAGGTGAACGCGACAACAGGTGTAAGGAAACACACCCAGTGTTACCACCCTTTCCAGGGATCGAACACGGACACATAGCGTGGGAAGCGAGAGCGTTGCCTACCAGGCCAAGGGACACTGATGCTGAAAAAATTCCGTCGCTGCCAACATTGTGGCTGCCACCATTCTCATACTACCAGAATTATGTTACTCTCTAAATTCTGTTGATGGCTGCATTCTGTCGAGTTTCCGAATTCTGATAATGATAACATACTATTACCGCCTTCGTTCCTTATATCCCAGCATTCTGTTCCAGCTGTCTTGTCGAAAAAAATCTTGCCAGGTTCACTTCACAATTCTCGTAATTCAATATTCATTAACATTTTTAATAGCAAATTCATTACACTCGAAGCAGTTATATACTGTATAACTGCGTCTGTATATATACCTTTATGAAGTTTACATTCATATTCTGATTATGTACGTATATACGTGATGTGAATATATACGCAAGTGTTGTGTATGCGCCTGATAGTGTAGTGTTTATACTCTTTGATAATGTACTTCAGTGTATATACCAGCTCTGATATTAAAGGGTGTAGCTTACTATACATACATTCTCTCAGTACTGGGGTGTAGTGTATATACCTGCTGTGATAACCTGAGGCGTACTATATACCTGCTGTACTTTAATGTATATACATGCTCTAATATCGGGTACAGCTTAGTATATATACATTCTCCGATTAAGTACTAATGTATAGTGTATGTACCTGCTCTAATAATCTGGGGTGTACATTGTGTCCACAGTTAGGTCCAGTGATCTCCCAAGCCAATTGCAGAGGTCACTGCACCTTTTTGTGACTTTTCTTTGGGGGTACGTGAAGAACACAGTTTACGTACCACCACTACCTGCAACCCTGGACGAGCTGAAAATTTCGATCACTGAAGCAGTTCGCATGATAACACCAGATATGCTGCAGAGCGTCTGGACCGAACTGGACTATCCATGTTTTGCCGAGCAACCAGAGTGGCGCACATTGAGCGCCTTTAATGCTACACTATACCACATAAAACTGAATGAAATCCTACATCTGAAGCTACTGTGAAAGATTATTACAATAAAGTTACATGTTATATCTGTTTGAAATCAGGGAGTGTATTTGTGGACACCTGCTCTGAATTGGAAGCAGTTTATACCTGCCCTGACAAAGAACTTATATGTGGTGTATATTCCTCCATGTGTAATATATATACCCGCTCTGATTATAGTAATTTGTGAGAGTATGTAGTACTTTATGATAATGTTCTTGGATAGTGTGTATATACCTGCTGTGATAATGTACTTTAGCCTAGTGTATATACCTGCTCTGAAACTGTACTTGGGTACAGAGTGTATATTGTAGTTGCTCTGACAACGAGAAGATAAGATTCTTGGAAGCAAGAGGTCATATTTTCCATAACGTTGTAATTATCGACTAATTACTCATCAGTAAATTTTCCTACCGTGAAATTATCAGCCTGAGAGAGTACAGCGAGAAGTCTAAGGATAGTGGGGAGAGAGAGAGCGCGAGACCAAGCGAGCGAGCGAGCGAGCAAAAATCTCAAAATTAATCTGGAGTCTTGCTTCCGATTAATTAGAAGTGCCTTCACCTTCACTTCCTGTCCATCCACACTGCTGTCGTGAGCAACACAGGTGTAGGGCGTGAATGTGGGCCCATGTAAGGAGATTTAATAAATAATATCTTGGGTGTTTTAGATTGATGGACACAATGATATATGGAATATATAATTGAAATTTGGTCAATTGTTTTGAAACACATTGTACAGTAGTGAAGGTAAAAAATTGATTGTTGCTGGTATTGCTGTTGCTGTGGTGGCTGTTGCTGTGGTGGCTGTTGCTGTGGTGGCTGCTGCTGTGGTGGCTGTTGCTGTGGTTGCTGCTGCTGTAGTGGCTGCTGCTTCTGTGGCTGCTGTGGCTGCGGCTGCTGTGGCTGCTGCTTCTGTGGCTGCTGCTTCTGTGGCTGCTGCTTCTGTGGCTGCTGCTGCTTCTGTGGCTGCTGCTGCTTCTGTGGCTGCTGCTGCTTCTGTGGCTGCTGCTGCTTCTGTGGCTGCTGCTGCTTCTGTGGCTGCTGCTGCTGCTGTGGCTGCTGCTGCTGTGGCGGCTGCTGCTGCTGCTGTGGCTGCTACTGCTGCTGACCCAACTCTTTGGGTATTACTTCCTCTAGTAGGCCCCGCCCACCAGTGACGATGCCTTTCACTGTTGCGCCTTATCAGACTCCGGTATATAAGCGTCTATCTTCCTGTCTATAGTTCAGTTTTGTCAAGACTACTTCCCACTTATTGCAAGACTGAGGGACCGATTTCCTCATCTTTAACTGTCCATTTGAAAATCTTCTACCAAGGCTGAAAGACTGTTTACCTGGTCTTTGACTGTCTTAATGTCAAGTTAACCTACAAGGGCATTACCTCCAGCATTAGAGTTGACAAACACAGTACCAGCAAAAATTAAAGACAAGAGTCAGTTCAGGAAGGTACTTTCTTGCTACCTAAATGTTTGTCTTAACACGGCTCTTACAGTGAGTCGTCTCTGTCGTAATGACAGGAACGCCAGCAAGTCAGTGTGGCTGCTCTAATAACGCTACAACTGACATAAATTCTTCCTTTCTCATAAGCGAGATACCAGTGGCACGCTTAAGTACATGCCTGGGACCACTAAAGCGCACACCTTAGACGGGGTCTACCCGAGCGAAGCGGAATATCCTCAGCAGGTGAGGTGGTGTCGGAGGATAACCCATCCTCAAGATTCGTCTCTCCGTTCTCGGACGCATTTTTCGGAATAGTCTTCTCGACGAAACATTAACTAAAAAAGTTAAACTCCTCAAAAAGCGTTCGTAATGACGCTTTATACAAGGTATGTCAGGCCCGTCAGAGAACGTGTACGACCAAAATATAGACTAAGCACAAGGAAACATATCTAGAAGAGAAATTTGGACAAAGGCACCAAATCTTCCTTACTTCCAGGGATGAGAACTCGTGACTAAAATTAGGGAATGGGAGTTTAAGCGCCATCGGCTCCAAATTAAATCTACAACCGAAAGTAAACACAAGAACAAAGCCCAAATTTTGGGGTTATTATTGCCCTGGGAATAAGTAATCAAGTTAAATCTAAGAAGGTAAAGATACAATAAAATTTCGTAAAGGATATGCACCAAATGCTTTCACAAAGCAGAGGAATCGGTGTTTTTTTTTTTTTCACGAAGGTGGTGTGTGCGTCTCACTGGCTGTGTTGATGGGGTTACTGCTCCTTCCTGGAGATACTGGACTTTGTAGATAGAGTGGGGTCAATTACAGTCTTCTGTCCACCAATACAGAGGTACTTTACCGACCGTGTCACTCGCCAGTTGACAACTAATTAGCCTTGAGTGTGTGGTGCCTGTGGTCGAGTGCCTTTGTGTTGGGGCACCTCGGCCAGTGCCACTGAGTTAAGCTTCTGGGTGGTGTTAAACAAGGTATATAATACCTTTCGGTATTATGCATCTTGTTTAATAAATTAGCTTTTAATACCGAAAGGTATTATACACTTTATTAGAGAAATATTTCTCTCACCAGGGGCTTTATCAATCCATTCCATCGGGCGAAACGTTGCCTAACGTTGAATGCGTTTCGCTCTTATCGTTTCCGGGTGGTGATGGCGCCTTCAAGCACTGTGCTGGTAGAGGATGGAGCTGTCTCAGGCGGAGCAGATTTAAAGATTTATTGCATTGCCTGAATCGTTTTATGCTTTTCGTGGCTTAATTCCGTATATTCATATTTTTGGTATGTTTATTTTCAAGTCATTGTTATTGCAGTGAGAAGATGCTTGAATGCATTCAAGCTTATACGCTCTCTCTCTCTCTCTCTCTCTCTCTCTCTCTCTCTCTCTCTCTCTCTCTCTCTCTCTCTCTCTCTCTCTCTCTCTCTCTCTCTCTCTCTCTCTCTCTCTCTCTCTCTGTGTGTGTGTGTGTGTGTGTGCCACAAACTGTCAACTTTTAGTAGTACGTGTACGTGTAAGTGCAGCACTCGCCCAGTCACCAACATTACCATGACCCCGCGCCATACATCATCTTTCCCTTTAGTAACTCGTACAGTTTTAGCAATCATTTCTACTGACCCTTGCCACCTGTCTTTCTACCCCTACACTTAATTTTGCCAGCTTTCACCATCACTTCAACAGCTGGTAACAGCTCCAGTTGAGCCTAAAACAAACACTGACGTTAGTTAATAACACTGTCACACTCTCTCTCTCTCTCTCTCTCTCTCTCTCTCTCTCTCTCTCTCTCTCTCTCTCTCTCTCTCGTCTCTCTCTCCTGTGTGTATTCTTCTATTCACAGTATTGTATCTTTTTTGTTCTTGCAGCAGTTTGGAATATGCACTGACTATGATCAAAGTGAAGCGATCAGTCAACCTTATGATCACTACTTGATCGCCAACTTAATGAGACATAACACTACACCCTAAGTATCTTTTTTTGTCAAAATGAGATACCAAACTCAAGAGCAGGTATCATGAACTTGCTTGTAAAAGATGAAATTGAAAATTTAGATATTTTCTCAGATTTACGATTTTAATCTATTTAGACCCTAATTCCAAGGCATTTTAGATGTCTGTCTCCTCTTAGGCTACTGTCCATAGGATGGATATGCCTAGTACCATAAACTATCAAGAGTCGGCAGTAAAATAAAAAAAATTACCAGAGCAAGAGAAGCCCCAAAACTTTTCTATTCTGGACTAGGCTTCGAGAATAATTTATTGCAATCAATGAAAGAGGTGAGTATCCTCCTTTACATAAACAAGACGTGTTGCTTCATCGAGTTTATTGTTAACCCTGAAGACCAAGACCGTTGTCTCCACACCATCAGCAGAGCAAAACATCTCTCACAACAGACAATTCCTGGCCTCTGAGTCCCAGCGGAACCACATCTTTCACAGAAACCACCAATCTGTTTCTATAACTACACCTGAGAGTCCAATGTACGCACAGCAACGTCAGTTACAGCGAAGGTCGAGTGACTGTGTACTCCCAGAAGGCCATCCCTACGTGCTCTCTACAGATTGCGATTTTTTGTTACTCTATGCAGCGCCTGAGAAATGGAAAGCAAACAGATATGATCCAAGGAAGGGAAGAACCAGTAGATATTTTTGGATCAAGATCCCGTCAACAGCTTCAAGCAACCTTCATTGAGGAGAATAATAATTGGTGTATCTTGGTCGTCGTGCGTTCCGAAGGTATCCCCGTATTCCATAACCCCTGCGCCTTGCTCTTCAGCGCACACGACTACGATAGTTCATTGCTGCATAAGTTGTTAATTCAGTTAAATATTAGTGTTGAAGATGTGAAGGAAATAGGAAGAGGTGTGTACAAAGCATCATCATCAAACTAATATCTAAATTTCTTCATTAAAAATACTAAATTAGGGCATTCACAGACCATATCAAATTCATTTTTTTAGAGGGACCAAAGAGACCGATATCCTAAATTGCACAAGCACATCAAGCCGCTCTGAAGTTCCACTATCATGTTAACAGGGTGGAAGGGATGAAGGACAGGTGTCCTTTGTGGACCGTTTTGCTTCCTCTTCGTAAGCAGCCTAGATTACAATCGGTAAAAATGTTATTTCCATATGAGTAGCATATTACATTCTTCCTCTCAGCCTAGTCTAATAAATCCTGTGATTAATCATTAATTTTCTCAAATATCGTCACCGTCCTGGGGGTGATTACTTGATCTTTCACCGATATACATTTATTTTCACTATGGCTAAGATAAAACTGGTTGGATCTTCTCTGATAATTATTTTTCCATCTGCCCTCCTACTTGGTCCGAATCTATTTGTATTGTTATTGGCTTTTCTGCTCATGTTTCTGCTTCCTATCGACGCCTTCGTTCAACATTTTTACTACACACATGTGCCTGAAAAAAAAACCATACCACGGGCGGGATTTGAACCCGCGGTCAGAGTCTCAAAACTCCAGACCGTCGCGTTAGCCGCGTTTGCCTGGGTCTTAATTCGTCACTCTGTTAAATAAAGGTCTACCCAAGTACTTGCTTTTCCTTACGTCTTGAGCCGGAATGACCGTCTTTGTGACGTCATCGAGTATTTAAGGTATTCAGTGATTTAGAAAGACACGTTTCGGTCCTGGGACCTTGATCGTTTCTAACATACAAGAGTGACACGATCCCATTGTCTACCTGTCCTCAACCCAATATGGCATTCTTCAGGTCACAATGCGTCACTCACGCCTCACTCTCCTTTTAAATCTGTGTGTTAGAAGTGATCAGAGTCCCAGGACCGAAACGTTTTCAAATTAATATATCCTAGTGTTTCCTCACGTGTCTTTCTAAACCAGTTTGTAGGTATCCATTACCAAGGTATTCGTTCAACCCAGTTGTTGACCTGTTGATCTCCATCTGTCTCTGACTCTTCATTCTGGCATCTTCCTTTTATACTTAATAGTTGACCCTCGTGGGCTCTTATTCCTTCATAGTTGTCCCTCGTGTATGCCTTCGTAATGCCAAGGTGGTGTCTCAGTCCTTCATGGTTGCCTCTCTAGTATACCTTCCTTATACCAAGGTGGTATTCCATCCTTTAATAGCAGCTCCTAGTATATACTTCTAGAAAACATGGTGGTCTGTCATTAATTTCTAGTTGTCCTTCGGGTATGTCTCTACCGGTACAAATGCTGAACACTTCTTGGGCTGTCAATTTTACTTTCGCCAGGATTTATTCTTCTTCTTCGTCTTAGTCTACTTCGCCGCTGTCATAATATCTTTATTTGCTACAAGTACATGGTATACAGGCCTAGCTGACAATGACATGCTGCTACATAGAAAGCCGCTTGTTATGCTCCGCATGTCGGGCAAATTAGGTCAGTGTCCCAGGATGCGACTCACACCAGTCGACTAACACCCAGGTACCCATTTTACTGATGGGGAACATAGACAACAGGTGGAAAGAAACACGCCCAATGTTTCTACTCTGGCTGGGAATCGAACCCAGACCCTCGCCGTGTGAAGCGAGAACGTTAGCCACCAGAGCCCCCTATTATTATTCGCATTGGGTAGTGCTAAATCAATAGGGGTCATAATAGCGTATGAAGAATAAGAGGTAATCAAGTTTGTCGCGAAGGAAAGACTATTTCCAATGCCTCGGAACAAAAGCTCTTCACCGGCTTTAAGACGGGAACCCTTCTTGAAGGGCCTTCACCACGAGCTCGAGGAGCGAGGCTCGCTAATCGCTGGCTCCTGACTGGAGTTCATTCTGGTAAATATTAGCTTTAATATAGCATGATTCATTCCCATCTCTCAAACTAATTAACTCTTGAATTTATAGCATGGGGACATTGTGCTTTATGACATTCATTAGTTTTGCTTTCCTCATTTTATGGCTATAATGGGGTCCCCCCTGCTTCATAATCTATTTCTGGGTGATTGACATTTCCCATTATCAGATGTCCTCCTTCCCTCTCAACGACCAGAATTGCTCCCAATATTATGTATATGATAGCCTCATTGTTGCACTTAGATCTCTGACTGGCTCTTGTCGTGTGCTGTATTGCACCGACATGACTCTCATTATCTTTATACTGTAGTTCCTAACACAAAGTTGATATATCCAAGGTAAATGTAAACATTAGATTCATCACTAGCATATTATTCCTTGATGTTGAGTAGAACTCTTCTCCTCTACTTCTGTTACTTGGTAAGTTCTACATGACTGATCGCTAAAGCTTTCGCTTCCCATGGCGAGGGTCTGTGTTAGATTTCCAGCGAGGGTAGAAACATTAGGCGTGTTTCTTTACGCCGGTTGTTTATGTTCATCCATCAGTAAAATGGGCACCTGGGAGTTAGTCGACTAGTGTGGATCGCATCCTGGGACAAAATTGATCTAATTTGGCCGAAATGCTCTGCATGACAAGGGGCTTTCTATATAGTAGTATGTCATTGATGTCAACTAGGCCTGTATACCATGTACATGTACTTATAGTAAATGAAGATATTATTATTATCCACAATCTAGCAAAGGGAGTTGTGTGTTGTGTACCGGTGTTCGGGAAAGAGGGATCCAGGCACTCCAAGAACGCGGCTGATACTCCAGTGATAAGCGAACTTTGCCTCACACAGAATTTTTCAACCTCCGCTCATAAGTTTGTGCAAGATATGCAGTACTGTTTGCCCCCTTGGCAGTCTGACTCGCAAGATGCACCACATCACTCATTATAGTTATTATTGAGTCATGTTCCTGCTATTTCATCACGAAAGCAGTAAGACCGTAAAGGTTATACCAGCCATAAATCAGGCATGTAATTAACCCCCAGAGCATCACTTTAATTAATTGATCACTCTAATTGACGAAACATGGTACAAAATATTTTTCTAAAAAAATATATAGTCTTTTTCACTGTCATTCATAACTGATGTGCCTGAGCGGCGGACGTCTTTCTTTCACATGATAATGCTAAGATGTAATCTTCTTCACAGACTTGGGATTCTGGGATAGAGTGAAGTTGATCACTGAAAGAATCACTGACTTGTATATTTTTTCACGGTACTGTGGCACTGATTAAGCAAATATTCTCCGAACAAGAGATTCCTAGTGGTGTTAATTTTGTCAGGAATCCTTAAAGGAACCAGCGAGGTATAACGCTAGTACATACCTGATCTGAGTCATGGAGTGAGGGTTGACATACAATGGAGAGGCTCTATTGGAGGCTTATATTGTGGCATGTGTCCGTCCTGTATACCTTATACCAAGGTGGTCTCTCAGTTCGTCCTTGATTGCTTTACAAGTATGATACTGATCTGGAGTTGCTGATCATAGCTCGGCTGTTCAGATAAGGGAGTTAGCCACTCAGGTTAACCAAAGAAAGTAAGTGCGTCATTGGGGAGCGTCTTATTTCCACTGGGGTCTTTCAATTTTGTGTCTCAGGATGTGACGCGCACTAATCGGGTAACACCCAGGTGAACAGGGGCAGCAGGTGCAAGATAACTAACGCCAAGGTACCTACTTACTGCTAGGTGAACATGGACAGCAGGTGTAAACATACCCAACTTGGCATGTTTACACCTGCTGGCATGTTTAATAGGCAACTTGGCGCTGCCTACGAAGTCACGGGTCCTACACAATTTGTTGCATGAACACGGCAGCATTAGCCACTCCTTTTCAAATCGTTGGCGCAGCTTGTCTGTCTCCTCTGTACAGTTTGTTATAAAAGTCCAGGGATTTAATGAGGGGATTATTCCTCTGAACGGTGTCACGAGTAACGACTTCGATAGAGATCTCACGATTGAAACACTTATGCAGCATATGGGAATCTTTATTGAGGAAACGTTTCGCCACACAATGGCTTCATCAGTCCAGTACAAATCAGAAGGATATAAGGAGAGGAGGAGTTTGAGGTAATAAGTCCCTCAGCGTGGAGTCGATGTGTTCAGTCCATCAATCTTGTAGAAAGTACAGCATAGGGCCGTATACGTGACTCATATACTGTAGTCAGGTGAGGCGAAGCAGGAGGAGGCGGGGTCATAGTGGTACCATCCACTAGTCGAAGTAAGTCTTCGTCCAAACGTTGGACAAGGTTGAAGAATTCTTTGTATCAAGATCCCATGATGTTGCAGTGTCTGACAGATGTGATGAATGGTTTGAAAAAACCGACATTTGTCAGACACTGCAACATCATGGGATCTTGTTACAAAGAATTCTTCAACCTTGTCCAAAGTTTGGACGAAGACCTACTTCGACTAGTGGATGGTACCACTATGACCCCGCCTCCTCCTGCTTCGCCTCACCTGACTACAGTATATGAGTCACGTATACGGCCCTATGCTGTACTTTCTACAAGATTGATGGACTAAACACATCGACTCCAGGTTGAGGGACTTATTACCTCAAACTCCTCCTCTCCTTATATCCTTCTGATTTGTACCGGACTGATGAAGCCACTGTGTGGCGAAACGTTTCCTCAATAAAGATTCCCATATGTTACACAAGTGTCTCAGTCTTCAACTTGTCGTTTTTTTAAACCATTTATCACACAGATCTCACGACTGGTAGTTATGGTGGAGGATTATCTTAGTCTGGGAGTTACGTCATGTGGCAACAAAATTGTTTGCCAGTGCTTCAGCCTTTTTCTTGACGGCTGGAAAAGCGGCCTTTTTTTTCTTGACGGCTGGAAAAGCGGCCTTTTTCTTGACGGCTGGAAAAGCGGCCTTTTTCCTGACGGCTGGAAAAGCGGCCTTTTTCCTGACGGCTGGAAAAGCGGCCTTTTTCCTGACGGCTGGAAAAGCGACCTTTTTCTTGACGGCTGGAAAAGCGGCCTTTTTCTTGACGGCTGGAAAAGCGGCCTTTTTCTTGACGGCTGGAAAAGCGGCCTTTTTCTTGACGGCTGGAAAAGCGGCCTTTTTCTTGACGGCTGGAAAAGCGGCCTTTTTCTTGACGGCTGGAAAAGCGGCCTTTTTCTTGACGGCTGGAATAGCGGCCTTTTTCTTGACGGCTGGAAAAGCGATCTTCTTTCTTGACGGCTGGAAAAGTGGCCTTTGTTTTGACGGCTCAAAAAGCGGCCTTTTTTCTTAACGGCTGGAAAAGCGGGGCCTTTTTCTTGACGGCTGGAAAAGTGGCCTTTTTCTTGACGGCTCAAAAAGCGGCCTTTTTTCTTGATGGCTAGAAAAGCGGCCTTTTTTCTTGACGGCTGGAAAAGGTATTGCTCACAGTGCTTCACGAAGGAACAGCTGGTGTTGGAGTATATACCCTAACTCTTACTTTAGTGCCCCCCCATTCTCTCTCTCTCTCTCTCTCTCTCTCTTGCTATATCTTTCAATTTACAGTATTTTTTTTTTCAATTAAAACATCCTGAAATTGCAGAGTCGGTATAGTGCGGGTAACACATGATATAATGTACAAGCCCCTCAATATTTTTTTATTGTACTGTTATTGACGCTGTAAATTTGATTTTACAATAACTGTGTTATAAATGCATTTCATAACACTTTCTTCTGTAGTCATTCCAAAGTTTTACCAGATCCGTAGTATTATTCGGGCTTAACACGGGAACATACGAGTGCATCCTCACGAACACTTACGATCGTACACACACGCACGCTTACACACACACACACACACACACACACACACACACACACACACACACACACACACACACACCATGTGCATTTGACAGATTTTTGTGTATGAAAAGTAATGCCGAAGAGAGCAGGACGAGATATATCTTTTAGTCAGAAAGTTCTTGAAGGCACCAAAACAGGAGTGTGTTTATCAGTAAACAGAGAACCATGGTTTAACGAAAAAGAGAACCATGGTTTAATGAAACAGAAACATGGTCTAACGACACAGAGCCATGGTTTAACGACACAGAGAGCCATGGTTTAACGACACAGAGAACCATGGTTTAACGAAACAGAACCATGGTTTAACGAAACAGAACCATGGTTTAACGAAACAGAACCATGGTTTAACGAAACAGAACCATGGTTTAACGAAACCTGCAGAAGTGTCAAGGTGAGGTACAAAAATCAAAGAAAAAAATGCATGTCGAGGAGAATCACAGAAGACAGAGATTAAAGCAGAAAATGTAGAAAGGAACTAAGCACTGAAAGTGGAAGCAGAAGTTAAAACAGTAATACTGTGTCACAGTCCCATAAGGAAGAGTACTGTAAAAATATTTATTCTTGTAAATATATTTATTACTGTGACTATATTACTGTAAAAATATTTATTACTGTGACTATATTACTGTAAAAATATTTATTACTGTGACTATATTACTGTAAATATATTTATTACTGTGACTATATTACTGTAAATATATTTATTACTGTGACTATATTACTGTAAATATATTTATTACTGTGACTATATTACTGTAAATATATTTATTACTGTGACTATATTACTGTAAATATATTTATTACTGTGACTATATTACTGTAAATATATTTATTACTGTGACTATATTACTGTAAATATATTTATTACTGTGACTATATTACTGTAAATTTATTACTGTGAATGTCACTGTGAAAATATTACTGTGAATATATTTATTCTTGTAAATATATTACCGTGAAAAATATTTATTTTAGATATATTATTTCAGTTACAGTTGAATTTTTTTCACAAGGCTGAATTGGGAAGCCAGAATACGTCTGGTGGGTGACTACTGACGGTGGGAATGTCTTCCCTGGTGTTACACACGTACTTTGAACTGCCCAAAGTGTTCTCAAGGCATATCAGGGATACACTAAATGTACTCCCTTTAGGGTATACCTAAATATTCCGATAACCACTATAGGTTTTGCCTTTTGGGACACCTTAGTAATAATGCCTAGACAGATATAGCGCACAAAAGCCAGGAGCTGAGTCTCGACCCCTGCAACCACAAATAGGTCAGTAAAGTAGTAATGTCAGGTATATTATAACACTATATAATTAACCAAACCCGTTATTAATTGCGGCTTTCAGAAATACCATCTCACCATAATGCTAATATTTTGGGTATTATAATTATCTCCCGGAAATGATGATTTAGCTCCGGAGAAATGAAGGAATTACCCCACTAATTCTTCACTTTTATCGAGGAGGGTTAAAAAGAGTCAGCAATTTGGAGATAGATGATTTATCAGCCTCTGTCTGCCCGCGTCACGCACGTGTCATCGTCGTCTGAGATCATCAGCTAACGCAGAAAAAAAATATCCTCGTTATTACTTCATATTCTTATGTTGGAAGTAATTTTTGTAAATGAGCCGGATTTTTTCCTTTATATATTCAAATTTGCTCATTTTCACACACACACACACACACACACACACACACACACACACACACACACACACACACACACACACACACAGCCAGGAGCTGTGATTCGACCCCTGCAATCACATATAGGTGAGTACACACACACATAACCAGGAGCTGTGATTCGACCCCTGCAATCACAAATAGGTGAGTACGTACGTATACACACACACAACCAGGAGCTGTGATTCGACCCCCTGCAATCACATATAGGTGAGTACACACACACAACCAGGAGCTGTGATTCGACCCCTGCAGTCACATATAGGTGAGTACACACACAGCCAGGAGCTGTGATTCGACCCCTGCAGTCACATATAGGTGAGTACACACACAGCCAGGAGCTGTGATTCGACCCCTGCAATCACACACAGGTGAGTACACACAACCAGGAGCTGTGATTCGACCCCTGCAATCACATATAGGTGAGTACACACAACCAGGAGCCGTGATTCGACCCCTGCAATCACATATAAGTGAGTACACACAACCAGGAGCTGTGATTCGACCCCTGCAATCACATATAGGTTAGTACACACACAACCAGATGTGATTCGACCCCTGCAATCGCACATAGGTGAGTACACACAACCAGGAGCTGTGATTCGACCCCTGCAATCACATATAGGTGAGTACACACAAAGGGTCGGTGCCTGGACCAGTGCTGCTCCCATACAAACATTGTCACAGTGGATAAACTCTTGTTGTAAATTTATTTTTTTTAATATAGAATAAAACCTAGATGCAATTAACAATGAAAATTAACTACAAGAGCTTGGACTCACTACTGGGAGGGTCAGGCAAATACAGAGAGAGAGAGAGAGAGAGGAACAGAGACGGAAAGAGGGAGGGAGAGACAGACAGACAGGGAAGGAGAGAGAGAGAGAGAAAGAAAAATTAAAACCATCACAAAGCCAGCCTTTATGCTGGCCACACTCTCTAAATTCGTTAAAATGTAAGCCAGGCTGCTGAAATACAGCTTTTAACTTGCTATCAGCGACAATGATGATGGAGCTTCCAGCTCACCTTCCAGTGATTTACATCCTCGCAAGCTTATAGTTTTACATTATTATGATAAAACAGCAATTTATGGAACTCTTCTAGATCAAATTTCAGTGTTGTATGTATATCTTCCCAATTTTTGTGAGAAACGTCATCTGCAATTAGCGCGTGAGACTCGAACAGAACTTTCCAGAATTTAGGCCAGAGTTTAGTCTAACGGAATTAATTAGTTTTCAATAATGTTGGTAGAATTACAGAAGATTAATGTTAGGTAAAAGGACATTTATATTGTAGCAACGTTTCGCTCTCTAGAAGCTTTGTCAAGTTCTCCACATTCTAGAGACGGATACAGCGAGTGTGTGGATGCTGTATCTTGACACTTGTGGCACAGACGTTATTTTCTCGCTGTTCGCCAAGGGAAACATGGTGTGGTACCTTGAATGCATCTGCCTTGTAAATAAGAGTACAGCCACCCACATTTGTAATCCAAGAAAGTGGTGCATACTCGAGATGTGGACGCACTTTAGCCCCGTACAGCCTTTCCTGTCTAACAGGAACAGGATACACCATTCTGCTGTTAGTTTCTGGGCCACTTTGATTGCAGGACTTACGGCATGATTCTCCGTAGACATTTTGGAGTCATATTTCACTCCTAAGATATCCACTTCATCCCTGGGCTCTAACACTTTTCCACTCGTTCTTACCGCTGCTCCAGCATTAGCATCATGCTGCCTAGAGACCATCATTTGTGTTTTCTCAGAAGCAGATGTAACCTGACATAGTTTTCCCCAGGTTTATACAGTGGTAAGCCGGTGAGTGGTGTGCCTGAGAGTAACTGGCATTTCTCTCTCTCTCTCTCTCTCTCTCTCTCTCTCTCTCTCTCTCTCTCTCTCTCTCTCTCTCTCTCTCTCTCTCTCTCTCTCTCTCTCCTGCATAGGTGAGAACAAGAGAGAGACCAGAGTGAACCTGTACCCAAGTAAGTCACCAACATGGCAAGGCTTGGGCGATGTTACAGCCTATTAACCCATATATCCATTTTCGGAAGATTTTCTCCCTCTTTTATCAAACTGGTAATGACAGCAGCAAATTAGTAATGATATAAGAACCTTTGCATTGAATATGTATTTAAAATAATGTCATCCGAGAAATACAGATTCGCCTTTCTGTGCAACTGCAAAGCATAGACACTTGCACATTCCTTATTTCCCCTCACCCACTGCAAAGCATCGAGTCACCTTCACTTGTGATAGAGACCTTGTCTTTGATCAGATGCTCTGCGTGACCTTGACCTTATCTCTGATCAAAGGTACCGGATCATCTTGATCTTAACGCTCACTTTATCTCGCCAAAAACATGGGTTTTTTTTCCCTTACCTGAAATTAAAGCTGAACTCAGCGCCCTGAGGCAGTATCCGGAGATGTTAAAATGCTCCGGCAAACCCCAAGTGAGTTTACTTCTATCAAGCACTTGCTGATACCACAGTTATTAGCTTGCCTGCGGTGCCACGCAGCCAGAGCAATGACCTTGAAATCCAATATTTCTGGTTGTGGCTGCCTTCTTCGGCTGCCTTCCTTGGCGGATGAACGCTGAGTGTGGAGTGTATACCAGCGTGGGATCGGTCAGTCGAGGAGGCGAGGGGAGACAACCAGAATACAGATTAGACATTTTATAACGGTGAAAACATCGCAGATCTGGCCAGAGCTTGCTAGGTGTTTTCCACCTCGGAATTCCTATAGTGGTTCTCTGATTTCTGTGTATTTTTTGGCGTAACAGAACAATAGGAAGAGAGAGTGCAACTCTAGCATCTAAGGATGAAATTTAAGAAAATGTAGATATAGTGTGAAATAATTCTTCGATATTGATTAATTTATAATACTGAGCATATCTGCAATGGGACTCTCCGTCGAGGGAGAGACGTGGTGATTTCCAGATCGTTTGGGATGATTGTGAAAATGGCTGTAACTGGAGGGTGAGAGGGAATTTAGAGAGAGGGAAAGAACCAGATGATAGAAAAGGAGGGGGGAAAAGAGCTGATGGTAGGGAGAATGGGGAAGAAAGAGATGATAGGAGTAGACGACGAGATTGTTGGGTATAGGTATGCTGAGGGGGTAGTGGTCAAGGCTGTTGGTAGAGATATTTAGGTGTGACGTGTCTGGGTACTGAGAGACTGGGCTATCTGATGTGGTTATATGGGGTTTTGATGTGGAATGAACGTAGATCTGATGTTAAAGTGGGAGGATCTGAGGGATAAACTTGATAGTGGTTAAGGTAGTGGTAATGGTGGTAATAGTGATATAGGTGGTAAGATCGATAGTAATATAGGTGGTGGTATTAGGAGATATTAGTTGATGGGTTGGTGTTTAGTTTAATGAATAGCACTGAGATTGATTACAGTCCATCATAACACGACAAGTGATGTGCAGATTTGAAATCCTTCCTTGGACTGCCCAGGTACCCTGATAATAGTAATGTTAAGACTTTTCTGGTATTTGTAGATTGATTTTTATATAAATCAATATTACTTACCCCATCCTAACCATTTCTGAAAGGATTTTTTTTTCAATTTGTCAGAAAAATAAAGCGGAAAAACAGTGGGGAGTGCAAGCAACTTTACCCTGCCTTGCACTCAAGGTCTGGGGTGCAAGCAACTTTACCCTGCCTTGCACTCAAGGTCTGGGGTGCAAGCAACTTTACCCTGCCTTGCACTCAAGGTCTGGGGTGCAAGCAACTTTACCCTGCCTTGCACTCAAGGTCTGGGGTGCAAGCAACTTTACCCTGCCTTGCACTCAAGGTCTGGGGTGCAAGCAAATTTACCCTGCCTTGCACTCAAGGTCTGGGGTGCAAGCAACTTTACCCTGCCTTGCACTCAAGGTCTGGGGTACGAGCAACTTTACCCTGCCTTGCACTCAAGGTCTGGGGTGCAAGCAACTTTACCCTGCCTTGCACTCAAGGTCTGGGGTGCAAGCAACTTTACCCTGCCTTACACTCAAGGTCTGGGGTACAAGTAACTTTACCCTGCCTTGCACTCAAGGTCTGGGGTGCAACTTTACCCATCCTTGCACTCAAGGTCTGGGGTGCAAGCAACTTTAGCCTGCCTTGCACTCAAGGTCTGGGGTGCAAGCAACTTTAGCCTGCCTTGCACTCAAGGTCTGGGGTGCAAGCAACTTTACCCTGCCTTGCACTCAAGGTCTGGGGTGCAAGCAACTTTACCCTGCCTTGCACTCAAGGTCTGGGGTGCAAGCAACTTTACCCTGCCTTGCACTCAAGGTCTGGGGTGCAAGCAAATTTACCCTGCCTTGCACTCAAGGTCTGGGGTGCAAGCAACTTTAGCCTGCCTTGCACTCAAGGTCTGGGGTACGAGCAACTTTACCCTGCCTTGCACTCAAGGTCTGGGGTGCAAGCAACTTTACCCTGCCTTGCACTCAAGGTCTGGGGTGCAAGCAACTTTACCCTGCCTTACACTCAAGGTCTGGGGTACAAGTAACTTTACCCTGCCTTGCACTCAAGGTCTGGGGTGCAACTTTACCCAGCCTTGCACTCAAGGTCTGGGGTGCAAGCAACTTTACCCTGCCTTACACTCAAGGTCTGGGGTGCAAGCAACTTTAGCCTGCCTTGCACTCAAGGTCTGGGGTGCAAGCAACTTTACCCTGCCTTGCACTCAAGGTCTGGGGTGCAAGCAACTTTACCCTGCCTTGCACTCAAGGTCTGGGGTGCAAGCAACTTTACCCTGCCTTGCACTCAAGGTCTGGGGTGCAAGCAACTTTACCCTGCCTTGCACTCAAGGTCTGGGGTGCAAGCAACTTTACCCTGCCTTGCACTCATGGTCTGGGGTGCAAGCAAATTTACCATGCCTTGCACTCAAGGTCTGGGGTGCAAGCAACTTTAGCCTGCCTTGCACTCAAGGTCTGGGGTACAAGCAACTTCACCCTGTCTTGCACTCAAGGTCTGGGGTACAAGCAACTTTACCCTGCCTTGCACTCAAGGTCTGGGGTACAAGCAACTTTACCCTGCCTTGCACTCAAGGTCTGGGGTACAAGCAACTTTACCCTGCCTTGCACTCAAGGTCTGGAGTGCAAGCAACTTTACCCTGCCTTGCACTCAAGGTCTGGGGTGCAAGCAACTTTACCCTGCCTTGCACTCAAGGTCTGGGGTGCAAGCAACTTTACCCTGCCTTGCACTCAAGGTCTGGGGTGCAAGCAAATTTACCCTGCCTTGCACTCAAGGTCTGGGGTGCAAGCAAATTTACCCTGCCTTGCACTCAAGGTCTGGGGTGCAAGCAACTTTACCCTGCCTTGCTCTCAAGGTCTGTGGTACAAGCAACTTTACCCTGCCTTGCACTCAAGGTCTGGGGTGCAAGCAACTTTACCCTGCCTTGCACTCAAGGTCTGGGGTGCAAGCAACTTTACCCTGCCTTGCACTCAAGGTCTGGGGTGCAAGCAACTTTACCCTGCCTTGCACTCAAGGTCTGGGGTGCAAGCAAATTTACCCTGCCTTGCACTCAAGGTCTGGGGTGCAAGCAAATTTACCCTGCCTTGCACTCAAGGTCTGGGGTGCAAGCAACTTTACCCTGCCTTGCACTCAAGGTCTGGAGTGCAAGCAACTTTAGCCTGCCTTGCACTCAAGGTCTGGGGTGCAAGCAACTTCACCCTGCCTTGCACTCAAGGTCTGGGGCGCAAGCAACTTTACCCTGCCTTGCACTTAAGGTCTGGGGTGCAAGCAACTTTAGCCTGCCTTGCACCTGCTGTCCCTGTTCACCTAGCAGTAGGTAGGTATTTGGTTGTTAGTAAACTGCCGTGGATCGCATCCTGGGGAAGAAGATTGAGGGACCACAATAGAAATAGGACACAGTCCTCGAGGGTGGCTAACCCTCTGGGTTAAAAATTCCAAACAAATCTTATCTTGACCATCGATTTAGAATTTAGGAAGGTGGCGGAGGCTGTAATATAAGACGAATTGCTTTCTGAAACTTGGAGGGCCATTTCCATTGTTTATTGACTTCCAAACTCCAGTGATCAGAATGGCCATTGCGGGGACTGATCTCCAAGGTATATCACCAAAGTCAGTCAACTTTTCTTAATAAATTTCACATTAGCTAAAATTCACATAATTGTCTTGTATTTTTTTTAATCAGTTTAGCGCTTAGTTTTTTATTGCAATAATACTCTGTTATCTGTACTGTAAAATTTCAAGCCGTTCCATCCTCAGTCTGGCTGAGGGACTGATCACCTCAAATACTCTTTTATTTCATTACTACTGCTCCCTTCTGTAATTGACTGAAGAAGCCTACTGTGTAGGCGAAAAGTTTCACCAATGAAGATACTAAATTGTTGTACATGTGTCTTAATCTTATCTTTACCATATCTTTGAGTTTCTAGCCTCCAGTTTTATCTCTCAGTAACAAACAAAAGAATATCGCTGCCGATAAGAATCACCAGAAAGATTCCCACTCTACGACCCACGTTTTCCGCCAAATTGTTTTCTGATAGGATGTGGATAGGAAATCAGCGCAGATTTTTCTACTGACCTACCACTGATGCCGATCACGCTGAGCTTAAATCATGGCAGTAGTGACTCGACTTTGATCACACAGAGATGGTGATCAGAGCAGAAGCCAGGCAACGCATCAGTCATCTCTTAATTTCTCTCGTATTTAAGATAATCGTACGCATTTAATTTGCATATGTAAATTAGTTCAATCTGATCTATACCTCAGTAGTTTCTTGTAGTAAATACATCTGCCTATATATTTTTAGTTATATCATTTTTTGTGATAGTCGAATGATCATTTGGTCATCCATTTTTTTCTCTCCTGATAATTAAATTTCACATCAATTGAATCCATGTAATCTACAGAAACCAGCTGATGAGGCTCTCCAAAAATTGTAGATGGGCCTGTGGCCTCAAAGTGACCACAATCATAACTCTTCATGGGGTTAAACTTGAAAAGATTAAGAGTTGATAGGGCCGCTAAAACCCCAAATATTTGTTGTCTTCTGCTGGAACAACTCTTTCTTGAATGTTATTTCGTTATTTATGTATTCACCTTATATTTTTATAGGTAATATTGTTCGTTGAAGCTACGTACTCAGTCTTAGTAATTGTGGTGCATAGTGCTTTGAGGGATTGTGTTCAGATTATTAAAGCATATGCTTAGGCTAGCTGGTCTGTCGTATGCTGTGTGTGTGTGTGTGTGTGTGTGTGTGTGTGTGTGTGTGTGTGTGTGTGTGTGCTCACCTAGCTGTGGTTGCAGGGGTCGATTCACAGCTCTTGGCCCCGCCTCTTCACTGAGCACTACTGGGTCCTCTCTCTCCTTGCTCCATATATGTGTGTGTGTACTCACCTAGTTGTACTCACCTAATTGAGGTTGCGGGGGTCGAGTCCGAGCTCCTGGCCCCGCCTCTTCACTGATCGCTACTAGGTCACTCTCCCTGAACCGTGAGCTTTATCGTACCTCTGCTTAAAGCTATGTATGGATCCTGCCTCCACTACATCGCTTCCCAAACTGTTCCACTTACTGACTACTCTGTGGCTGAAGAAATACTTCCTAACATCCCTGTGATTCATCTGTGTCTTCAACTTCCAACTGTGTCCCCTTGTTACTGTGTCCAATCTCTGGAACATCCTGTCTTTGTCTACCTTGTCAATTCCTCTCAGTATTTTGTATGTCGTTATCATGTCCCCCCTATCTCTCCTGTCCTCCAGTGTCGTCAGGTTGATTTCCCTTAACCTCTCCTCGTAGGACATACCTCTTAGCTCTGGGACTAGTCTTGTTGCAAACCTTTGCACTTTCTCTAGTTTCTTTACGTGCTTGGCTAGGTGTGGGTTCCAAACTGGCGCCGCATACTCCAATATGGGCCTAACGTACACGGTGTACAGGGTCCTGAACGATTCCTTATTAAGATGTCGGAATGCTGTTCTGAGGTTTGCTAGGCGCCCATATGCTGCAGCAGTTATTTGGTTGATGTGCGCTTCAGGAGATGTGCCTGGTGTTATACTCACCCCAAGATCTTTTTCCTTGAGTGAGGTTTGTAGTCTCTGGCCCCCTAGACTGTACTCCGTCTGCGGTCTTCTTTGCCCTTCCCCAATCTTCATGACTTTGCACTTGGTGGGATTGAACTCCAGGAGCCAATTGCTGGACCAGGTCTGCAGCCTGTCCAGATCCCTTTGGTCCCTTTGGCCCTTTGGTCCCCTGGTCTTCGATCGAGTGAATTCTTCTCATCAACTTCACGTCATCTGCAAACAGGGACACCTCAGAGTCTATTCCTTCCGTCATGTCGTTCACAAATACCAGAAACAGCACTGGTCCTAGGACTGACCCCTGTGGGACCCCGCTGGTCACAGGTGCCCACTCTGACACCTCGCCACGTACCATGACTCGCTGCTGTCTTCCTGACAAGTATTCCCTGATCCATTGTAGTGCCTTCCCTGTTATCCCTGCTTGGTCCTCCAGTTTTTGCACCAATCTCTTGTGTGGAACTGTGTCAAACGCCTTCTTGCAGTCCAAGAATATGCAATCTACCCACCCCTCTCTCTCTTGTCTTACTGCTGTCACCATGTCATAGAACTCCAGTAGTTTGTGACACAGGATTTCCCGTCCCTGAAACCATGTTGGCTGCTGTTGATGAGATCATTCCTTTCTAGGTGTTTCACCACTCTTCTCCTGATAATCTTCTCCATGATTTTGCATACTATACATGTCAGTGACACTGGTCTGTAGTTTAATGCTTCATGTCTGTCTCCTTTTTTAAAGATTGGGACTACATTTGCTGTCTTCCATGCCTCAGGCAATCTCCCTGTTTCGATAGATGTATTGAATATTGTTGTTAGGGGTACACATAGCGCCTCTGCTCCCTCTCTCAATACCCATGGGGAGATGTTATCTGGCCCCATTGCCTTTGAGGTATCTAGCTCACTCAGAAGCCTCTTCACTTCTTCCTCGGTTGTGTGCACTGTGTCCAGCACATGGTGGTGTGCCCCACCTCTCCGTCTTTCTGGAGCCCCTTCTATCTCTGTGAACACTTCTTTGAATCTCTTGTTGAGTTCTTCACATACTTCACGGTCATTTCTTGTTGTCTCTCCTCCTTCCTTCCTTAGCCTGATTACCTGGTCCTTGACTGTTGTTTTCCTCCTG
The DNA here is from genome assembly GCF_038502225.1 of Cherax quadricarinatus. NCBI lineage: Eukaryota > Metazoa > Arthropoda > Malacostraca > Decapoda > Parastacidae > Cherax > Cherax quadricarinatus. Next base: position 23,117,505 of record NC_091334.1, on the reverse strand, counting down.
ATGTGGCTGTACAACAGTTTCGGGTCAGATTTGGCTTTCGCTGCTGTCATTTTCATATTGTCTTTGGGCCTCCCTTCTTATCTGTGCATATTCGTTTCTGGCTCTACGACTGCTCACCTTATTCTCCTGGGTCCTTTGCCTTCTATATTTCTTCCATTCCCTAGCACACTTGGTTTTTGCCTCCCTGCACCTTTGGGTAAACCATGGGCTCATCCTGGCTTTTTCATTATTCCTGTTACCCTTGGGTACAAACCTCTCCTCAGACTCCTTGCATTTTGTTGCTACATATTCCATCATCTCATTAACTGGCTTCCCTGCCAGTTCTCTGTCCCACTGAACCTCGTTCAGGAAGTTCCTCATTCCTGTGTAGTCCCCTTTCTTGTAGTTTGGCTTCATTCGTCCTGGCCTTCCTGCTTCTCCCTCCACTTGTAGCTCTACTCTGTGTGTGTGTGTGTGTGTGTGTGTGTGTGTGTGTGTGTGTGTGTGTGTGTGTGTGTGTGTGTGTGTGTGTGTGCGCTTGCGCTTGCGTGCGTTATGTTCAACTTCGCAAATAATGTTTTTTTCTATTCCAGGACCGTTCCTTACTGTGTTCTCCTCCGTCAGTGTCTCCACTTCCCTCTCGTTACCCTATTTCTCTTCCCACTCTTTATTATTCCTCTTTTAGTCTTGTTTCACTCGCATAATCTGTTTTTTCTTAGCCTTTATTCTTTTCATTTCTCTATTGTTTTTCTCTAGATTCTCACGAATTTTGTAAAACAAAAAATTTACATCGTTTTTATTTTAAAATGTTCATTGATTTATATTGAAATTGTAATATATTATGACAGTAAGTTGGTTCAACGTCTTTCCTGACAAATTTTGCCTATCCTAACCTAGCAGAAATAGGGCCAATCAGTTCATAATTCAAATGTATTTAATGTATTTGGCAAGAAAATATATCTCGCAAAAGCTTAATTTCACTATCCTCTTTCCGTGTTTTTTTTTTTTTGCTCCCTTTTGTTTCTGTTTTTGTTTTTATGTTTGACAGACTCCACCTGGCGTATATTTTCTGTCTCTTCACTCGTATTCTGCTAGTGTGGTGTGTTCCTTCCTTCCTTCGCACTGCCTTCCTTCGCACTGCCTTCCTTTTTCTCTCCTGTCATCCAGACAGCTACAATCACTTGATGGCATCAACAATCAGCACTCAAGGTGGCGCTCGCAGCCTGGGTATGTTTACCTCTCTCCTCCTCTCTGTCCCCGTCTCTCTCTGTCTCTGTGTGTATGTCTGTATCTCTCTCTCTCTCTCTCTCTCTCTCTCTCTCTCTCTCTCTCTCTCTCTCTCTCTCTCTCTCTCTCTCTCTCTCTCTCTCTCTCTCTCTCTCTCTCTCTCTCTCTCTCGTCTTCATTTCTTCATTGTAATACCTACGGGAAAAAAATATAACATAATCATCGTAAAATTACCTATCTTGTCTTTCATCCCGTCGAGTCCTTAGAAAAAGCTTATCAGGCGGGACTGAAAAGATCGAAGCTGTGTGACTGAGTTCATCTAATGACTTGCTCACAAATTTATTATCTATTGCATTATGAAGAGCCGTTGTATCAAAATCTCCTTGTCAAGTGCAGGGATTGAATGATCCATTACAGAGTTTTTCACGTTATTTTTGTCTGCCAACGACGCAGTGTTCGTAATACGTCATACCTATACGACTCTATTCCTGTGTATAGTCTTAAAAAAAAAATGTCTGGCTTGGAAACTATAACGTGGCAATGGGTAAGCTGGGGAAAAGCCTTTTATCTCCTGAAAGTCGTCATTTTGTATATATTGAAGGAAATTTGTTCATTTAATAATGTATACGGTAAATTCAACTGATTAATCAATATGAATGTTAAAGAATTGAAAGGAACAATTCTGGTACGATACACGAATAACCCGTACATAGGTGACTGAAACTTGTGGCGACTTTTCGGTCCTATTTATACCACTATCTGGTCGTCCTAAGTTTCGTTCACATATGTGAAGGTTATTTGTGCATTGTGAACGTTACCTGTTCGATTTGGTTCGTTCGTCTATCTTATGCTCGTTGTTTTGACTCTGACTCACACGATATTGTGTTACAATATTGTTACAGTAAATACCGTTACAATCAATTCTTTCTATTTTTTTTGTTGCAGTGGAAAATCGTATTTCAATTATGCATTTTGTAAAATGAATCAAAGGGAGAACACTTGTCTTAAGAGTGGATTTTATTTTGAAAGGATGTTCCGGTGTGACAACATTAATGTAATATTCTCACATTAATGTGGTGTTCTTAATGTGTTTTTAATATGCTGTTGCTTATTAAATGGAGCATCTCAAAAATGCCTAGTTTACGTAGCCTTTTTCATCTCAGCTTCATACTGGTGTCGCACTGAAAATAGATCCTAATTTGCGAGGAAAAATAACTGTATAACACCTTTCGTCTTGTTCAGACTGTTTAGTGATGCTGTTTTTCTAACATGTATTCCATAGTGTTGGGAACCTGTCATAGTTTCGTTGTTGTTCCTGAGCGCTAAATTGCCACAGTAGATCTTAATGTTACTAATAGCGAGAAAGATTTAGGAGTTCTGGTTAGCAATAATCTAAAACCAATACATAAATACTCGGTGAATGTGATAGCTTCCTTCTTCAGTTGTTACTACGACCCAGTGAGACATCTGACCTCCTGGTATAGGTCACGACAAGTACTTCGACGAATCTCCTCTAGTGGTCCTGATGAGAATGCTTTGGGTTGCGGGAAAATTTCTGATGACCTTCCTAAACCTTTCTGGGCGTGCAGCGACAAATATTTCTTGAAAATCTAAAAAACTAATGGTTTTCAATTTGTTCAGATTTTCTGTTACGGCTTTAACCCATCATCGTATCGTCTGGAATTAACACAAAGATCCAGGAAAGATTGTTCTGTGTGTCTGAGTTCTATCGGAACTGCAAATATTGTGAGATTCCTGGAAAGATTATTCCTATTTCCCGTTAGAAATCGCTTTGGTGTTTCCGGGAAGATTGATTTTGCTTCTCTGTGAAGATTATCTTGGCGTTCATGGAAACATTGTTCTGGGCAGGTTAGTACGATCTTCCTGACGGGAAAGTAAATCTCTTCCCATAAAAATTGGAAAAGGCTTTGAAGTTGCTGCGTTTTCCCTCCATCGGGTAAAATAAACTGTGTTGGCTGATCTTAGATAAAATCATCACGAGTCATGAAAGATCCAGTTCTCATCTAGACATTGCTGTGCCTTCAGAGATATTGTTGCACTTAAGACTTACTACGTGAAATAAAATTTGCTAACTTTTACCCATAAAACGCAATTGTATCAGCAGTCTCTATTAGAACTCTGACAATTTACTTATTTTAACTAAAAAATGGAGTATCAATAAATGGCTTCAAAAAGCTCTGAATCGTCGAAATATGCAATAAAATAACGTGTGTATGTCAAGATCACTCTGGCTCTCCTTCAGATTGGCTTCTCGTATATGAAACAGTTTTAATGGATTTAATTAGGAAAATTCTTTGCTCCTCTTTCCCAATGGTATCTTGTTAGCTCGCGGGAAAATAACTATCACTGGCTTTCTTCAAACTATCGCTAGAAACCTCGTAAAACAATATTTTCGATCCTATAGAAATATTGTTCGTACTCATCAAAGCTGGTCTGGATCGCATGAAAATATTGTTCTAGTTTAATTTATACATCACTTTATCTTTCATGGGAGGTTTGGGTTTGATATATAGATTAATATGTCGAAGAAAAATGTGCATGTCGCCCACTGAAATATTGCTATTGCTCAAATATAAAAAAAATAGAGATTGAGAACGCTTTATTGATTACTTGTGCTCAGAGAAGACGATATTGATTCCTATGAAGCGCTTGTTTTGGTTTTAGCTGGGACGATAATTTTCCCACCAATAGGAAGATTTCAGAAATAGGCACCAAAAAAAAAACTCATAACGAACTGACTGCAAGACTACTTAGAGTGCACCAGAGATTTTTCAGAACCACTGAAAGAACCAGCTTTATTTCAGTCGCCGCGCGATGTCCTCCATAACACAGTCCTCCTTCCCCCGGCATCTCCCAAATACTCAGGAGGCAGAGGACAATAGGTCATCACCCTGAAGTAACTAGAAGCTATATCTTAAACCTCCCACAAGATCCAGGAGCTGGAGATCAACACCATGAAGCCCCCATCCTCAAAGAAGGTTCCTTGATGCTGTCGAGTACCTCTGATTTACAAAAAAAAAATCGTTATTTTTAGGGAAGATTTCAAGGAATTTTTACCGCAGTTGGGTGACTTGGGTTTACATAGAAAAATGGCTCTTGGAACTACAGTAAATAATGCTAAGGAGAATGTTCGTTTAGATTAATTCGGAGTTAGTACATGATACACGAGTGAAAGTGCCTGAGATGTTCCATGATAATCAAGGGGATATTGTTAAATAACGGTAAAAATATCTCAGTTATATCCATAATGTTTCAGAAGTTTTGATAAATCTTCTCAAGTACTAGCCTAGCAAGACGCCCCACCACCTCTCTGAAGTATAGAGAGAACATGCAAAATAGCTGAGGAGAAATATTGCTCCTCCGTACATAAAAGCTTATAGTATACCATTATGGGCTTAGGAAGAGGCAGGTAAACGCTCTGTCACCTCGACACAGTCCATTAATCAGTGTATAGAAAAGTCAGGGAAGCTGCCCCTTCGTGTGCATTCCTGTAAAGATTAAATAAGTGAACTATTCCTACTTTGCCAAGATGCATAAACTACTAGTATGCTAGCCGAGGATTCGAACCCATGTCGTTTTGACACTCCTCATGGTGAGCGTGTATATATATATATATATATATATAATGTCGTGCCGAATATGTAAAACTGGTTAATTAGCAAGAACTCATTTAAAATTAAGTCCTTTCTAAAATTTTATCTCATGCGTTTAAAGATATATTTTTTTCATTAATGTTGATGCAAAAATTTATAATTTTGCAACAAAAGGAACTTAGAAAATTTACCTAACCTTATTATAACAAGCGCAATTTATTTTAGCCTAACCCAACTAAATATATTTTAGATTTGTTTACAATAATTTAATACTAAACAAACACAGTGAAATATATTTTTTTCGTTAGGTTCAGAATGATTTTGGCGAAATTATTGCATACACAAATTTTCACTTGTCCTATATGGCAAGATGAACGTTGCTATTTAAGCCAAGATCGCAAGTTCTGCCTATTCGGCACGACATATATATATATATATATATATATATATATATATATATATATATATATATATATATATATATATATATATATATATATATATATATATATAACATGTCAAATAGGTAAAATTAAGTCCTTTCTAAAATTTTCTCTTATACGTTTAAAAATATATTTTTTTTCATTTATGTTAATGTAAAAACTAGTAATTTTGTACCAAAAGAACCTTAGAAAACTTACCTAACCTTATTACAACAAGCGCAGTTTAATTTAGCTTAATCCAATTAAATATATTTTATATAAGTTTACAATAATTTAATAATAAACATAATGAAATACATTTTTTTGTTAGGTTCAGAATTATTTTTGCGAAATTATTATTGCATACATAAATTTTCGGTTGCCCTATTCGGTAAGAAGTGCGTTGCTATTTAAGTCAACATAGCGTGTTTTACTTACTCGGCACGACATATATATATATATATATATATATATATATATATATATATATATATAGATATATATATATATATATATATATATTTATTAACGAACCGGCTGTATCCCACCGAGGTAGGGTGGGATACAGCCCTCTACACTGCCGAGGGACTGACTACCTGGAGTATGCCTGTTATACCTGGAGGGTATTCCGGGGATCAACATCCCAGCGGCCCGGTCCATCACCAGGCTTCGCGGTGGATCAGGGCCTAATCAACCAGGCTGTTACTGATGGCCACACGCAAAACGACGTACGAACCACAGCCCGGCTGGTTAGGTACTGACTTTAGGTATCCGTCCAGCGCCTTCTTGAAGACAGACAGGGGTCGATTGGTAATCCCCCATATGCATGGTGGGAGGCAGTTGAACAGTGTTGGGCCCCTGGCACTTCCTGTGTTGTCTCTTAGTATACTCATGGCGCCGCTGCTTTTCAATGGGGGAATATTGCACGACCTGCCGAATCTTGTACTGTCTCCCGTTTTTTCACCGTCAAAATTACATTCATACCGTACAACCACTGAAGCAGTTGGATCACTTTTATCCACACTTCCCTCACACCTCCTTTTTCCATTTCCATCCCTCCTTATCTTGTTTCCTCTCCCTTTTAAAAATCACTATTTTTTTTTCCAATTTTGTGGTTACGAATCATGAGTTAACATACACTGAGTCATAACACATTGCACAATATTCATATTTCCCGTCCAGCCAAATGGTTTATATATTGTTACAAACAAAGCATGCAATACTGACAAATAATTAAAAGCGACAAATACATGTGTGTGTGTGTGTGTGTGTGTGTGCGTGCTCACCTAGTTGTACTCACCTAGTTGAGGTTGCAGGGGTCGAGTCCAAGCTCCTGGCCCCGCCTCTTCACTGGTCGCTACTAGGTCACTCTCCCTGAACCATGAGCTTTATCGTACCTCTGCTTAAAGCTATGTATGGATCCTGACTCCACTACATCGCTTCCCAAACTATTCCACTTCCTGACTACTCTGTGGCTGAAGAAATACTTCCTAACATCCCTTTGATTCATCTGTGTCTTCAACTTCCAACTGTGTCCCCTTGTTACTGTGTCCAGTCTCTGGAACATCCTGTCTTTGTCCACCTTGTCAATTCTCTTGTGTGTGTGTGTGTGTGTGTGTGTGTGTGTGTGTGTGTGTGTGTGTGTGTATGTGTATGTTTAGAAGTATTTTCCCCCCGGGATACTTCTCTTTCATGAATGTTTCCAGATATTTTTTTCCAGTGCCTGTTCTCCGTTTCTCGTAATCTTTGCTCTCGCCCTATTTTCATGACTTTGCACTTGCTGAAATTAAATTAATAGATCTGCTTGAAGTCTTTCCTAGTCTGCTTCAGTTTGCATTCTTCTCATTAGTTTCACATCAGCTAACAATGATGCCTCGATTTTTCTAGTTTCGTGGTTTACTTACACGAGAGAGAGTTCCTGTTTCTCAACTGACTCTTTCGGAACCCTTGTCGGAACCCCCTTCGGAATTTTTTCGTTACACTTGCTTATTTTAATACCTTCCAGAAAATAACTTTTTGTTTCTGACCTGTTTACTGTTTAATCCATTTTACTGCCTTTTATTTGTGTCTATCCTTTTGCTTTTGTTCCAGTCTCTTGTGAAGTACTGTATAGGTCGTCTTTCTTATAATCTAAAAATATGCAATATACACACTCTGCCCTTTCTCTCTCTCTCTCTCTCTCTCTCTCTGCCTCACTTTCGTTAATCTGTCCTAAAACTCTGGCAGATTTGCGAGACTGAATTTACCATCTCTCAAACTATTCCACACATCACCAACAATAGTGATGCTGGCTGCATCTGCCACTCATCACCAGCTACGGTGATGCTGTCACCAATCACCAGTCACCATAATTACGAGGCATGACATTCAGCTCTCACCAACTTTCCCACTGCAACACAAGAATGGCTGTTCCATCCGTGTGTTGAGTCTGTCACTTTCATCCTCCTCGATGCCTGGAAAGATACAACCAATTGTACTTATTCCAAATTATAAATATTTTGGTGAATTCAATACCTTGTTCAAGCTTTTTCAGTGATGCGCCGAGGTGGTGTTGTCAGGCAGTTGGGTGATTCACCACACAAGATTCGTCTCCTTCGCAATGAATCGCTCTGGTCCGGAGTTTTACGACTCATTCGCCGTCGGTTCAACCCCCACCCGTTCCGTGGTTTGTTTGCAGTCGTGTTTTTTTTACAGTTTCAGGAGTCATTAAAACATTAACTGTTAGTCATGAGTTTTAAGAGAAATTTTTCTTTAGGAAGATTTAAAAAATATTGATAAGGTGGTTTGGTTTCACTACCACAGGAGTGTCAGTCAGCCATATAAATGTCTGAACATAATCATAATATTTACGGTGTTAAGGACATGATCTTAACCTATTTTGAATATTTAAGAGAAAAAAACATTTAGTGTGAGTAAAGTTTACTCAGACACAAGTGATTTTCTCGGAAATCACACATGAACCGGTTCTCAGAGGCATTCTTATGCGAGTTTTTTTAAATGGTTCTCAAAGTAAATAATGAAATTTAGCTTCAGTGTAACCAAAGGGGATTTTTTTTTATATGCCCAGCTGGACGTGATTAGAGAGGCCACTAATCTGGTGACACCACAAGGCGGTCATTTCTCTCACCGGGTGATAAATATTTCACAACTTAGCATATTTATTACTGTTTATAAAAGTGATTTGCATAAATAACATTGTGCATTTCCAAAAGCTAATTAAAATAATTACTTGTAACTTGTTCATACCCAGTATGTTTACTAGACAGGTCGGTGGTTAGCGCACTGGCCGGGGAGTTTTAAGATTCGCTTGCCAGGGGGTTCGAATCCCCACCAGTTCTGATTTCTTTGCAATTTTGTTTTTACGATTTTGTGAGATAATTATTTGTACCTCGTATTTGATCCACAGAAAGGGATCTGTAGCACAAATTCCTTGGATCACGATCGTTAAAATTTTTACTCTGAATGAGATCGAATCAGCTTTCGTCCTGTACTGACACATCTGAGCCCTAATGAAGCTTAAGCTTCAGGACCCCTAATCCCGGAGGGGCCCCGGAAGAGATTTTAGTCCACATTGCTTAGAAATTTTGGGTCTACTGTATGAGAAGGGTTTTCTAAAAAATAATTTTAAAACGTAATTCAGTTCAAAATAATAAAATTAAAATCAAAGGTTATTGAAGTATCATGTAGGCCTAGCCGCTGCTGGTTGCCATGGTGACCCCATAAAAGTTCAAGCGTTCAGGGGCCCCAAATGTAGGTCCGCCACTGGTTGCAACTCTTTAATTCTTCCTTGCTTTCGTTGTAGGAGCTTTAGTATGGCACATGTTCACCGCAGTAAGAATGTGATTGTTTCTACCGGTCCATGACCCGGCCTCGTGAAAGACTGATACCACCATTACATGGTATTCCCCAGGCGGTCACCCATCCAAGTACTAACCAAACCCAATATTGTTTAACTTCGCTGATCGGACGAGAGACGGTGCGTTGAACCTGGTATTACCTGGAGTTTACCTGGAGAGAGTTTCGGGGGTCAACGCCCCCGCGGCCCGGTCTGTGACCAGGCCTCCTGGTGGATCAGCCCCTGATCAACCAGGCTGTTGCTGCTGGCTGCACGCAAACCAACGTACGAGCCACAGCCCGGCTGATCAGGAACTGACTTTAGGTGATTGTCCAGTGCCAGCTTGAAGACTGCCAGGGGTCTGTTGGTAATCCCCCTTATGTATGCTGGGAGGCAGTTGAACAGTCTCGGGCCCCTGACACTTATTGTATGGTCTCTTAACGTGCTAGTGACACCCCTGCTTTTCATTGGGGGGATGGTGCATCGTCTGCCAAGTCTTTTGCTTTCGTAGTGAGTGATTTTCGTGTGCAAGTTCGGTACTAGTCCCTCTAGGATTTTCCAGGTGTATATAATCATGTATCTCTCCCTCCTGCGTTCCAGGGAATACAGGTTTAGAAACCTCAAGCGCTCCCAGTAATTGAGGTGTTTTATCTCCATATAATCCTGCTATAAATACTTTCTCTCTCTCTCTCTCTCTCTCTCTCTCTCTCTCTCTCTCTCTCTCTCTCTCTCTCTCTCTCTCTCTCTCTCTCTCTCTCTCTCTCTCTCTCTCTCAGAAATCTTGACACCCAGTAATTAGTGGGGACGATAAAGTGAACAAGATAATGACGATAGCTCTAATGATTATTTTTCTCGGAATACATTTTTGCTTGGGAATATTATACTGTATACAAGCCACTGAGAATGTACACACACATTATCCTGAGCGTCTGGTGTTATTTTCGTCTGATGACGGATGAGGGAGGGAGAAGAGGCAGAGATTTAAATGCTCGTTTAGGGGCATTTTTATGCTAATGTTTCGTTTTTGTAACTTGGAATGGAGAGTTGATTATGCGCATGTGTTTATCATTTACACATTTTTCCTATTAGTGAGTAATCACTATATACTTTATATCCAAAATAATTTGGAATTGTTCAGCAATATACAGTTGTGATTGTTATTCTGAAGATGTTTCTTTGAGTAATTGGTTTGTTGACATCTGGCGTTGACAACATCGTGTATATCCTCTACCTTTATGGATGTTTATTAGAAAAAAATATTAAATGTATCAGAACAGTTAGAGGTGCTGAAGAGGACCAGATTTTATACACCAAATCAAAATGTTTAAATATTTTGTGATGTTTAGTAAAAAACTAACATTTAAAAAAGATAATATGGGACGCTCACGCCTCGCTTACATTTTCGACAAAGATTTGGATGAACCAAAAGAAGAGGTAATAAAGAGTTAAAATACCTTTGATAGTTACTGAAAGGTTCGTGTTATATATGTTGATAAATAAGACCTCAAATATAAATACTGTTTCCTCATTTGTTTGTGCTTATGAGCTTGTAGATGGTATACTCAGGCTTGTAGATGGTATACTCAGGCTTGTAGATGGTATACTCAGGCTTGTAGATGGTATACTCAGGCTTGTAGATGGTATACTCAGGCTTGTAGATGGTGTACTCAGGCTTGTAGATGGTGTACTCAGGCTTGTAGATGGTATACTCAGGCTTGTAGATGGTGTACTCAGGCTTGTAGATGGTGTACTCAGGCTTGTAGATGGTATACTCAGGCTTGTAGATGGTGTACTCAGGCTCAGGCTTGTAGATGGTGTACTCAGGCTTGTAGATGGTATACTCAGGCTTGTAGATGGTGTACTCAGGCTTGTAGATGGTATACTCAGGCTTGTAGATGGTATACTCAGGCTTGTAGATGGTATACTCAGGCTTGTAGATGGTATACTCAGGCTTGTAGATGGTATACACAGGCTACTCAGGCTTGTAGATGGTATACTCAGGCTTGTAGATGGTATACTCAGGCTTGTAGATGGTATACTCAGGCTTGTAGATGGTATACTCAGGCTTGTAGATGGTATACTCAGGCTTGTAGATGGTATACTCAGGCTTGTAGATGGTATACTCAGGCTTGTAGATGGTATCAGGCTTGTAGATGGTGTACTCAGGCTTGTAGATGGTATACTCAGGCTTGTAGATGGTATACTCAGGCTTGTAGATGGTATACTCAGGCTTGTAGATGGTATACTCAGGCTTGTAGATGGTGTACTCAGGCTTGTAGATGGTATACTCAGGCTTGTAGATGGTGTACTCAGGCTTGTAGATGGTGTACTCAGGCTTGTAGATGGTATACTCAGGCTTGTAGATGGTATACTCAGGCTTGTAGATGGTATACTCAGGCTTGTAGATGGTGTACTCAGGCTTGTAGATGGTGTACTCAGGCTTGTAGATGGTATACTCAGGCTTGTAGATGGTATACTCAGGCTTGTAGATGGTATACTCAGGCTTGTAGATGGTATACTCAGGCTTGTAGATGGTATACTCAGGCTTGTAGATGGTATACTCAGGCTTGTAGATGGTATACTCAGTCTTGTATAAGGTATACTTGTAGATGGTATACTCAGGCTTGTAGATGGTATACTCAGGCTACTCAGGCTTGTAGATGGTATACTCAGGCTTGTAGATGGTATACTCAGGCTTGTAGATGGTATACTCAGGTAGATGGTATACTAGATGGTATACTCAGGCTTGTAGATGGTATACTCAGTCTTGTAGATGGTATACTCAGTACTCAGGCTTGTAGATGGTGTACTCAGGCTTGTAGATGGTGTACTCAGGCTTGTAGATGGTGTACTCAGGCTTGTAGATGGTATACTCAGGCTTGTAGATGGTATACTCAGGCTTGTAGAAGTTTATGGTCTAATTGCACCAGAGTCATTAAGGCAGCAATGCTTGTGAACAGTATCACAATGCATTATTTTTTTTATTCAAATGTGTAAATAAGCGGTTCCTTTGTATTGCACCAAGATACACATAAAGATGCACATAGAGCTAAAATAGAAGAGGAAGAACTCTAAAATTGAGAGACGACATGAAGCTGAGGGAGACAGATGAAGTAAATGAGAGGAATGAAAAAAGAGGCAGAAACTATAAAGGAAGGAGGAGGAGAAGAGGGGTTTAGATATTACAATCCCATTTTGTACACCTCTGTGTTGTACCTATCAAAGTAATGTGTAATATAGCAGCCCAGTGTCTTGTATGACCAGTTCGTTGCTCGAGTCTGGCTCTCAGACGCATCAAAGGCTACATCCAAGTCACTCGAGGTGAACTTAGGAACTAATGATGCTGTTTTTATGAATGTTTAATGATTTTTGTCTGAGGATTGTTATCATCTAGTAGATTGTTGTTGTACATAATGAATAGTTTCTCCATGGAATTATTCTTCGTTCAACTTCCTCAGTGTCTCTATGATCTCAGTTTGTAGCTGCGTCAGTCGTTCCATCCTGTCTAACGAGTAACTCGTGTTGTTGTACATAATGAATAGTTTCTCCATGGAATTATTCTTCGTTCAACTTCCTCAGTGTCTCTATGATCTCAGTTTGTAGCTGCGTCAGTCGTTCCATCCTGTCTAACGAGTAACTCGTGTTGTTGTACATAATGAATAGTTTCTCCATGGAATTATTCTTCGTTCAACTTCCTCAGTGTCTCTATGATCTCAGTTTGTAGCTGCGTCAGTCGTTCCATCCTGTCTAACGAGTAACTCGTGACAGGACCACAAGGCAGAGGAGGAGTAGGGAATGTAAGGTGTCTTTCTGGATAGTGTTTAGGTCTGGTGCCTAGCTCAGACATTTTTTGAGGATCTAGATCGGCTCTAGGACTAGTATACGTAAGACCAGTATTAGTGTGAGTCATACAGTCTGCTGTACCCAGAGTTAATGTCTGAGTCAGGCGAGAAAGAGTGAAATATGGAATGCACGAGTCTTTGAGACGACAGCCTGATCGCCCTCATATTCCGAGTCAGTTATAAGGGGCATCTTATCTACATAAGATACAAGACTCTTCTCAGAACCTGACATGGATTCAGAAAGTTGTGCATATGCAGGAAATACAATTAATGCCCTGACTGTAACTGTGGTGTAATATCTAGGTCATTTTTACACTCGGGTTTTTAGCCAGTAGTATGTGAGAAGCTTCAGTGTACATGTTAGTTACGTGATTAACGTGTACAAAGAATGTTAATGTAGCTAGCGTGTGATCATTGGACGTTATGTCCCTTCCAAAAGGTTACTTTACAGATTAGTGTATTCCAGACTTGTGTATAATAAAGCAGTAGCTTATTAACAATATCTCCACTCCCTTGGATCAGGAGAATACGACAGGCGCATATATTCACCCTATATGTTGTATCCTATCGTCATCCTATCGATACCCTTCTAGCATCTAGCCTATGATTAGCTTGTAACAAATTTACCAGGTATTAACTTTGCAACTCATTGGAGCGAGACCAATTATAAATTAAAAAGAGCTTTTTAATTAGGGGTTTCTTAATTGGATTACAATTGGAAGAATTAATACTAGCTATAAAAAAAATTTAAAACTTTATTGTATCAAAAAAATGTCTATCTTTAACAATATATACAATAAAAATTAATGATGGTAGAAGTAGACTCCTACACAGAGTTAGATGCTTAATAATGTATATTAATTATGATGCATCACCTGCTCTTAGACTGGTACATAATGTACTAGCAGTAATAAACTGTACCATCTGGCATAATAGTGTACTAAAGTGTACTCAGAAAGTGCAAGAATAAGTAATGTGTTTATGTAATGTGCGGCAGACTCGACGTATTACTTGATTGTCAAAAACCAAAAAGTTCCTGAACTAACTTTGCCAAACAGAGGCAATAAGCACAGCTTGCTTGAACAATGCTGCGTCCAGTTTTCCAAACAGTAATATGCACAAAGTAGCCACAAGCAGCACATCGTCAAGAAAGGGAGAAAAAAAAATACAACCTAATTGGAGACACTCGGCAAATCCTCCAATAATGGTACACACTCCAAAATTTCTTAATCTGAGTTGAGCAACATCCAGATCCCCAATTACGATAGTGTGTAGATGTCAGTCAGAAAGAGTTATATTTAGAGTTAGACGTGGGACCTAAATCATATTGTATCTCGACACAACCACAAAAGAAAATCATTAGGTCTAAGTCTCTGGGGAGATGGTTCCACTGCGGACAAGAAGTATAACTCGGACCACCAACGACATCATACTTTACCACAAAACTGAGAAGATATAAAAGCAGAAAAAAATTCTTGCAGTGAGAGGAGACTTGTGTTTCCTCAGCCAGAGAGACAGACAGAGAAATGCTGAAAATAACAAGTTGAAGAATAAGACTGTGCTAGAGTTACGTATCTTTATTGTTGACTGAAGCCTACACAGTAGGCTTTTTCAGTCAAATACAAAGGCAGCAGGTATAGTAGTGATGATGCAATCAGTCCATCAACCTTAGAGAAATAGTTCTTGAGGTGGTCAGTCCCTGAACACAGCAACAAGTGCAGGCGTGAAGTCAGGTTTACCTTTCAACACATCCCAGAATACATCACAATTTGCAAATGTGCCATAAAACGTGTAGCTGAACGGGACCACCAATGAAAACTGTTGACTGTATCAGAACCGAAACTATAGTGTGTAGAAGATCACGCATATTACTGTAGCTAAATATGTAAGACAAATACTGTAAACTATACTTTCTTTTTAGCTACCAACTACAACAACATTAGAGGTATAATATCAGTTAATATGTTCATATATTAATGTATCTCAAGACTCAGCAATCTTAGTAGGGTTGAACTCTAGCAACATTTTGTTGAATTGCTAATACATCTTGTTAGTCTTCCTGGAGCCTGTCTGTATCCGTTTCCGATTTTATTCTGATTAATTTTGCATCATCGGTAAACAAGGATTCATTGGAATCACTCACCTTTGTCATATACTTATATTAAGAAGAGAAATGTTTTAGGTATTGATTCATGGGGATACCCATTTGTTACATTTTTATCACCTTGGAATATTTACCCATTCTTTCACCCTCTGTAGTTTGTTGGGTACTTTTTGATACACTGTAAGACTTACCTTGCTATCTTTTGCTCATCTGATTTGTTAATGCTGTAGTTTCGACATTGATTTAGTCTTTGTTGCTAAGTCATTCTCTATAATTGATGATCTGCTTCCTTAATATCGTTTAATAATCATTCCTGAGTGTGTTCTCACCGAGGTGTGTTTATGGGGGTCGATACTCCTTTGTGTATACGTGTGTTCTGATTTTTATTTAGTGTCATTAAGATAATTAATTATCATAATGTAGTGACATTCAGTACAGGAATGTTTGAGTCTCGCAATCTCTGCCACGGTCGCCTCTCCTAAGTTTTTATTTCGCCTTTGTGAGGGCTGCTAAACTTTTTGATACCTTCCGGCCATCTGGATGTTGATCTTTGCCTTGATCCTTTCTGTCTCGTGCAATCCATTCCAAGATTCCCTCAGTCCAGTGTTATCCCTTCTTATGTCTTTACATCCTGCCCACTCCCATCCCAGTTCTATCGTCCCTTGTATCTTTAAGTCAACTACCAATATTGTTTCATGACTCTCCACAAAAGCATCTTGCTATACTCTTGTTATTGAAGACATTCATTCACCGCCAGGTCACCACGGGTTACGTCTGTGCTTCCTACGGATTATGCCTGTGACTTACCCGTGATCGGATACGAGGGTTCTACTCCAACACCCATAGTATAAACCTTGGTGATGGCTACCGACACAATGATTTAGAAAGATACTGAGCAAACACTAGGATAAACACTAGGACAACAAACACTAGGGCCTCACACACTAGGACCACACACACTAGGACCACACACACTAGGACCACACACACTAGGACCACACACACTAGGGCCACACACACACTAGGGCCACACACACACTAGGGCCACACACACACTAGGGCCACACACACTAGGACCACACACACTAGGACCACACACACTAGGACCACACACACTAGGACCACACACACTAGGACCACACACACTAGGGCCACACACACTAGGGCCACACACACTAGGACCACACACACTAGGACCACACACACTAGGACCACACACACTAGGACCACACACACTAGGGCAACACACACTAGGACCACACACACTAGGGCCACACACACTAGGACCACACACACTAGGACCACACACACTAGGACCACACACACTAGGACCACACACACCAGGACCACACACACTAGGACCACACACACTAGGACCACACACACACTAGGACCACACACACACTAGGACCACACACACTAGGACCACACACACTAGGACCACACACACACTAGGACCACACACACTAGGACCACACACACTAGGACCACACACACTAGGACCACACACTAGGACCACACACAGTAGGACCACACACACTAGGGCAACACACACTAGGACCACACACACTAGGGCCACACACACTAGGGCCACACACACTAGGGCCACACACACACTAGGACCACACACACTAGGACCACACACACTAGGGACACACACACTAGGGCCACACACACTAGGACCACACACACTAGGGCAACACACACTAGGACCACACACACTAGGACCACACACACTAGGACCACACACACTAGGACCACACACACTAGGACCACACACACTAGGACCACACACACTAGGGCAACACACACTAGGGCAACACACACTAGGACCACACACACTAGGACCACACACACTAGGGCCACACACACTAGGACCACACACACTAGGGCAACACACACTAGGGCCACACACACTAGGACCACACACACTAGGGCAACACACACTAGGACCACACACACTAGGGCCACACACACTAGGACCACACACACTAGGACCACACACACTAGGACCACACACACTAGGGCCACACACACTAGGACCACACACACTAGGGCAACACACACTAGGACCACACACACTAGGGCCACACACACTAGGACCACACACACTAGGGCCACACACACTAGGGCAACACACACTAGGACCACACACACTAGGGCCACACACACTAGGACCACACACACTAGGGCCACACACACTAGGGCAACACACACTAGGGCCACACACACTAGGACCACACACACTAGGACCACACACACTAGGACCACA
>NC_091334.1:23055210-23097710 GCF_038502225.1 Cherax quadricarinatus | reverse complement strand
CAATTTATTTATCCAAAAAAATGGCAGATTGAAATTTATAGAGCTCAAAGTGAATGCCAAGCTTTTCTTTTTAAAGCTGACCAATGCTGGAAGCCTGAAGCCCATCAGGAAAAAATAATTCTCCCGTAATTGATCTGATTGCAACGATTTTAAGCTTTTCTTTAACAGCTTCAGTAAAATTTTGAATCTGTCCCTGCATAGGCTAAACGTATACTAAACTTATACTATAAAAACGTAAAACAGGTAAACGCGCGCTTAAACGCTGGTAGTTCACTCTACCGATGACGTATTAAGAGTCGCCTTTTAGTCGACGTTTCAATCGAGGCAGCTGAGGGTTACGGAGGTAGTTGTCACATCCAGTCCAGCATAACGGAATACCTTTCATCAACACTGGTCGTAATAACCTGGATGTGACAATTGTGCCAAGAATCTTGCCCTAGTTATCGTGCATCAGTATTGAAAACTTGAAGCCCGAGTTATGAGTAAAATAAAAGGTAAAAAAATTAACAACCATTTAAAGGACCCCCTTCAGGAATATCTAATAAAAATAATTGTGCCTTCTGGACTAAAAAAAATTTAAAATAAAATATCTCCACGATTGTCAACACCCGGGAGGCCTGGTCATGGAGCGGGCCGCGGGGGCGTTGATCCCCGGAATACCCTCCAGGTAGACCAGCTACAAATTTACTTCGTAAACGAAAGATCTATCAAGATCTGTGAGTTTTGTGTGTGTAGATATGTTCTCGTTATAAATTCAGATTAAGAACTCTTGAGCCCAGGTTTTCACGCCTATAATTATAATTTACAATGATATCTCCTTCTATAATCTAATACTGAGTCGAGCCCAGGTTCTCACGCCTATAATTATAATTTACAACGATATCTCCTTTTATAATCTAATACTGAGTCGAGCCCAGGTTCTCACGCCTATAATTATAACAATTTACAACGATATCTCCTTTTATAATCTAATACTGAGTCGAGCCCAGGTTCTCACGCCTATAATTATAACAATTTACAACGATATCTCCTTCTATAATCTAATACTGAGTCGAGCCCAGGTTCTCACGCCTATAATTATAACAATTTACAACGATATCTCCTTCTATAATCTAATACTGAGTCGAGCCCAGGTTCTCACGCATATAATTATAACAATTTACAACGATATCTCCCTCTATAATGGTACTAATACTAAGTCAAACAAACGAGGTAGTATCATGTAACGGGAACCCGACCTTTAACTCTTGTGACCCTGACTTTACGCTGGTTCCCCTTTCTGGTGTTTGCCGACTTGTCTCACTCGACCCTTCTGATCTGGCAGAAAAGGAAAAGGATTTGGATTAGGAAGAGGAAGAGGAGGAAGCCATGATGGAGGACACAATGGATGAAGAAGAGAAGAGAGGATGCAGAGAAAAAAACTGGTGGATGTAACGGGAAAGGAGAGTATATGGGAAATTTCAATATCTGAAGACATAGCCGTCTATGTTGAGGTTATCTGTTTTTAAAAAGTCTAAATTTACTGCTGTGAATGACATTGATACTTTTACTCTGTGCCACTACTGCAGCAACTGTATCTTAGGTAGTCCGTGATTTTGGTCGCTACAAGTGCCCAGTTTGATCAACCGACCACTCAGAGTAGTCTAATAACGTCAGATTTCTCAAGACTACTGAAAAAGATTGTTTTGGGACAACTTTCCTTCAACCAACATATCCAGGCAACCATCACAGGCAACTATCACAGGCAACTGTCACAGGAAACTGTCACAGGCAACCATCACTGAATTTAGCTGCATCCGACATTTGCAAAATGCCTATTCGGCCGGTCCTTAAAGGACTGTTTCTTGTTACGTTTGGAGCTTTGGAAAGGAGTCTCCTCCAGTATTGTATAGCTCGCTTGTCCTAAAAAGAATTATAACCGCGTTTCTATTGCATTTTCTGTCAAAGACTTTCAACACTGTTGTTCTCGTGAGGGAGGAGGGAAGTAGGGGAAGGAGGAGAAAGGAGATGTTGAAAGGAAAAAAAAAAGATATAGGGGAACAGGGAAAATATGAAGAAAGAGTGTGGGAGGGAAAGATGGAGCGAGGTAGTGGCAGAGAGAGAGAGAGAGAGGGGGGGGGAAGGGAAGAAGAGAAAGATTGTGGGACACGCCCTGGTCAATTCTGTTCTGAGGCTGTCCACTACATCATGTTTATTCGAATCCGATATTTACAAATTATTTGCCCATTCGTGTCTTAAAAAAATGCATTATTCTCGTACTTACGACTTAGTGAAATCAGCACAGTGTTGTGTGTGTGAGAGAGAGAGAGAGAGAGAGAGAGAGAGAGAGAGAGAGAGAGAGAGAGAGAGAGAGAGAGATGGAGGCTCGGCATTGTACCTAAACAAGACACAAGCATTACCTCATCTTCTGTACATAGTTCTACTGTCTTCAAGTTATGTCCTAGAATTTGTATTGATAAAGCCACTGGATGGCGAAACGTCTACAATAAAGATACCCAGATGTTGCACATGTGTCTTAATCTCATCAAGACACAAGCATCGGTAGGTCTGCACTTGGGCATGGAAGAGGACGTTGAGGAGAAGGAACCAGCATCCACACTCGTACAATTACTCTCCCCCGACATGGCTCCAGCCTCGCACTCACCACGAACATACTCGCTGCGACCTACTGCGATTCGTTTTCGTTATGCAAGTTATTTCCAAAAAAAATAATTATATGAACAATAATAAATATATTTTCGATAAAAAATCCTGGTCATCCCAGATAGTCAAAATATGTTCATAGAGAAGCCAGTGCTGGGGTTAAAATTTTATTGCCTCCCAACTTCCCGGATTCATATTTAACATTTCCATATACTAATAATCATAATTCTATAATCTTGAGGGATAAACTATGAACAAAATCTTGATGACAAGCAAGAAAGAAAAATAAAAATGGAGTAAAAAGTGAGGCTGATGCTTCAGAGGCGCCATGTTGAACACAACCAAAATGTCCAATACAAAGAGGAAGGCGTAAGGAGAGGAGGAGTATGAGGTAATCAGTCCCTCAGCCTGGAGTCGATGTGTTCACTGCAGCATCATGGGATCTTGTTACAAAGAATTCTTCACAACCAAAATTATTTAACTCCTGATACATTGTAGAAACCGTTAATTTTTTTCAGCACAGTTTCGTGTATTGTGCACTTTACACCTTCAGGGGTAATGCAACTTGCAACACTTGATGTCCTGACCTTCACTTGCAGTGCAACTTATGCCTTTGTTGTGAATATTACAAAGTCACCTGTCATGTACCTTGTCCTGCTTATTACCTATTGCGTGAAGCAGTAAATGTTGTAGACAGAAAGACTGTGCAGTTCCCATGTTTACGATAATTACTAGTGAACGAGAGTAAACAATTACAGGAGAATATACGTGAATGGTACACAATACCGACAAGAGAAGGAATTAGACACATGTGGAACATCTGGGTGTCTTTATTTGTAGACGTTTCGCCATCCAGTGGCTTTATCAATACAAGGACATTAAGCGAAAACTGTAGAACTGTATACAGAAGACGAGGTAATCAGTCCCTCAGCTTTGGTGTTGATGAAGAGCACTGTAGTCTTGAAGTAGACTGATGAAGCCACTGTATGGTCAAACGTCTACAAATAAAGACGTAGATGAATGAAGATTGAGACACTTATGCAGCATATGGGAATCTTTATTCAGGAAACGTTTCGCCACACAGTGGCTTCATCAGTCCAATACAAAGAGGAAGGCGTAAGGAGAGGAGTAGAATGAGGTAATCAGAGAAACGACAAGTTGATAAATTAGACGCATGTGCAACGCTTGGTTATCTTTATTTAGGAAACGTTTCGCCACACAGTGGCTTCATTAGTCCATAAAGGATGTGGATGTGGTCAGTCCATCAATCTTGAAAAGAATACAGCATATGCGCGAAGAAGTAGCTTATATACTGTAGGCAGGAGAGGTGCAGCAGTCGTAGGTGGTGTCACATTTGTCCAGTGTGAAAGGTCATACCCAGCCCTAGTTCGTATTTAAACACTTATGGCCCATATAGCCACTACCATTAATACATAATCAATTTATCAAGTGCATAGTGAATGTGACTGACCTGACTAGGTTAAGGCATTGGCTTAAGCCAGTGGGAGAACTGGACCTGCCTCACATGGGTCAGTAGGCCTGCTGCAGTGTTCCTTCTTCCTTATGTTCATATATCTAAGGAGCTTCAAAAAGTCTTTGATAAATACGCAGTGACAATAATATAACTATATTATGGGAATATTCCACTGTTGGTATTATCTATTTCTCAAACTCCCCTAACCGCCACAAAATTTTAAGTAAAATCCTGTTTAACAGTTGAAGCCATACAAAGTAAGAAATGGAAAAACAAAATATAGAATATGTGACCACATGAGAGAGGATGCGACCTTGTATGTTGAAGGAGACTGAAACCTAAACTAAGACCCTGACGACTGTACCACCATGTTAACGAGAAAGCCTACAGTAGTGCCACTGTGGCTCACACTCACCTGCAACACCACAGGCAACATCTCTCAGAAATGATAAATTAGACACATGTGCAACTCTTGGGTCTCTTCATTGAGGAAACGTTTCGCCACACAGTGGCTTCATCAGTCCATACAAAGGAGAATCTTGAAGAACAGGAGGAGAATGAGGTAATCAGTCCCTCAGTCTTGGGATCTTCATACTTGGGAATTCTTCGCTTGCCTAACCCTTGGGCACGACCTGCTTACACATTGAACAAATGTGACACCACCTACGACTGCTGCACCTCTCCTGCCTACGGTATATAAGCTCCTCCGCACATATGCCGTATTCTATTCAAGATTGATGGACTGACCACATCGACTCAAGGTTGAGGGACTGATTACCTCATTCTCCTCCTGTTCTTCAAGATTCTCCTTAGTATGGACTGATGAAGCCACTGTGTGGCGAAACGTTTTCTCAAAGATACCCAAGAGTTGAACATGTGTCTAATTTATCAACGTGTCGGTTCTCTGAACCATTCATCTACAATCTCTCAGAAATACGTGCTCCTCAGACCTGTGAGACGACAGGTATAACACACGAACGTCCTATTGTTCGTGCTGATTCATGACTTTAAAGTGGGCCAGCAGAAGGTCTGCTGGCCCATACAACCTCCGTAGTTTCTCCTGAGAGGCTGCTGATATGTGCGGTAAAGGTTTAATACGTATATACTAACATTCAGTTTTAAGTCACTATATAAATGTATATGCAGTTTAGTCACAATATATATGCTGACATTACAATTTACAGCTGCTGCGTATTTGCTGGTATATACAGTTGATAGTCTTTACAAGTATGCTGGTATATTCAGCAGCTGAAGGCAAACCTGGTTATGTTAAGGCAGCGAGAGAACAGGGCGACCAAGGCAGCACCAGAAATGATATAATCAGAGTGGTTTGTTTAACCTGCCTTGGCTGGCTGCCCAAGGCCATACCTCACTCATTACTTCGCCTCTGCATTTCAAAACAATTTTGTTCCCTCAGCCCCATAGTTCACTCGACCTGACAACCCCCTTAATGATCTAGAGTTTCCTATTGTCAACCACCATCGCTTTATATAAATCATCTATGATTTACGACTGTATAGTTTCTCTGATAAGACATATATTGCAATGTGTGTCACGTGAATCTTGCTTCACTGCATGTGAAGAATGTTGAGCAAGAAAGGTATAAAATACCGACAATATGAAAGTTAAGACACATGTGCAACATCTGGATATCTTTATTGTAGACGTTTCGCCATCCAGTGGCTTTATCAATACAGATTCTAGGACATAATAGGAAGACAGTAGAACTATATACAAAAGATGAGGTAATCAGTCCCTCGGCCTTGGAGTTAGTGTTCACACCACGATGCTGTGAACACTAACTCCAAGGCCGAGGGACTGATTACCTCATCTTTTGTATATAGTTCTACTGTCTTCCTATTATGTCCTAGAATCTGTATTGATAAAGCCACTGGATGGCGAAACGTCTACAATAAAGATATCCAGATGTTGCACATGTGTTTTAACTTTCACATGTGAACAATGTCTGGGTAGGGTAATGCCTTTGAGAGTAGCAAAAGATTAGTCTCTCACATCATTCGAGAGTTATTCCCAATATATGAACTACATCACATACCTGGAGGGGGTTCAGGGTCAACGCCCCCGTGCCTCGGTACATGACCTTGCCTGTTGGCTACTAGAAACCATGACTATACAGCACGACATTAAAAAGTTCTCTCTTCCTAACCTCCGATTTTTCGATTTTTCAAAATCTGTAAGTGAGCCAGCCATACATAAGAACATAAGAAAGGAGGAACACTGCAGCAGGCCTGTTGGCCCATCATTTAAATCCATTGACTACAATATACATGTATGTGCAGTAAATGGTTTATTTAAGTCAAGGGAAAAGATTTCACAGCAGAAGCAGACAATGTACCGTGTTTTTGTTGTGGCGGTGCGAGTGTTGACGCGGTGTTTGGTAACACATGCAACACTGGCAGATATTGCTGATGTCAGTGTTGCTGTTTATAATAGCTGCAACAGAAGCATTTGTTGCTGGTGTCAGTGCTTCTTGTTGATAATACCTGCAACATTGGCAAGTGTTTCTTTTCTTTCGATAACACCTGTAACTGTGACGTGTGTTGCTGGAGTCAGAAGCAACACACTGGAAAAGATCCCCTTCCGCCCCTCCCCTCCCCAAACAAAAAAAAAAATCCTGCGTCACAGGCTTCCAAAGAAGATTAAAATATCAACATTAAAATTTACCGAAGATGATACGAAAATCTGCGTTATAGACTAACCAAAAAATCAGAAGATCTGCCACATGTCTAAGAAAATGAATTTATTATCATATATTTAAGGCTTGTTTCTTCCTTGATTTTTCCCGTAAACGACTAAGCAAAAAAACGATATTTTTCCCCATAATTGTAAACGAGGAATTTTGAGGCAAATTTTTTTTCACACGTTTGTAATATCCAGGTCCTTGACAGAAGAGTGCCTCTTACAGACCCTTGCATATTACAGAGGAAGATATGCTGGTGGCTGGATGAAACAAGTTGAAGTGGCAATTAGATGAAGGCGGGAATTGCCTTGCAGGAGAGATTCTTGCAACACTCAAATCAAGACTGTGTGACGGAGGAGACTGATTTAGATGGACTGGCTCGGTCATCATCCAGACAATATAAAAATAAGCGACTGAAGGTACAAGATCATAAATAGAAGAACAGTGCTCAAGTAAGCCTACTATGCTAGGTAACTCAGCTTTATATACAACTTATAAATAAGGTAGAACCGCAGTAGGCTCACCGGCCCATACTTGGTAGGTCGCTTCCTACGTCCAACCACTCCTAGGTATATAATGAGGCAGTTTTAAAATGTGAAATTGCTGCAACAAAGAATTTGTTTTATTTGTTTCCGTGTACATACGTTTTTTTTTTTTTTAATTATTTTCTCTTCGTCCCTTCTTTTCCATTGTGACCTGTTTGTGTGTGTGTGTGTGTGTTTGTGTGTGTGTGTGTGTGTGTGTGTGTGTGTGTGTGTGTGTGTGTGTGTGTGTGTGTGTGTGTGTGTGTGTGTGTGTGTGTTACCCGTTTTTGTAATCACCTGCTGGGTTACAGGAGTCTCAACTCTTGGCACTGCCTTTTTGCTTTCCGCTACTTGGTTCACACTCACTCGGCTCCCGAAAGCTGCCGTTTAGTTTGTCAGTCCTGCCTTTGCCGCTGTGGCTATTCTCTTGATGTCTGCCTCAGGTGATCAACTCACCCGCAGATTCTTCTCTTTCACGGACGTTTGCTGCCTCTGTGCCTCTTTGCTCTTTCCCAATTTCCATAACTTTTCATTTGTAGGGATTTAATTTTAATAGCCACTTGTCACACCAGTCCTGCAGCTTGTCCAGAACTTTTTGCACAATTCTTTTTTCGTCTTCTATTTGTATCTTCCTCATTTACGACACATCATCTGCGAACCTTCTAACTGTATTCCCTTTCTTCATCATACACAAGAAACAGTAATACTGGTCCAACTACTGACATTTGTGGAACCCCGCTCATCACACTCGCAAATTCTCAACACCTCCATCCACATAACTCTCGATTTCCGTCCTTTTAGAAGACTGAAGTTTTTTTATTCATGAAACTTTGGAAAACAGTCTGTTCCAATTTTATGTAACTCGGTTGTCCTAAAAACAGTTCATACCCACGCCTGCGCTGCATTTTCTACCAGAGAGTTTCACACAGTTGTTTCAGGGGGGACGAGAGGAAAAAAGGGAAAATAGAAGAAAAAATATAGAGAAGGTATGTAGGAATATAGAGAGAGAGAGAGAGAGGATAATGTTCATAAAGACACACTAGGAAAGAAGAGAGAGGAAGAACAAGGGAGAGAGAGAGAGAAGATAGTGTTCATAAAGAGACAAGTTTATCATTAGTGACGATGTGGAGTGTAGGGAAGTGTACCAAGAGTCTGCTAAGATAAACTGTTTCCTCTATGTAGATGAGCCTTGCAATATGTTGCTCTAATTGCTGGCTGGCGGCTGCAGGAATCCACAAGAAAGAGGCTGATTATCAACCGATCCTTGCTAACTCTACGAGGGTTTGTAAACTACTGTTTGCAGCAAATTTCTTGATACACGGTATTTACCCTAGGCTAGTTTGTTATATTGTCTTGTCGATAAAAATTAATTATAACCTGACAAAACTAATAATTCAAATACAAAAAACTTGATTGCGAAGTGCAAGCAGACCAATACGGTCTACATGGTCTTAACTGTTCCAAAACCAAGGGCTGGCATGCAAGACACAATGAGGTCAACGACATTAAGAGAAACCTTGCTACAGCTGGATGCCCAGCCGAGAGGGAGCCCCGATCACTAGCAGCCAACAATACCCACAACCCAGCAAACCGCCCCGACGGGATCACCATCTATCCTTGGAAGAATGGCAAGCTCTTAGCATGGGACTATACCTGTGTGTCCACACTGGCTGACACCTATATCCATCACAGTGTGGGGCGACAGGGAGGAGCTGCTGACCACAGGGAGGAGTACAATATCAGCAAGTACAGGGACATTAGCCAACAGTATCAATTTGTCCCAGTGGGATCAGAGACCTTGGGATCATGGGGAAAAAATGCCACACGTTTCCTTAAAGAATTGGGTTCCAGACTCATCGACACCACCAGGGACCCAAGGGCAGCCACTTTCATGTTCCAGGGCCTCAGCGTAGCCATCCAGAGGGGAAATGCTTGCTGCATACTTGGCTCGCATCCAGCCTCGGAGGAGCTGGAGGAAATTCATGATCTTTGATACATTGTGCCATTGTATTCATGTTTGTTTTTTTCTGTAAATGTATTCTGTTTATTAATAAATGTTCACATAGAATATAAAATATATAGGGGGTGGTAGGAGAAGAAAATATTCAAACAGCTCCGGGGAGAACCTTGAGTTTTTCCTGAGGTACGTTTATTGTCTTCTCTGAGGATGAGGGTCCCCATTCCAGCTATATATATATAATATATATATATATATATATATATATATATATATATATATATATATATATATATATATATATATATATATATATATATATATATATATATATATATATATATATATATATATATATATATATATATATATATATATATATATAATATCGTAAACCAAGCGATACAGGATGCAAAACAACCATGGGGAGAGTAAAATGATAGCTCTAGGCCTTTCGTGTTGCAATCAACACATCAGGAACTTTCAAAATTGCAGAAAAGAAGAGGGTGTCTAACAAATAACGTTCCCAGAGGACCACCTTTACGACACGCATGTCTTATGGAGGAAGACTTTTGTTCTACTTCCCCATGGATATATATATATATATATATATATATATATATATATATATATATATATATATATATATATATATATATATATATATATATATATATATCCATGGATAAGTTTACTGAGTATACCAGGAAAAGTATACGGTAGAGTTATAATTGAAAGAATTAGAGGTAAGACAGAATGTAGAATTGCGGATGAGCAAGGAGGCTTCAGAGTGGGTAGGGGATGTGTAGATCAAATGTTTACATTGAAGCATATATGTGAACAGTATTTGGATAAAGGTGGGGGAGTTTTTATTGCATTTATGGATTTAGAAAAGGCATATGATAGAGTGGATAGAGGAACAATGTGGCAGATGTTGCAAGTTTATGGAATAGGTGGTAAGTTACTAAATGCTGTAAAGAGCTTTTATGAGGATAGTGAGGCTCAGTTTAGGGTGTGTAGAAGAGAGGGAGAATACTTCCCGGTAAAAGTAGGTCTTAGACAGGGATGTGTAATGTCACCATGGTTGTTTAATATATTTATAGATGGGGTTGTAAAAGAAGTAAATGCTAGGGTGTTCGGGAGAGGGGTGGGATTAAATTATGGGGAATCAAATTCAAAATGGGAATTGACACAGTTACTTTTTGCAGATGATACTGTGCTTATGGGAGATTCTAAAGAAAAATTGCAAAGGTTAGTGGATGAGTTTGAGAATGTGTGTAAAGGTAGAAAGTTGAAAGTGAACATAGAAAAGAGTAAGGTGATGAGGGTATCAAATGATTTAGATAAAGAAAAATTGGATATCAAATTGGGGAGGAAGAGTATGGAAGAAGTGAACGTTTTCAGATACTTGGGAGTTGACGTGTCGGCGGATGGATTTATGAAGGATGAGGTTAATCATAGAATTGATGAGGGAAAAAAAGTGAGTGGTGCGTTGAGGTATATGTTGAGTCAAAAAACGTTATCTATGGAGGCAAAGAAGGGAATGTATGAAAGTATAGTAGTACCAACACTCTTATATGGGTGTGAAGCTTGGGTGGTAAATGCAGCAGCGAGGAGACGGTTGGAGGCAGTGGAGATGTCCTGTCTAAGGGCAATGTGTGGTGTAAATATTATGCAGAAAATTCGGAGTGTGGAAATTAGGAGAAGGTGTGGAGTTAATAAAAGCATTAGTCAGAGGGCAGAAGAGGGGATGTTGAGGTGGTTTGGTCATTTAGAGAGAATGGATCAAAGTAGAATGACATGGAAAGCATATAAATCTATAGGGGAAGGAAAGAGGGGTAGGGGTCGTCCTCGAAAGGGTTGGAAAGAGGGGGTAAAGGAGGTTTTGTGGGCGAGGGGCTTGGACTTCCAGCAAGCGTGCATGAGCGTGTTAGATAGGAGTGAATGGAGACGAATGATACTTGGGACCTGACGATCTGTTGGAGTGTGAGCAGGGTAATATTTAGTGAAGGGATTCAGGGAAACCGGTTATTTTCATATAGTCGGACTTGAGTCCTGGAAATGGGAAGTACAATGCCTGCACTTTAAAGGAGGGGTTTGGGATATTGGCAGTTTGGAGGGATATGTTGTGTATCTTTATACGTATATGCTTCTAAACTGTTGTATTCTGAGCACCTCTGCAAAAGCAGTGATAATGTGTGCGTGTGGTGAAAGTGTTGAATGATGAAAGTATTTTCTTTTTGGGGATTTTCTTTCTTTTTTTGGGTCACCCTACCTCGGTGGGAGACGACCGACTTGTTGAAAAAAAAATATATATGTATAATATATATAATATATATAATGTATAAATACACGGTACTACCCCGAAATTCGCGGGGGTTACGTTCCAAGACCACTCGCGAATTTGAAAAAAACTCGATTTCTGGACGCTGTTAAAAAAAAAATACCTAAAATGCCTATTTTTTATAGATTCAAACTCAACTTCATACATCACCCTTAAAAAAAATGTAAAGATAAACCCGTATACAGTACTATACTGCTATGTCTCCCACAGTACTAGAATATAAATAACGATGTTACCCCCATTTGTACCGTAATTCATGCAACCCCGTTTTCTTTGGTATACCGTAATTCATGCAACCCCGTTTTCTTTGGTATACCGTAATTCATGTAAGCCCGTTTTCTTTGGTATACTGTAAGTCTTGCAAGCCCGTTTTCTTTGGTATATGTACGGTAAATATATGGTAATTTGATGAAATTAAGACACATGTGCAACATCTGGGTATCTTTATTGTAGACGTTTCGCCATCCAGTGGCTTTATCAATACAAATTCTAGGACATAACTTGAAGACAGTAGAACTATGTACAGAAGATGAGGTAATCAGTCCCTCAACCTAGCAGTAGGTGCGAAGAGCACCATAGTCGTGGAGATTCTGAAGCAGAAGAAAGGAGCCTGGCGCTTATATAGTAACGTCAGGTGTAGCAGACGAGGGCATTACCAGTGACTATGCCCTCGTCTGCTACACCTGACGTTACTATATAAGCGCCAGGCTCCTTTCTTCTGCTTCAGAATCTCCACGACTATGGTGCTCTTCGCACCTACTCCTAGGTTGAGGGACTGATAACCTCATCTTCTGTACGTAGTGTTACTGTCTTCAAGTTATGTCCTAGAATTTGTATTGATAAAGCCACTGGATGGCGAAACGTCTACAGTAAAGATACCCAGATGTTGCACATGTCTTAATTTCATCTTGTCGGTATTATATACCATTCTTACACAACATATGGTAATTTAATTTAGTAAAAGTCAAGTTAAATGTACGGGTACTTACCAGTAATCTATGATACAGATTGAAGATAAATTAGCTGTGTAGTTATACAGTATTGTATTTTATATGGTAATTTTGCTGAATTTACGTTAATGTTTATGTTACATAATTATATTTTTCTTAATATTTAGCATTAAAAGGCATGAAAAATTATATATCGACACTAAAAAGCCAAAAAAAAGCGAATTTGCGGGAATTTCCGCGATCAGTTATTAATTAGGTTCTAAGGGAAAATCCGCGAATTACTGAAGCCGCGAATTCGGAACCGCGAACTCGCGGGGGTCCTTTATAAATTTCACCCACCCATATACTGGGTCGGATGTGAGGTCATATATCAGCCTTATAAGCCTTTTGATTTTCTGTTATTTTTACAGGGCCTTGATAACGAGAGAAATCAGGAAAGCGCTTGCACTTTCACTATTTTTTCACAGTAGTTGTTTAGCATATTGTGATATTACCTGTTTACTGTGATCTTATTTGCATGTGAAAAATAACAGGAGTTAGCAGTAGTTAACATGTGGGCAATAACAAGAGTTTGCAATAGTCATGACTAGGGCAGTGCTGTGACAGCGAGATGAAAGGGAACAAAATTGGACAACTAGCGGAGCCTGGTAATCTTCAGACAGGCAGATATTACAACGTGACAACACAATGGTTCAATTATGCTGGAATTTCAACTCTTTGTTCATTTTCTTTTTTCATTTGGGGAGTCCAGTGACTAACTGGTTTGATGGACCAGTACAGTGGAGGCGTATCTGAACAGTTATCTAGTGCAGTGATGATGATGAACCAGTGTAATGATGTACGTGTATTGTGATGGTCTAGCACAGGACTTGTGGTGAGTACAGTGATCCAGTACACTTATGATTTTAGACCAGTACAGTGATATACCTTTTCAGTAATTGACAAGTAGCTGGTAAGCATGGGCCAGCAGGCCTACTGCAGTGCTCCTCCTTTCTTATGTTCTTATGATGGACTAGTAGAGTTGAAGATTAAGACACATGTGCAAAAGTTGGGTATCTTTTTTGATGAAACGTTTCGCCTACACAGCAGGCTTCTTCAGTCGTATTAATGAGATAAAGATACCTAGCTGTTGTACATGACGTAATCTTCAACTTGTCAGTATTTTATGCCCTTTTCCAAGAACCAGTCGTTATCCTGTTCAGTGTACAAAGATCATGCACCCAGCTGGGTGCATGATCTTTGTACACCCGCTGGTTAAGTGGTTAAGGCAATGTGAACGTTCTGTCTCTTGAGGTGGGAGAATGTGTCTCAGGATCTAATCCCGGCTGGCTACAGTTAGGTAAATGTTTCAATATCACTTGTTTCGTGGTTTCGTTACTCTGTCTATCTATATATACATACATATACATACAGATGCATCCCCCTTGGTGTATCTACCCTTGTTTACATAAATTTTTCAGATTTTTTACACGATATTTTCAACTATGTAGATTTTCGACAAAATGTACGCGAGAATTAGATGAATAATTATAGATAACATTTTTCGTTTAGTTTGTAATGTAAAAAAGTTACAAATTCGACTGATTACACTCGAAAGATAATTAGTACATTACAGTATAATAATACAGTGAGCAGATTTTGTCCAGTCAGAGATATATGATGATACATAAATGACGTAGGAGACAGATTTAACTTTGTAAATGGTCCAAGTCGGACCGAAACGTATTCGTAAGTTCCTCTCTCCTATGTGTGGGTTATTTGTGTATTGTTCCAGTCACGGTATTGTGCCTTTTTGCTATTTAGAGATACATAATTTTAGCTTTGTACATGATTTTACCCAAGTTAAATCTACATAATATACGTTAGTGTGCATAAAACATTTATGTGTCTCCTCGAGACCACTGTAAAAACGTTGTATGTTATGTAAGAAAATTTAAATGATACATATTAAATTTATCGTATGCATACACAAATAACCCGCACATAGAAGAGAGGAGCTTACGACGACGTTTCGGCCCGACTTGGACCATTTACAAAGTCACACTAACGAGAAGTAGAGCAGGACGGGTATATATAGGCAGGAAGTGGTAGTGGTGGTAGTAGTAGTAGTAGTAGTAGTGGGGAAGTAAGGAGGAGGAGCACTGCAAGGGAGCTAGGTGCCCACAGAGGGACAGCGAGAACACAGAGGTGGGGGGAGGGAAATAATAAAATAAATAATGAAGGAAAAGAAACACAAGGCAGAGGAAAGAAAGACAACCCAGAAGAGAAAAAGGAAAGAGGAAACGGGAAGAGGGAGAAGAAGAAAAAGGAGGAATCAGGTTAAGTCACGGGTGTTCTGAAGTTTGGAGCATTTTACAATATAGTGGGAGAGGAAGGCATCTACAGAGACGAAGCCACGACTAAGATACATACAAGGAAAGTTGTGTATTAGGGAGGATTCAACCAGACGGCGACTGTTAAAGTTGGAAGTAGGGAAGACAGTTTTAGCATAATATGCATAATTGTTAGGTTTGACATGGGTCCTGGAGAGTGAAACGTTCACCCAATAAAATGGCACATTAGTTGCATCTGTGTTCTTCTACACAGCCATTTTGATAATGGCTTGACAAAGCTTCTGGAGAGCGAAACATTGCCGCAATAATATAAACAGAATGAAGCGCTGGTCAGTCCTACATAGCGAAAAGTTTAGATTAACTGAGGACTCTTTAGGTCTCGATTTTTCCCCTTTTTACCCCCACGGAAAACTTGGAAATTTGAAATACAGATTTGCATGCAATAAACTCAGTGTCTGATCCAATTGGCTTCGCCCTTCAACGCTGATAACTTCATAATGCAAATTGTGATCGGCCTCAAACTTATAATGCTGGTGTATTTTAGGGTATTGGTCTCTGAGGTAATTAGAAAACGCCTCTTCATGTGCTTTCAGAGCTGCTGTCTCGTAGTAGATAGTTAGAAATAGTTTCGGGCTGTGGGGGGGTGTCCTAATTTTCCATTTTTATAGAGGAAATTAAGTGTTAGTGTCCATTCGATAACTAGTGAATATCTCTCCTGAGTTGCTTCAAATCTTTAATGCTAATTATCTGCGTTAGAAAATTATGCCGCACTCGGCACTATTCCTTTCGGGAATACCTTTTTTTTTGGGGGGGAGGGGGGTTGCGTAGCGACCGAAATTCATCTAGTTATATGTACAGTTTAACTTCATATATATAACCCAAATTACTACCATGATATTATTTTAGGGAAATGCTACAGGCTAAGGCAAAGAGAAAATAATGGACTGTAATGGGACTTATCTTAAAAGATAGCTCTCGCCTGCACAGCCGTCCCTGTAGGCGATGTCTTGAGAAGCTGTCGTATGCACTCCCTAAGGGCTGTGTGAAAAAAATGTATAATTACCCCTAGGGGGTGTTATCAGTATTTTCATAGCTGAATACTGACTGGATCCTATACTCACGTGTGTTGGGCTAAAAAGCCCGCCCATAACCGGGTTTATGGTAAGTTACTAGATTGTATCTTGGTTCTCAACTGCACAGTCAATTGAACTACAATATTTCATATTAGACTTACCTGGGTATATGTATCGGACCCTTATTAATAACCCAGGTATCGGACCCTTATTAATAACCCAGGTATCGGACCCTTATTAATAACCCAGGTATCGGACCCTTATTAATAACCCAGGTATCGGACCCTTATTAATAACCCAGGTATCGGACCCTTATTAATAACCCAGGTATCGGTGTCTTGATTGAAGCAGACGTGTTCTTTGAAGAATGTCGCACTTACACTCCAGGATCGCAACACTCGCTGTTGCACTGTTCATCAAGTATTGTTTATCATTCACAGTCTTATCACTAAAGAAGCAGATCACACTTCTCTGTAAGTGTTTTGCTGTGCTCTTTGAGATACTTTTATGCACAAAAACGCGCGGATCAGTGTTCTTTGTTCGTTATCCCAGCGTCAATGTGTCCCTTGGCAGGGTTAAAAACAATCGAAACTAAGATGCTTCTCACCGCACTCCACTTTCCCCCATCCACAAAGCTGACATAGCATATTTCCCCTGCTTGCCAAACTTCCACCAGGAAGCAAAGCAGAATGCTTGTTTCTTGCTGTCTGGGCATAGACAACAATGTACACTATCTTTAACATGGTAATAAAGTGGGTGCGGGATTTTCCTTAATTGTCCTGCTAAGGTAAGAGATTGATTGTCTGTCATTAAACTACACTATTTGCAACACTGGTCTCTTGCAAGGAGTCGCATGACCCGTAACTGGTACACGCTGGTTAAACATCTGTTTGTAATTACTAGATGTGGAAGTAAACAAGATGCTTGCCCCTTCTGAGAGGGCTGGGCCCCTCAGGGCTGAAGGGGGCTGATGTCCCCCTCCTGGAGAAAATTTCTCCACATATTATGCAAAATATAATAAATAGCTTAATGTAGACTAGAATATATATATTTTCCGGCCAGACAAACCTAATTGTTTATTGTGGAAAAATTCCCAGTAGCCAGGAAAATTATTTTGGTTTTAACCAAACCGCTGATTTGCAAAACACGAAGGAAAATTTGTTTACTGTTAATAATAAGCACATTAAAAATAAGTGTTAGAAGAACTGCTGTCGGTAAAATGAAGAAAAAAATTTGTTTGTAGAAAGTCACGTAAGTTTAGGTATTTTCATTGCAAGACGACACCGGTATGTTGTTGCAACTTACTGGTATCCTCTTCATATTTTTTAGTCTGTGCAAAGCATCTTAAGTTTCTCTATACAATTTAGATCTTTGGAAAGATTTGTTATTGCGTCCGTCAGCCTCAAGGCGAATGAAATTATTCAATCTGTATAAGTATGTATATTCCGTCAGTATAATTATATGGTAGTGTGTACACATTCACTAGGATGAAAAATACAATTGAACTAATTGTTATTCAGTAAATCTTGGCGGAAGAAGGTATGGTAAAAGGTAATCCAGTTTTGTTGATCTGATCTTTAGCGAGTCTGTGAGTGTCAGTGAATCAGGTTCCTGCATGTGTCAGTGAGTCAGCTTCACACACAACATATGTGAACACATACTATGAACATTTCTTTGTACTTCATTCTTAGTGTCATGTCACTCGGCTCACACCTCACCAGCTTTCTTATTGTGAAGTGACGCCTCGTATTGAATGTGCCTATTTTGCACTCATTGTATGTTTCTGCCAGACACAACATTATGTGCGTTTTGCAGTGACTGTGATTTGTACGCGCCTGTTTGTGGTTGCAGGGGTCCACTCATTCATAGCTCATGGCCCCGCCTCTTCGCTGGTCATTACTAGGTCCACTGTCTCCCTGCTCCAAGAGCTTTATCGTACCGTTTCTGTATGTGTGTGTGTGTGTGTGTGTGTGTGTGTGTGTGTGTGTGTGTGTGTGTGTGTGTGTGTGTGTGTGTGTGTCTGTGTACTCGCCTAGTTGTACTCACCTAGTTGTGGTTGCAGGGGTCGATTCACATCTCGTCGCCCCGCCTCTTCACTGGCCGCTACTAGGACACTACCTGCTCCATGTGTTTGTGTGTGCATGCGGTACTGTGTGCATGTGGCAGTCACTAGCAGTGTTCACTTTGCAATTTATGGTTAAATGTCAGTTCCTGGTCCCACCTCATAACATAAAACTGGTTTAACAAGCATGAATCAGGAGCTGTATGACCATTCCAAGTTTAAAACGTCCCCATAATCATAAACTACTAAGAATATAAAAAAAATCGCAAGAATAATATATCCAACTCGTTCATCCAGGCACATCTCGGGGGAAACTGAGCCAAGCTGAAAACCATTATTTTGAGACAACGAAGAAATACCTCACCCTGAGAGCCCCAAATGGCGTTTCTCGATCCATCAGAATAATCTCCCTGAACGCTTAAGCGTAATCTTCTTAGTCTCACCAGGACGGTTTACCTCGGCCTGTCAGCACAATCTCCGCACCACACTAAAGCATTCTATGAAAGAAGCTACTGCTAAGCTTATTTAGTTGAAGTACATCAGAGTCAGCCTTAACGCAGCTACAACAGCGTTTCCATGTATAATGGAGCAGTTGACCTGAGTATTACAGTTATTCTTAAGTGAACACACCACTGTATTGTTGACACTGGTATAAAATGCCGTCAAGTTGAGGATTAACCCGTAAACGGTCCAAACGTATATATACGTTTTTTCAACATTTGAAATTATGTAAAAAAAGTAGATCTTCTTTGTTTTTTTTACATTTGAAAATGTGTAAAAAAACGTAGATCTACTTTTGTAGCGCTACACATGTGAACGTAGATCTGTTTGGACCGTTTACGGGTTAAGACACATGTGCAACAGTTGAGTATCTTTATTGATGAAACGTTTCGCCTGCACAGTAGACTTCTTCAGTCAGATACAGAGGCAGCAGTAGCATTGAAATAAAGGTGATGTAATCAGTCCATCAACCTTGGAGAAAAGTATTTGAGGTGGTCAGTCCCTCAGCAGGACAGATCTTTACAGTCCCACAAAATAATTATTTCGAAGCCTAACTAATAAAAATTTCCTAGGATATCAGTTTATAATTTCTAAGGGTATATACACTAAGCTATCCACACTTCTAAATTAATATAAACTGACAGCAATTAAACAAACTAATTACCAGATTAATAACCCATTTTGATTTTTGCAACAAATTAAATCTAAAACTGATGTAGGCGAGTGAGTTAAAGTAGAAAAAAGCGACATTTTGACCTGTACGAAACATTTTGCAATCCCTTTGCATAAATATTTCAAAACTCGAAGTAAAAACAAATTCTATTGAAATCTAAACCTAAAAGTTCAAGGCTGTTAAAAAATTTAACAAACTAAGTTAAATGTTAGTGGGACATATAATTAGAATACTTGCATTTGTCACACAATAAAAAAAAACGGTATAGACATACATTTTCCAGTGTTTAGAGCGTTTGTATGTGTTGGAATAATTTATTTCTTATGAAGCTGATTTAATATTTCCCACAGAGATGAATGTCGAAAAGCTGTTTAAGGGCCATTTAGGTAGCATTAGTGAATTTACATAACGTCCTCATAGGGAAAGGCTACAGTCGTATAAAAATGTTCTCGTTTGGCTTAATATTTTGTTGGAAGGTTACAAGAAAGCCTTTGTTGCTGCGTCTCTCTCTCTCTCTCTCTCTCTTTTCCCAACTCTCACTCCCTTCTAATTCTTATCATTTTAGGGTGTTAGGCTTGTCAGGAAACGGGACAAATGTTTCCTAGCTCGGGTCTTAGTCATATGATGACCCACAGCTGGAGCTTTTGGTCATCAGACAGAGGCCTTCCACTGGCTTACCCCTTTAAAAGTTATGGTAACGATTATAATGATTTTTTTTAGGTTCTGTGCGTTTTAAATGATGCACTGGGCAAACCTGGCTATCTCGTTTCATATCAACTCAGCATCCGGTGTGACCATGAGCTAGAGCCACCCTAAAAATATTTAGCCCATTTGCACTGAATAAACATATATTATCTTCTTGTGTGAGTGCTGATCTTGTTGTTGTGGGGTTGTCGCTAGGTCAAGCGATCCATCAGACTGTGTTGGCAGATGATTGGTAGCGCACTTAGCTCACACACTGAGGTCCGTAGTTCGATCCCGGGTACGAGTGGAATCATTGGGGCGTGCTTCGTCAAGCCAGCTTGATAAAGTTCCTGGAGAGCGAAACGTTGCCACAATAAAATGTCACATTAGTTGCATTAGTGTTCTTTTACTTTACATATTGTCGGTAATTCTACCAACATTAATACAAGTTCTTATACTGTTTCTAAATGAATTTCTAATATCTAAAAGAGACGCTTACAAAAATCACAAATCTTACCGTTTCCCTCATAAAATATTTAATTATTTTGAGGAATAATATAAACCTGCTGGCAAAACTAATTGCTGATTCATTCACGTCAATTCTGGTCAGATTCTGAAAAAATACTCTCACTTGATCCTGAGTTTTTCCTCAGTAAATCATAAATTTATATACTAGGCATAATTTTTGTCGCCTCTAAGTGCAATATTTGTTGCTGAAGATTTGTCTTGGGGGATAGTCCCACGGATGAGCTAAGCTCTCCGTCAGCACTATTATGCTAATGAGGGGGGCTTTATGCCGCCTCGCTCATTTGCATAGAGAAATACATTATGCAGAGAAGCTGGTCCGACGCTGAAGATATTTTCCGAATACGAGGGGAATGGACCAGTAGCTACAACATGATTACAATTATTTATCGATAACGTAATGTATATCGCAGTACGCACCTTTCGTTAGAGGAGATGGGAGAGAGGTGTAGCGATGAGCAGTCTTGAGGTTCGGTTGTTATATTATTTTTATTGTTATATTATTTTTATTACTATTGGAAGGGTAATGACGGGTGAAAGTGAGTGTACCAACAAAGGTAATCACAGGTAAATTCATCCGTCAGTGCAGATGATGTAATGATGAGAAGACCCTTGGGAAGGGCCTGTACTTCCCTCAGTCTTCAAGACACCTGGTGGGAAGCAAAGCAAGAAGGACTTTGGAAAAGCGGATGCTAAAAATTATTCTCTGTCACGCTCTCCACACGGGTAATATGGTATCCAGAAGCCATTAACGTAAGTTATGACGTGTGTGGGTGGCAGCGTCACCAATCTCCTGTATTTATGACCCTAATGGCAAACACCAAAATGAACACAACAAATGCTTTACGATGCTCGAGAGAGGTTCCCATTACGCATTTGCTGTACGAGTATGCTTGGCCTTTACGTAAGATGAATTTATATTCATCACACGTAGATAACTACGCAGAGGAAAAGCAGGCGTCTAGGTAGATCACGGATAAAACTCCAGGTATTATTTAGAGATAGGCAGCAGATTGTGTATGTCCCAGCATTATATTATACAAAAAGAATAAACGTTGAGTAAGAAACTGTTAAAGGAAAATACCATCTTAAGACTTTCACGAATATCTTCAGTACTTGCAAGAATATTACAAACACCAAAAAAATCAAAACCAATGATGCCTTGTGGACACAAGACATATTGTTAAACTTCGTGACCACTAGTGGCAGCCAACATAATACTGACAAGAAGTGAAGTTGGAAATTTATATTAGAACGAGAGGAAATAATATGTAACTAAAACTAAAAAAAATCAATCCCACTGATGTCGTCTACAGTTTGTTGTATTTTAACCGAGTAGGGCTTTTGGACCGGGACTGTCGCCTCATGTCTGGCATGAGGGCAGGTTCTCTGCTCCTGTGGGATTGGTATTCGTGGGCATTGACTGTAGTAGGAATACTGGTGTGTGAGGGTACTAGTGTCGTGGGTTAAGTAGCTCCTGGGGTAACAGGGTATGTCGGTCTTGGGGACTGTACCTCCACGGACGATGTGGGACTTCTTGGGGTAGAACACCAGGATATGTTCTGCCCCACTCTTGGTGGGTACGAGGAGGAGGGACGGATTCCCTGGGTGCTGCCACTGATGTCGTCTGCAGTGTGTCATATTTTAATCTTCAATAGTTTCCTTCAGGTAGGCGACGCTCAATAACAAAATGAAAGACTTGAAAAAATGGCACATAATAAGTGTTAATTTTTATAACAAATACTTTCCTACACACGTTATTTCCACAACTGGGACCTTTTATCATACTGTATAGAGGCAGGAACCAACAGCCTGATCGATCAGGTCAGCAGACGAGACCTGCTCTGGAAGCAGGCCACAGGGACGGTGATAGCATGTATGTGGTAGCCAGCCACCCGTCCTCCCAAGCCACTCTTCAGTTCATTTATTACTGCAATATTTACACACAGATCAGTCATACATACTAAGAAGTGTTATTCAACCTCACCTCATTCCTGGGCTGGGTTTTGAAATGAGCTGAGGTTAGATAACACCCCAGGATAAGTCTCAACTCTGTATTTGTTTTCCTTATCCACCAACTGAAACACACACACACACACACACACACACACACACACACACACACACACACACACACACACACACACACACACACACACACACACACACACACACACAGAAGGTGGATAAGCAAATGGTGTAACATTTCTTGTCGCAGGCGTCTTACTCGAACTAATTTAAAGTCAGCACCAAATATATAAAGCCCCGTAGCACCATGAATAA
This sequence comes from Cherax quadricarinatus, assembly GCF_038502225.1. Taxonomy (NCBI): domain Eukaryota; kingdom Metazoa; phylum Arthropoda; class Malacostraca; order Decapoda; family Parastacidae; genus Cherax; species Cherax quadricarinatus. Next base: position 23,074,983 of record NC_091334.1, on the reverse strand, counting down.
TTTATCCGTGGCCAGGCAGCGCAGCCAGGAATAAAGTCATTTCCTGGTTGTTTCAGAACATTCCAAACAATACCAACACAAATTCGAAACTGTGTGTCACAACTGTAATGAATGCCTGGGTCCCCTCCATTTATGTTGTGTTTAGATGAAAATGTTTTATTCGGTGTAACACCATTAAATTTTATATTAACTATTAAATTCTTCACTTCTAAATTATATATATATATATATATATATATATATATATATATATATATATATATATATATATATATATATATATATATATATATGATATAATGCATGTTCATTAACAATTTTATTTCCACGTATTATATATATATACATAATTTTGAAAAGTATTTATGTAAATTTTGGTATGTACGAGGTATAGTAATGAAGCAAATATTTCAGTTAACAACTCAAAAGCAATAATTTATAAATGCCATTATTGGTTTTAAAACTAGTAGTGTGTGATGTTACTTAATAGTTAAAAAAAACTAACTAAATAACTCTCCACAATTTACGGATTGAGTAAAATATTTATTGTTGGTTCTCTCATTATTTTTGGTTCTCAGCCTAATATACTTAACGTTACTTAACCGCTGAGTTGCTTCCCGTGTCTCGGAACTTCCCATAATCAGCTCATTACTTTGTTACTGTTTCTTGCCTCGCCGATATCACTGCCAGATGCTCCTTATCAGAACACCTCACACACTCAACGAGGACCACTTAGTGTTCCAGGTCTTCCGTGAGTACTCTTTCACGCCTAAATACACTTGCCAGGTGTTGTGAAATGCAACTTGAACACTGTCGTATGTAGAATTTAATATATCACGTATCCAGCTATTTGCTCTGCTTGCTGTCCTCTTCCAAAACCACTCGATGTTGATGGGATCAGTTTTGGTGCAACATAGATGTCCCAGTGTAAAGCAATTTCAGGAGATTTCTGTAGCCATCACCAACACTAGACCAACAGGGCTCATGGACCTGATCACTCCAAAAACACAAAAGAGGCCCCTGAACAAAAATACTACCATTCGTACGAAACATATAATGGGTCCTACAAATCTGGTCATAGGACACCTGCACAAGCCAGTTGTTCCTAGAATATGATCCTAGTTACCGTACAGCAGCAGTGAGCATTTGTAGTCGATCGGATGTAGCCTCGTGTTATGAGGGAAGTAACGAAAATCTAGACGAAGGAATTTAAAGGAAATTTCTTTCATTTGCTTCAAGATCCCATCGTCGGGTTACCTAACAGACATTTATAAAAAATAAAACTAAGATCAGTTTGAGTGTAGCATTTATAAATTAACACGCATGTAGAGAAACCAAATCAAATTTTCGCAAGACTAGGATAAGTGAGTAAAATTCTATGTGAAATTTCACTTTTTCGTAAAATTGTTGGGTTCGGGGAATGAGGAACGCAGCGGCCGGTGGGTGACAAGAATGCTAAAATTGAATTTTCTCCGCCATACCCCGAATATTACTTCTATATAGTAAGCTTTTCTCAAAAAATATTCCTTTATATTTGTCTGTATATATTCTATAACTCGCCGAATTGTAAGAGAATTATAACATATTCTTTTAAAAGTGAGGTACGAGGCTTCATCCCAGCAGTGACGCTGATATCTTTATTCCGAAAAGTTTAGCCTACACAGTAGGCTTCTTCAGTCGAGTACAGAAGAGTCAGCAGAAACGGGAAATGTAAAGACGATGTCATCAGTCCACCTTTTGAAGACGTAGTTCTGAGGTGGGCAGTCCCTCAACCTGGAGAAGAGTTTTGCTCCAATGGAACAATGTGAAGTTGAAGCAATGGTATTTAGACTTGTATACTGTCAAGAGGTGAGGCGCAGCCCATTGGTAGAAGAAAGAATGTAATCACTGAGAGGTCAAGTCCCTCTCAAATCCATCCATTCTCACTTTGGAAAGTTGTCGAAGGTGTTTTCTGTACCAAGACACCGCTGTGTTGCAGTGTCTGACACTGCAACACAACGGGGTGTATATTATATATATATATATATATATATATATATATATATATATATATATATAGATATATATATATATATATATATATATATGAAAAAAAAATACTTGAAGTATGTTTAGTTAATTTCGTTTTTCCTCTTTTCTCTCTTACACACACACACACACACACACACACACACACACACACACACACACACACACACACACACACACACACACACACACACACACACACACACACTGTAGTTGCCTGCTGTCTCCAGACACTAAAATCGAAACAAACAACTTCCTGGTAACGCCTTTTTCTTATCCAGGGACAAATTGCGTTAAGGCTCTTTAAGACTCCTGTTATCCTTACCTTAAGAATTCCAACGGTTCTTCCTCTCTTTTAGTCTTGGCCGACCAGAATTTCTCCTTTACAACTTCGTTTACTAGAAAATACTTTAATTTTGTGTCCTAAATTCATGTGATGATTGTGTAAGCAACAGCAGGTAGCAGCAGCAACAGCAGGTAGGTAGCAGCAGTAGTAGGTAGCAGCAGTAGTAGGTAGCAGCAGCAGGTGGGAGCAGGCAGCAGCAACGTTTCCATTCTTTTTAACAGTTATTCCCTTATGGGTCTAGCGCTTAGTAATGATTATAATAATTACCAGTTATTTAAATTTTACTCTCTGGCATCGTCGAATTACGAGGCAGCTTTATTTTAAACGCTTGAAGCTACACAGCCGAGGATTTTGGAAGTTATCAGACCCATTCCAGGGTACTGGAGATGGGTCTTACAACTTTGGAAGTTATCAGACCCATTCCAGGGTACCGGAGATGGGTCTTACAACTTTGGAAGTTATCAGACCCATTCCAGGTTACTGGAGATGGGTCTTACAACTTTGGAAGTTATCAGACCCATTCCAGGGTACTGGAGATGGGTCTTACAACTTTGGAAGTTATCAGACCCATTCCAGGGTACTGGGGATGGGTCTTACAACTTTGGAAGTTATCAGACCCATTCCAGGGTACTGGGGATGGGTCTTACAACTTTGGAAGTTATCAGACCCATTCCAGGTTACTGGAGATGGGTCTTACAACTTTGGAAGTTATCAGACCCATTCCAGGTTACTGGAGATGGGTCTTACAACTTTGGAAGTTATCAGACCCATTCCAGGGTACTGGAGATGGGTCTTACAACTTTGGAAGTTATCAGACCCATTCCAGGGTACTGGAGATGGGTCTTACAACTTTGGAAGTTATCAGACCCATTCCAGGGTACTGGAGATGGGTCTTACAACTTTGGAAGTTATCAGACCCATTCCAGGTTACTGGAGATGGGTCTTACAGCTTTGGAAGTTATCAGACCCATTCCAGGTTACTGGAGATGGGTCTTACAACTTTGGAAGTTATCAGACCCATTCCAGGGTACTGGAGATGGGTCTTACAACTTTGGAAGTTATCAGACCCATTCCAGGGTACTGGAGATGGGTCTTACAGCTTTGGAAGTTATCAGACCCATTCCAGGGTACTGGAGATGGGTCTTACAACTTTGGAAGTTATCAGACCCATTCCAGGGTACTGGAGATGGGTCTTACAACTTTGGAAGTTATCAGACCCATTCCAGGTTACTGGAGATGGGTCTTACAGCTTTGGAAGTTATCAGACCCATTCCAGGTTACTGGAGATGGGTCTTACAGCTTTGGAAGTTATCAGACCCATTCCAGGTTACTGGAGATGGGTCTTACAACTTTGGAAGTTATCAGACCCATTCCAGGTTACTGGAGATGGGTCTTACAGCTTTGGAAGTTATCAGACCCATTCCAGGTTACTGGAGATGGGTCTTACAACTTTGGAAGTTATCAGACCCATTCCAGGTTACTGGAGATGGGTCTTACAACTTTGGAAGTTATCAGACCCATTCCAGGTTACTGGAGATGGGTCTTACAACTTTGGAAGTTATCAGACCCATTCCAGGTTACTGGAGATGGGTCTTACAACTTTGGAAGTTATCAGACCCATTCCGGGTTACTGGGGATGGGTCTTACAACTTAGATCACAGGGCACCAGTACTCGCCACTTCGTTCCTATAATCTGCGCCTAGTTACCATTAATTAGCGTTGAAAATTTGAAGTCGTTCGAATGAAGCCATTTCATGTTATGAGCAAAATAAAAACTAAAAGTTGGAAGAACTATTAAAAAGAAGAAATCTATGAAGAATTTTAAGTTTGATTACTAAGATACATCAACCTTTAAAGAATTAAGTCATTCGAAAGAAAGATCTTCAAGTTATCGTTCAGAAAATATTGTCTAACAACTTTCAAATTGGTAAAAATAGCGCTGAGAAAATCCAGTAATTGCTCCAACTTTCTTCTGTGTTGAAAGTTTTAAGCGGTACAAGATCAGGAGAGATCTCAGGTTATCACATGTAAAGCAGAGTGACCCGAAAGAGAAGAAACACTTTCACCATCATTCACTCCATCACTGTCTTGCCAGAGGCGAGCTTACAATACAGTTATAAAACCGCAACATTAACACCTCTCCTTCAGAGTGCGGACACTGTACTTCCCATCTCCAGGACTCGAGTCCGGCCTGCTGGTTTCCCTGAATCCGAAACGTTTCGCCTACACAGTAGGCTTCTTCAGTCGAATACAGAAAGTAGGCAGGAACAGTAGAGATGTGAAGACGATGTAATCAGTCCATCACCCTTAAAGTCGTAGAATTTGAGGTTGTCAGTCCCTCGGCCTGGAGAAGTTCAGTTCCATAGTCAGGAACTATCTGAAGATCAAGCGACAGTGCGGAGACTTAAATACTGTCGGAAGGAGAGGTGCAGGGTAGTAGTAGTAGTAGTAGTAGTAGTGAGAGGCCACTGAGAGGTCATGTCCCTCTCAGATCCAACACTTCTCACTTGAAAAGCTTGTCCAAGGTGTTTTCTGTACCAAGATGCCACGTGTTGCAGTGTCTGACAAGATGAACATCAAAATGGTATACAATACCGACGGTATTGTATACCATTTTGATGTTCATCTTCCCTGAATCCCTTCATAAACAACACGCCAATTCATAAACGCCATTTGTCTCCACTCTTATACAGCCCCCCTCCCCCCCCCAAAAAAAAAAAAAAAAGTAATCTAAGCTCTCCTCTAAATAAGATTCAGTAACGGTGAAAGTCTGAAAGAAAGCTAAAACGTCATTTTCAAATTACTGCTCGGAAATCTTTGATGTATTTACAGGGAAAAACAGAACACAGGTCCAGTAACCACTTCTGGATCTCCCTGTCTGCAAGGACATATATGTATCTCTTATCATTCTCCACATTTACTCTTTAAAGTTCACTTACTCTAATCGCTACGTTCAGTAAGTCACTCGCGTAGCGTCTTCCCTTCAAATTTTTAAAGTGGGACAAACCTGACTCCCCGTTACATGAGCCGGTCTAGTTAAGTATGGAAATGAGCCATACCCCCGGCCGGGATTGAACCCGCGGTCATAGAGTCTCAAAACTCCAGCCCGTCTCTATGACCGCGGGTTCAATCCCGGCCGGGGGTATGGTTTATTTGCAATCGTGTCATTACGATTTCTTAAGTCATGGAAATGAGTTTGCGAGGGTAGAGAGATGGTTTGTAGCGTCAGGATGATGCAGCCACGCGTACCAGCGCCCACTCACGCACACGCGTACCACCGCCCACTCAGGCATACGCGTATGTAGGCTCCACGCACGCGAGTACGGAAGCTTCACGCACCCAAGCACGCAAGCTTCACGCAGGCGAGTACGTGAGCTTCAAGGACGTTCTCTCTCTCTCTCTCTCTCTCTCGTTCTCTCTCTCGTTCTCTCTCTCGTTCTCTCTCTCGTTCTCTCTCTCGTTCTCTCTCTCGTTCTCTCTCTCGTTCTCTCTCTCGTTCTCTCTCTCGTTCTCTCTCTCGTTCTCTCTCTCGTTCTTTCTCTCGTTCTTTCTCTCGTTCTTTCTCTCGTTCTCTCTCGTTCTCTCTCTCGTTCTCTCTCTCGTTCTCTCGTTCTCTCGTTCTCTCTCTCTCTCTCTCTCTCTCTCTCTCTCTCTCTCTCTCTCTCTCTCTCTCTCTCTCTCTCTCTCTCTCTCACACACACACAGGAAGGACTCTGGGGGGACAGACCAGATGGGGACACCAGCAAGGAATACACCAACAAGTGTTGGACGACATACATACAGATGAGGAGGAGGTGAAGAAACTTCTAAGGGACATCGATACCTCTAAGGCAATGGGGCCGGACAACATATCCCCGTGGATCCTTAGAGAGGGAGCAGATATGTTGTGCGTGCCACTTACCACAATCTTCAACACGTCCCTGGAAACTGGGCAACTACCTGAGGTATGGAAGACGGCAAATGTAGTTCCCATTTTTAAAAAAGGAGACAGAAAAGAGGCACTAAACTATAGACCTGTGTCATTGACGTGTATAGTATGCAAAGTTATGGAGAAGATTATCAGGAGGAGAGTGGTGGAGCACCTGGAACTGAACAAGAGTATAAATGCCAACCAGCACGGATTCATGGAAGGCAAATCCTGTGTCACAAACCTTCTGGAGTTTTGTGATAAAATAACAGAAGTAAGACACGAGAGAGAGGGGTGGGTTGATTGCATCTTCTTGGACTGCAAGAAGGCCTTTGACACAGTTCCTCACAAGAGATTAGTGCAGAAGCTAGAGCATCAGGCGCATATAACAGGAAGGGCACTGCAATGGATCAGAGAATACCTGACAGGGAGGCAACAACGAGTCATGGTACGTAATGATGTATCACAGTGGGCACCTGTGACGAGCGGGGTCCCACAGGGGTCGGTCCTAGGACCAGTGCTATTTTTGGTATATGTGAACGACATGATGGAAGGGTTAGACTCAGAAGTGTCCCTGTTTGCAGATGATGTGAAGTTAATGAGGAAATTAAATCAGATGAGGACCAGGCAGGACTTCAAAGAGACCTGGACAGACTGGACACCTGGTCCAGCAAATGGCTTCTCGAATTTAATCCTGCCAAATGCAAAGTCATGAAGATAGGGGAAGGGCACAGAAGACCACAGACAGAGTATAGGCTAGGTGGCCAAAGACTGCAAACCTCACTCAAGGAGAAAGATCTTGGGGTGAGTATAACACCTAGCATGTCTCCGGAAGCACACATCAATCAGATAACTGCTGCAGCATATGGGCGCCTGGCAAACCTGAGAACAGCATTCCAATACCTTAGTAAGGAATCGTTCAAGACACTGTACACCGTGTATGTCAGGCCCATACTGGAGTATGCAGCACCTGTTTGGAACCCGCACTTGATAAAGCACGTCAAGAAACTAGAGAAAGTACAAAGGTTTGCGACAAGGTTAGTTCCAGAGCTAAGGGGAATGTCCTATGAAGAAAGATTAAGGGAAATCGGCCTGACGACACTGGAGGACAGGAGGGTCAGGGGAGACATGATAACGACATATAAAATTCTGCGTGGAATAGAGAAGGTGGACAAAGACAGGATGTTCCAGGGAGGGGACACAGAAACAAGAGGTCACAATTGGAAGTTGAAGACACAAATGAGTCAGAGAGATATTAGGAAGTATTTCTTCAGTCATAGAGTTGTCAGGCAGTGGAATAGCCTAGAAAATGACGTAGTGGAGGCAGGAACCATACACAGTTTTAAGACGAGGTTTGATAAAGCTCATGGAGCGGGGAGAGAGAGGGCCCAGTAGCAACCGGTGAAGAGGCGGGGTCAGGAGCTAAGACTCGACCCCTGCAACCACAAATAGGTGAGTACACACACACACACGCATATATACACACACACACGTATATACAACAGGCCTAGTGTCTAATCGACATGTGCCTAGGACAAAATGGTAACAAAATGGTAACTAACACACACACACACACACACACACACACACACACACACACACACACACACACACACACACACACACACACACACACACACACACACACACACCATCTCTCATGGTTTTCTTAAGGTTTTCCAAGTGTCTTTTAATACCTAAAGTGCTCTGTGTTTGGGTCTTACTGTTCATGATGCCTTCATTTCTTTCAGATGTTTCACTGTGTCTTTGCTAGTTCTATCAACGTTTGTGTCGTGGTTTCCTTTCAATCTTCGTCCACTTTAACGTAATTTCTGCTGTTGTGAAGCCACTTACACCCTTACCAAGTTTAGTGAATATCACCCTTCGTTGAATGATCATTCAGCATCGTTCTAAATGACTCGTACGATCATGCAATACAGTTCTGGTGACTTAGTGACTTCTCAGTGAATGATCACACAACATTGTTTTAGTAACACAATAACTTCTCTTCCTAACGTTATATTAACGTTATACAACGTAGTTCTAGAAAGACAAACTGACCTCTTCTCACAGTTTGATCTACATACACAGTCTGAGTTATTTTGTATGGAGTTGTATGTTAGTATACAGTAGTATCCTGGTTCACATCGTCTCACTGAGGAAGGAGTGACACATGATGTTATTACACTAAATGCTCGTAATAAATATATGTTACATATCCATTTTGTTAAAGATATTATAATATACAGAGTACCAGATGACACAATATCTAAATGTACAATATTTTAGACGTTTGTGATGTATTTAAACGTCTGTAACAACTCGACTTGTATGACGCTGTGGAGCTTCCATACTCATGAACACCATTTTTTTTAAATTGTAAGCTTGGCTTAAGTAGCATTAGTAAATTTATATATATATAGGGAAAACTGTATTCATAGAAATATCATGTAAGTTTTCGTTTAGCTTATTTGACATGATATTTTTGCATTTTTTTTTCTCTCTCCCCCGTCATTCTTATCGTTTGGGGTGTTTTGTGTGTTTTAAGTTTGTCTTTAGGGATAACTAGTGAAGGTATATACAAAAATAACCAGCACATCGAAGAGAGGAGCTTACGACGACGTGTCGGTCTGACTTTGACCATTTACAAAGTCACACTGACAGAAAGGAGAGGAGCGGGGAGTATATATAGGCCAGCTGGCAAGGACGGGACTGGCTCCTATTCTTCTGTCTGTTCGTATGACTTTGTAAACGGGTCATTTATATGTCACCCCCCCTAAAAAAAATGTATTCTGTGCTGCATCCCAAACTTAAATATTAGTTAATATGTTTACACAGTTTTAAAAATATATGATAGAGCTCAGCGTAAAGCAGTGAAGATAACACTCATATTAAAACAAAAGATATTCTATATTTTATTTTTGTGAGACGTTACGTTATGCCCGAAAATATCATAGCATCACCGCTAGTTCGTAGACATTGTTTCGCAAATCATTTACCGTTACTTAATGTTGAATCTGAGGAGATTCGTAGTTACATGTCTTATTTTTGTTTCTTTTCACTTGTCCAAAGTGTTGTTGTAATTTAATTCCTAAACTGGGACTGCCAGAGTTATCTGTAAGAAAGTTCACAGTTTATTAATGATAGAATTACCGATAATATGTTGGGTGAAAGGAACACAAGTGCTACTAATATGACATTTTACTGTGGCAACGTTTCGCTCTCCAGGGAACCTTGAGAGCGAAACGTTGCCACAGTAAAATGTCACATTAGTTGCGCTTGTCTCTTTTCACCTAGCGAAGTTCGCAGTCTCTTGAGGTCAAAGAAAGTGATATTGTGAGGTATTACTGGAGGTCACCCGCCACCACGACGTAAACAATGGCGCTGCTGTGCAAGAAAGGTATAAAATACCGACAATATCAGAGTTGAGACACATGTGCAACATCTGGATATCTTTATTGTAGACGTTTCGCCATCCAGTGGCTTTATCAATACAGATTCTTGGACATAATTAGAAGACAGTAGAACTATATACAAAAGATGAGGTAATCAGTCCCTCAGCCTTGGAGATAGTGTTCACGGCATCGTGGTGGAGGAGAATCTGGAGCAAAGGCAAGAAGACACTGCAACATCATGGAATCTTGGTTCAGAGGACATCTACGACTACAAGACCTTCTTCACGGCTGCTACAACTAACCCATCCCTTTGGGTAGGACCTACTTCCACTGGGGATTCCCCCCTACCAGTGACTGTGTCCTCGTCTGCTACACGTCCTTATCCACTGACGCCTATATAACCGCCAGTCTTCTTGCCTTTGCTCCAGATTCTCCTCCACGATGCTGTGAACACTATCTCCAAGGCTGAGGGACTGATTACCTCATCTTTTGTATATAGTTCTACTGTCTTCTAATTATGTCCAAGAATCTGTATTGATAAAGCCACTGGATGGCGAAACGTCTACAATAAAGATATCCGGATGTTGCACATGTGTCTTAACTTTCAATGGCGCTGCTGTAGAGGCAGGTTAGGTTAGGTTTGTCAGGAAAAAGACCAAGTGTTTCCTTACGCTGGTCTTATGATAACCCGCCACTTGGAGTTTTTTGGTCATTGACCGAGACCTTCTACTGGCTTACCCGTCCATACTTTTAGAAATTGTGATAATAATTACCATTAGATTTATATTATTAAAGTCTATATTGTTCGTCAGACGCTGACAAGGGTGTGCACCTTGCTAGTTCGTGCACCAGTGCACGAACTAGTAGGGAACTCAGAGAGTCTTATGATAAAGGAGAATAATAATTCAAGTGAGAGTAAAAGGCATAAATGGGAAGGGCATATAAAGTGAAGGTTACTGTATTTATCATGGGCTGAGGATTTTTTTAACGACCATCACGTCTGGACAAAGTTTATTCTCGAGGACAGGTGTGTCTTTTACAGCAGTTGTAATGTTTTCTGAATTTATAGCTATGAGTAAACTCTCAAACATTCCCTTTCCTCTGCCTGCCTCTCTACTGAGTCACCCTTCCCTGAGAAATCAACTTTCATGGCACCATGAACACAGTTACACACTGGCACCATGAACACAGTTACACACTGGCACCATGAACACAGTTACACACTGGCACCATGAACACAGTTACACACTGGCACCATGAACACAGTTACACACTGGCACCATGAACACAGTTACACACTGGCACCATGAACACAGTTACACACTGGCACCATGAACACAGTTACACACTGGCACCATGAAGATAAAATTAATTACATTTCACATCTATGGCACTGTAATGTATTTTGCATCCCTGTGGATGTCTGTGCTTTAGATTCTTCAAGACTGAGGTGCTCTTCAGCAACTCCAAGACTGAGGGACTGATTACCTCGTCTTTTGTATACAGTTCTTCAGTCTTCCCATTATGTCCTTGAATTTGTGTTGATAAAGCCACTGGATGGCGAAACGTCTACTAATAAAGATATCCAGATGTTGCACATGTGTTTAATTCTTTTAGGTTAGCTTAGGTTAGGTTAGGCTAAGTTAGGTTAGGTTAGCTTAGGTTAGGTTAGGTTAAGTTAGGTTAGCTTAGGTTAAGTTAGGTTTGGTTTGGTTAGGTTAAGTTAAGTTAGGTTGGAAGATATAATAAAGGCGATTAAAAGCTACTGTTGGCAGAGACTATTGGTGGTAGTCATAACTATGTCAGTCTTTCACTGTTTAATGTCTTCAACAGTACCACTGTCTCTACAATGTGTCTTCAACAGTACCACTGTCTCTATAATGTGTCTTCAACAGTACCACTGTCTCTACGTGTCTTCAACAGTACCACTGTCTCTACAATGTGTCTTCAACAGTACCACTGTCTCTACAATGTGTCTTCAACAGTACCACTGTCTCTACAATGTGTATTCAACAGTACCACTGTCTCTACAATGTGTCTTCAACAGTACCACTGTCTCTACAATGTGTCTTCAACAGTACCACTGTCTCTACAATGTGTCTTCAACAGTACCACTGTCTCTACAATGTGTCTTCAACAGTACCACTGTCTCTACAATGTGTATTCTACCACTGTCTCTACAATGTGTCTTCAACAGTACCACTGTCTCTACAATGTGTCTTCAACAGTACCACTGTCTCTACAATGTGTCTTCAACAGTACCACTGTCTCTACAATGTGTCTTCAACAGTACCACTGTCTCTACAATGTGTCTTCAACAGTACCACTGTCTCTACAATGTGTATTCAACAGTACCACTGTCTCTACAATGTGTCTTCAACAGTACCACTGTCTCTACAATGTGTCTTCAACAGTACCACTGTCTCTACAATGTGTCTTCAACAGTACCACTGTCTCTACAATGTGTCTTCAACAGTACCACTGTCTCTACAATGTGTCTTCAACAGTACCACTGTCTCTACAATGTGTCTTCAACAGTACCACTGTCTCTACAATGTGTCTTCAACAGTACCACTGTCTCTACAATGTGTCTTCAACAGTACCACTGTCTCTACAATGTGTCTTCAACAGTACCACTGTCTCTACAATGTGTCTTCAACAGTACCACTGTCTCTACAATGTGTCTTCAACAGTACCACTGTCTCTACAATGTGTCTTCAACAGTACCACTGTCTCTACAATGTGTCTTCAACAGTACCACTGTCTCTACAATGTGTCTTCAACAGTACCACTGTCTCTACAATGTGTCTTCAACAGTACCACTGTCTCTACAATGTGTCTTCAACAGTACCACTGTCTCTACAATGTGTCTTCAACAGTACCACTGTCTCTACAATGTGTCTTCAACAGTACCACTGTCTCTACAATGTGTCTTCAACAGTACCACTGTCTCTACAATGTGTCTTCAACAGTACCACTGTCTCTATAATGTGTCTTCAACAGTAGCACTGTCTCTACAATGTGTCTTCAACAGTACCACTGTCTCTACAATGTGTCTTCAACAGTACCACTGTCTCTACAATGTGTCTTCAACAGTACCACTGTCTCTACAATGTGTCTTCAACAGTAGCACTGTCTCTACAATGTGTCTTCAACAGTACCACTGTCTCTACAATCTGTCTTCAACAGTACCACTGTCTCTACAATGTGTCTTCAACAGTACCACTGTCTCTACAATGTGTCTTCAACAGTACCACTGTCTCTATAATGTGTCTTCAACAGTAGCACTGTCTCTACAATGTGTCTTCAACAGTACCACTGTCTCTATAATGTGTCTTCAACAGTACCACTGTCTCTATAATGTGTCTTCAACAGTACCACTGTCTCTATAATGTGTCTTCAACAGTACCACTGTCTCTACAATGTGTCTTCAACAGTACCACTGTCTCTATAATGTGTCTTCAACAGTAGCACTCTGTCTATAATGATATAATGTCTGTCGTGGAGAGGAGAGGCAGAATTTTGACACAATGTAATAACCCTTAATTAAATGATTTTATACCACCTTGTTTGTAAGGCCTTTATTACCGTTTCCATGTATTCCAGTTTATCTTTATCATACACGTAGCATCCACTATTTATTATTGTTTAGCTTTTATTATCGTCTTATTATGTCTTTTAAATATGAGTTGATATGCAAAAAAAACACGTTCAGTTTTTTTTTTTGGCAATAAACTTTGCTTGAGGAATTCTTTTAAAACTTCCTGGTTGTTCTTGTGAGAATTTTTTTCTCCGTCGCTATCTCACTCTTGCAGACATACAGGGAGAGTGTGACCTAGTAGCGACCAGTGATGAGGTGGGGCCAGGAGCTATGAATCGACCCCTGCAACCACATTACAAGTAGGGGAGTACACCAGCACCCTGGTGGTGTAACCCCATAATTCCAAACCAGTACACATCATTTACACAATAAATACCAGCAATAAGACTAGAGAATCAGAAGGAATATTAAATAAGTAAACATTTGTAAGCAACAGATAAAAACTCACAAGGTAAAAATATTTATTCGTATATAAAACTGCAAGTATAGTCACGGGGTGAGTCACTCGGACAGCAACATACATGATCAGGAGGAGTTTGAGGTTATCAGTCCCTCAGGCTGGAGTCGATGTGTTCAGTCTAGATAGATTCTCTCTCTCTCTCTCTCTCTCTCTCTCTCTCTCTCTCTGCGCCAGACACAGGCAGAGAAACTGCAAAATATTAAACCAAATAACCTTAATGGAAACTTACTTAGTACTCTTTTGAGTACAGTCTCTCCCAAAGTATATGTTATGTAAATTCACTAATGCTGCCTAAGTGAATACTAAACCTTCAAACGCATTTTGGCGTTCATCTGTTTGGTATTATTACAACATTTCACGCATTCAAAAACATTTCTATTTTCTTGCGTCTCTGGTGCTATGTTGATATTAAAACAACATTTTTAACAAGATGGATATGTAACATATACAAGCGTTTAGTGTGGTAATATATGTTTCACTCCTCCCTCAGTATACAGTATACTACACTATACTGTTAACCTACAGCCACTCCTACACACTCAGCCTGAACTATATTGTATGATCATTTACCGAGAAGTCACTAAGTTACTAGAACTGTATTGCATGATCTGACAAGAGAAGTCACTTAGAACGATGTTCAATGATCATTCAACGAAGGGTGATATTCACTAAACTAGGTAACACACTTGTCTCATTGAGAAAAATATCGGATTAATGATAGAGAATGAAATATTCGCCGTAATGTAACATTAGTAGAATCCTTATACAGGAAATTCTTCGTATGTCTAACCTATAGTCATGACCTACTTCTACCTCTGGATTTGTCCAACGTGACACCGCCTACAGCTGCTTCACCTCACCTGTCTGTAGTATATAAGCTTCTTCGTGCATACGCTGCACTGTTTTTAAGATTGATGGACTGAACATATTGACTCCAGGCTGAGGGACTGCTTACCTCAAACCCTTTATCTCCAACCATTCTTCTCTGTATTGGACTGAGGAAGCCACTAGTTGGCGAAGCGTTTCCACAATGAATTATCAAGGATTAAAGAATAAAGGAGGATTAAAAGGTTAGGGAGATCACTGCGGGAACAATAACAGCTAGGAGAACCAATGTAATAGCTATGTGATGCACGCATTACAGTGTATTGACTCGCCAAATCGTAATGACATGATTGGAAACAGACCATACCACGGGCTAACGCGACGGTCTGGAGTTTGAGACTCTGATCGCTGGTTCTATCCCCACCCGTGGTATGTTTTTTTTTTTCTTTTTACCGTGTATTGCATGTTAGGTTACGCATGCAGTATGAAACCCCAGCTTGAAACAAGCACCTCAAGAAGCAGGATATTGAAAAGCAAGATCTTTCAATGGAACTGGTCAATGAACTTTAGGGAATAGAATCCGAGACTAAGAAAGGGAACCTGGTTATAAGAGAATAGAAGCAATAGATACGTAATCATGATATACAAGTTACAGAGGGTTGGCAGGTAAGTTACACGAGGGAACAGATGTAACTTCATAAACGTACATGATGGCAGGAAATTTTTCCTCGCCCTGTGGATAACAGAACCAGGAAGCTGAGGGGAAGTAACCATGTAAGAACCAACAAATAGGCCTTTACAGAAAATTGTAAGAACATATACACACACACACTCTCTCTCTCTCTCTCTCTCTCTCTCTCTCTCTCTCTCTCTCTCTCTCTCCACACACACACACACACACACACAGGGTTTGACAAGGTTCGGCTCAGGATTCCTAACTTTATTAACATGCTATTGACAGGATTTTTAGAAGGTTAGGTTAAGGTTCCTAACTTTACAAGCTAAGAGCTGTTACTTACATCGGCTCATTTGAAAGCCTTTTTATTGTTATGGAACAAACAAATATGGAACAGGTTAAAGTTGGAGCCATCTATGGGCCAGCAATTTCATTATATCACTGACTATGTATTATGCCGTACGAACATGTTCCAACTCGAGACTTCCTCGGAATGAATGATCTCAGAATCGATGTTTTCTCTCACTAAAATACGCCTCACCCCTTTCACCAAATCTTCTCGTCGACACCTGCAAGCGACCACCTGTTTTCTCTCAAAGCAATATATTGCACCGCCCTTCTCTGCGCTAATGTAGGTTTCCCGACCATTACTTCCCTGCTGGTCGTGGGCGTATTTTCTTATAGTGACTCCCTGCGTCCTCCATCGCTCTCTAAGTGCCTTGTTGACCACTCACACTACGGATATTAGAGTCAGTCTTCTATGGCACTCTCTTAGAGGCTTATTCATCTTTCGGAAGAAATATATTTGACAGCCAAGTGATACTGAGATCAGAGAGGTAATTTAGTGACCGCCACTCGTCTTACTTTAAAAGGCTAGCCTTAACTAATGTATAGATAGGGTAGAAAATGGACAGTCAGCATAATCTACGCCTGGAAGATTTTAGAGGGACTGGCCTCAATCTGTATAACAAAATCACGACGTAAAGAAATAAAATACTTCCAGACGATGCAGGATACCACACTGAGTACACTGAGAGAGAAATGAATAAGTGTAAATGAACCACGACTCTTAGACACCCTCCCTAGCAGTTTTCAAGCGGTAATTCGTAAAAACCTCAAATTAGAGTCTGATCAACCGGGCTGTGGTGCATACATTTTAACTGGGTGGCAACAAGCACCGACAACCTGACCGATCAGGACATCAGCCATGACGCCTGGTCTGGGACCGGACAGCGGGGGCCCTGACTTCACGAAGCGAGTCATCTAACTCACACGTAACCAGCAAACTAATATCGCGTCAAGCCTTCACTCACGCTCATAATGTCGTATGGGCAACCTTCCCTGTCTCCCACATTGCTAAATCTGCTGCTGTTCACTATAACTTAACAGGACTTACCTTCATATATAATGTTCTTAGCTTCAAGGTTTGTCTGCTACTCGAGACTGTTAAGTCTGGCCATAAATATTCACCTAACGAAGGCGCATAACGCCTTCTCGTGCATCATGTACCTAAAATATTACAGGGTTCAGGTGAGTAAGATTAATGAATATCTTAATGAGAATTATTGTCATAGATAAATATCTTCAAAGAACATTACGGTTTTGTATAGGAAAGTGATACAGTATACAACGTATATTAAGATACATTTTCGTGTAATATAATCGGTGTGTTTCTTACCTCATGCTGATGCCAGCTAATTTCTAGTAAAAAAAACTGTATAGTCCTTGTGGCTTAGCGCTTCTTTTTGATTATAATAATCTAGTAAAAAAATAATTGTGCCCATGTAATAGCCGCAGCGATGTAGAGGTGACAAAGGCGTTGATAATGTGAGGTTGCTGAGGTGGGGAGAACAAGGCACTGCAGTGTGGTAGTGTGGCTGAAACGTGTAGTTTATTTAAGTGGTTTATACAACTGACGAATTGAAGAACTAGACACTTGGGCAATGAATGGGAATGTTAAGGAAAAGTTTCGCCAACCCGTGGCTTCTTCAGTCCATTACAGAGAAGAACGGAAGGGGATGAGTTTGAGGTGATCAGTCCCTCAGCCTGGAGACGATATCTTCAGCCCATCAATCGATTTGTATTTTTTTTTAACATATGGTAATACTGAATAAGAAAAATACAAGTAATGTAGAAGATAGTGACTATTAACATTAGTAAGAAATATGAGAATATGTAAACATTAAGACAGCTGAGGGAGCTCCCATTAATATTTCTCCAGTGAGAAATACGAAGGGCAATTATAACATCAAGTGAATATATGAAGACAACTGACAATGTCACTTTAGCGTTGCGCCTCGGCCTTTATGGGCCTAAACTAATTATCTCGTGATTAATGAATTTCTTCTGTGCTTACGACGGTGATGCGATTTTCGTGAGTGCTTGTTGTACAGGAGCTGTATAGCCCTTGTGGTTTAGCGCTTTTTTTATTATAATTGTAGTACAGGAACAACGTTTTCGTATGTCTACGATGTGGCACTACTTTCTTGTGTAGCAACGATGATCCTGCAACTTTCACATGTATGTGATTGTTGCAAAACATTCTTGTGTGGCAACGATGATCCTGCAACTTTCACATGTATGTGATTGTTTACTATTCAACTTCGTGTTTATTTCTCAGCAACAGGTTTTATACGTGGCTAAAACAGTATTTATACTTTCTTTCATACATACAACAGCGGTGTTAAAACTCTCTGCCTGGATATTGGTTTTCGCTGATGAGTTTTAAGCCTATCGACTATGCAAATGATCATTTAGGCTGCATGTTCCTGTTTATGTTGATATAAACACCACATCACGTGTACATATACTTTTCTCAGTACATATACATCAGGACTGATATACTTATCATAATCAAAGATTTTAGGTTTTATATATAATTGGTGGTTATATTTTTAAATATTTATTTTAATTTTATATATGAAGTCTAGTAAGAGAATGGTCGAACCAGAAAAAAAAAACTCATCGAAATTTTTTTTGGTAATACTTGATGTGGAAATGTTCTAATTCACATATTTAAAATTCCTATCAATTCAAGGCTGAGATTGTTTATTCTTCGTCAGATAACTTGGGGACATGACATTCTCTTTATGCAATATTAGTCACACCATCAGTGACCAAGACATGTTCAGTCTTGTTGCAGGGTTCACCTCGACACCATGTACATGATGCTGTACATTTAAACCAGTTTACTTTTTAACAGGAGCTGATTTGTGCCAAATGAATTACTTCCCTGCGTCTTTATCAGTCGGGATTGACTGAAGGGATCCACTGGCTTCCTCCCAACTCCAACGGCTTTCTAAGCTGTTAATGCTTAGAATTTGCCACCTCACATCGTGAAGGTGGACGCGTGAGCTGCGGCTGTTGGCTGCACTTCCAGTGTGTACACTAGTAACTGTTGTGGTTCCACTCTGTTGACTGCACGTCCAGTGTGTACACTAGTAACTGTTGTGGTTCCACTCTGTTGGCTGCACTTCCAGTGTGTACAACAGTAACTGTTGTGGTTCCACTCTGTTGGCTGCACTTCCAGTGTGTACACCAGTAACTGTTGTGGTTCCACTCTGTTGACTGCACTTCCAGTGTGTACGGCAGTAACTGCTGTGGTTCCACTCTGTTGGCTGCACTTCCAGTGTGTACAGTAACTGTTGTGGTTCCACTCTGTTGACTGCACGTTCAGTGTGTACACTAGTAACTGTTGTGGTTCCACTCTGTTGGCTGCACTTCCAGTGTGTACAGTAACTGTTGTGGTTCCACTCTGTTGGCTGCACTTCCAGTGTGTACAGTAACTGTTGTGGTTCCACTCTGTTGACTGCACTTCCAGTGTGTACACCAGTAACTGTTGTGGTTCCTCTCGCTCATTATTACCATGTATCTGGCACACCTCATAGTGAGTGTAAGTAAGTTTATGCAGGTATAGGTACACACAAATACAGTTGCATAAATTTTCATACATAGCATATGTGTAGATTACCTAAGATAACCCAAAAAGGTCAGTGACTTTCCACTTGGGTCTCAGCATCACTAACTTCTGCTGTTGTGACAGCGAACCGTCAGTGTTGGTTTTTTTTTTTAGTGAACACGCGAAGGAAAAACGAAGAAACACAAACAGTAAAGTATTTAATTATTTTAGGTTCTTGTTCGTTAGAGAAAAACATAACGAGGGACAAAGAATTAATGAATCTAACGAAAGTTTAAAATAAATTTGTGTATTAGTAGACACACTCTGAAGGAAGGGTGTTAATGTTCCAGTTTTATAACTGTAGTGTAGGTATGCCTTTGGCAAGACAGTGATGGAGTGAATGATGGGGAAAGTTTTTCTTTTTCGGGCCACCCTACCTTGGTGGGACACGGCCGATGTGTTAATAAATTAATAAATATGGGAAAGAGTGGCTCTTGATGCTCTTATCTAAGTTCCTTAATGATAATTGATCAGTGAGAGAACGACAGCCAGACTGATGTACACAAATAGTCAGTCATTCTCTCGAATATATTATTAACTTCTGGTGTCCATAATTATAGCAAATTTGGCAGAAAAT
>NC_091334.1:23040210-23050210 GCF_038502225.1 Cherax quadricarinatus | reverse complement strand
CACTGTACATGGTATGCTCAACATACTTCTGTAATTATCACACTCTATGTATTCCCCTCTTACATTACATGAAGTTAGACACGATCATTGGTAATCCCTCTACGTTGTATTTTTCCTTCATAATCACAGGTTGATCAGGCTCTGATCCACCAGGAGGCCTTGTCACAGACCGGGCCGCGGGGGCGTTGACCCCCGGAACTCTCTCCAGGTAAACTCCAGGTAAACAGGGAACAAAAACACCAAGAAATATGGTACAAGGAATAGGAAAGTACTGGTTTGATAATAGAGTTGTGGATGAGTGGAACAAGCTCCCGAGTGCAGTTATTGAGGCTAAAACGTTGTGTAGTTTTAAAAATAGGTTAGATAAATACATGAGTGGGTGTGGGTGGGTGTGAGTTGGACCTGACTAGCTTGTGCTGCTGGGTCTGGTACAGTGCCCCATCCTTGAGTGGGGATGACCAGACTGGGTGGGTCATTGGGATAATCCGGGGGGTGGGTCATTGGGATAATCCGGGGGGTGGGTCATTGGGATAATCCGGGGGGTGGGTCATTGGGATAATCCGGCGGGGATACATGGACCTGCTCCGCATGGGTCAGTAGGCCTGTTGCAGTGTTCCTTCTTTCTTATGTTCTTATGTACTCTCCCTCAACCTTCCTGCTTCCTGCATTTCAAATTGTAATCCCGTCCTCTTGATGGTTTTACTCGTACCTTCACACGTTTCTATGGCACTCACTCTTTTTACTCTTGCTTCTATGGCACTCTTGACTCTTGCTTCTATGGCACTCACTCCCTTCACACTCGCTTCCTTCACGTATGTTTTTCCAATCTGCTAAGTAGGCTTCTGTGTGGCACAGCATCCAGTACC
The DNA here is from genome assembly GCF_038502225.1 of Cherax quadricarinatus. Taxonomy (NCBI): domain Eukaryota; kingdom Metazoa; phylum Arthropoda; class Malacostraca; order Decapoda; family Parastacidae; genus Cherax; species Cherax quadricarinatus. The sequence continues at coordinate 23,049,344 of NC_091334.1, read as the reverse complement.
GTCTTATTGCATATTAAAACGCAGTTCACCCAATCACCTATTTCCTGCCTAACATCAGCTAATCTGTCTCTATGAGTTATGAATTTTGATTTCTAAATCCATGCGGATGTTTTATGGGGAATCAATCCATTTATTAGGTACATCAAGTCAGATCATAATCTTTTCGAGCCATTTGAGTGTTGTTCTAGTACGGGACACTAGTTTTAAGTTCAAGGCTTCCTAGGTAACCTGTCACAGTTCTTAAATATATCATCACCTATATTGTCTTTTGATTGGTAATTCACCTGGTTAGAATGATTTGTTAAAGATTATTGAGAGGAACGTGCGAAGTATTCCAGGTGTTAATATTCGCGGTGATGTGTCAAATAGTCCAGTGACCTTTGATGTATCACCTTCCCTCACTCCGTTATTACTTGCTACAGTGCTGGGTAGTTCTGTCTGACTTATCTTTTCCGTCCCTGGTACTGCCTGAGGCTTATTTATGAAAGTAATTCTAAATTTCTGTTATGCTCACTGCATACCTCCATGACCACCTTTTTGTGTGTGTGTACTCACCTAGTTGAGGTTGCAGGGGTCGAGTCCACGCTCCTGGCCCCGCCAGGAGTGTGTGTGTGTGTGTGTACTCACCTGACTACTCTGTGGCTGAAGAAATACTTCCTAACATCCCTGTCATTCATCTGTGTCTTCAGCTTCCAATTGTGTCCCCGTGTTGCTGTGTCCAGTCTCTGGAACATCCTGTCTTTGTGTGTGTGTGTGTGTGTGTGTGTGTGTGTGTGTGTGTACTCACCTATTTGTACTCACCTATTTGTGGTTGCAGGGGTCGATTCACATCTCCTGGCCCCGCCTCTTCGCTGACTGCTACTAGGTCCTCTCTCTCCCTGCCCCATGAGCTCTATCATACCTCGCCTTAAAACTATGTATGGTTCCTGCCTCCACCACATCACTTTCTAGGCTATTCCATGGCCTGACTACTCTATGACTGAAGAAATACTTCCTAACATCCCTTTGATTCATCTGAGTCTTCAACTTCCAATTGTGACCTCTTGTGTCTGTGTCCCATCTCTGGAACATCCCGTCTTTGTCCACCTCGTCTATTCCGCGCAGTATTTTATATGTCGTTATCATGTCTCCCCTGACCCTCCTGGCCTCCAGTGTCGTCAGGCCGATTTCCCTCAACCTTTCTTCATAGGACAATCCCCGTAGCTCTGGGACTAGTCTTGTTGCAAACCTTTGCACTTTCTCTAGTTTCTTGACGTGCTTGACTAGGTGTGGATTCCAAACTGGTGCTGCATACTCCAGTATGGGCCTGACGTAGATGGTGTACAGAGTCTTAAACGAATCCTTACTGAGGTATCGGAACGCTATCCGTAGGTTTGCCAGGCGCCCGTATGCTGCAGCAGTTATCTGATTGATGTGCGCCTCAGGAGATATGCTCGGTGTTATACTCACCCCCAGATCTTTTTCCTTGAGTGAGGTTTGCAGTCTTTGGCCATCTAAACTATATTGTGTCTGCGGTCTTCTTTGCCCTTCCCCAATCTTCATGACTTTGCATTTGGCAGGGTTAAATTCAAGGAGCCAGTTGCTGGACCAGGCTTGTAGCCTGTCCAGGTCTCTTTGTAGTCCTGCCTGATCCTCGTCCGATTCGATTCTTCTCATTAACTTCACATCATCTGCAAACAAGGACACTTCTGAGTCTATCCCTTCCGTTATGTCGTTCACGTATACCAAGAACAGCACAGGTCCTAGGACTGACCCCTGTGGAACCCCGCTTGTCACAGGCGCCCACTCTGATACCTCGTCGCGTACCATGACTCGTTGTTGCCTCCCTGTCAGATATTCTCTGATCCATTGCAGTGCCTTTCCTGTTATGTGTGCCTGGTCCTCTAGCTTTTGCAGTAACCTCTTGTGAGGAACTGTGTCGAAGGCCTTCTTGTGTGTGTGTGTGTGTGTGTGTGTGTGTGCGCGTGCGTGCGTGTCTGTCTCCCATCTGTCACTTGTCATTTTTCTTCTCGTGTGGAGATGAAGAATCTTTGGCTGAGCGTTAGTTAAACACTCAGTGTTGGTGAGATCTTGTTACTTCTCAGACACACTGGAGAATGTTACATCAGCCAACCAGTAAGGTTTCAGGTTTTGATCAGTACTGACAAGACACGGTAATGAGGAGACGTACTAACAATGTCTTCTCAATAAATACAGTATCGTAATTACCACATGTGTCTTATGTATCAAGCCGAGACACCTGCTTTCACCTATCCACTCCCAATATCTGTTCCTCAGTCTGCCTTTCTCATTTCCTCCTCACAGTTGCCTCCTCACAACGTCGGCCGCCTCAGGTTTAAAGATTTTGTTCCAGTTTCTCCAGGTCGGTCGAGTTCCTTGTACCTAATGAAGGAGTGACTCGGTTTATAGAGGCTTCATTTCCTTCATCAGGAGTTTACACACACACACACACACACACACACACACACACACACACACACACACACACACACACACACACACACACACATAGCTTTAAGACGAGGTATGACAAAGCTCAGGGAGGAGAGAGAGAGAGAGAGAGAGAGAGAGAGGACCTAGTAGCGATCAGTGAAGAGGCGGGGCTAGGAGCCGAGTCTCGACCCCTGCAACCACAATTAGGTGAGCACGCGCGCGCGCGCGCACACACACACACACACACACACACACACACACACACACACACACACACACACACACACACACACACACACACACACACACACACACACACACACACCAAGGAGTCACAGTTGGAAGACTCAGATGAATCGCAGGGATGTTAGGAAGTATTTCTTCAGCCACAGAGTTGCCAGGAAGTGATGTAGTGGAGGCTGGATCCATACATAGCTTTACGATGAGGTATGATAAATCTCATGGAGCAGGAAGAGTGACCTAGTAGCGTCCAATGTAGAAGCGGGGCCAGGGGCTGTGACTCGGCCGCTGAAACCACAACTAGGCGAGTACACGCATACCACGAGTGGGGATTGAACTCGTGGCGAGTGGGTCGTAAAATTCCAGGCCAGAGCATAGTCCACTGGACTAGGTATGTTTATACACCATAGAGGTTGCAGTTGTAGTCACAGTGGTGGCCTGTGCTAACCTTCCTATAGTGTATAAATATATCTAGTTAAATTTCATTATAGCCACCTGGCCTAGTGGGTTACGAGTTGTCCTGGAGTTTTAAGACTCCCTCGCCACGAGTTCAATCCCCGCACGTGGTATGATTTGTGTGCAATCGTGTCATTACGATTCCGTGAGTACTCTGCCTGATGATGACAGTGTTCGGGCTGATGATCCTGGTATAAGCTGAAACCAAAACCTTCAACACCAGAGAACAAAGGACACGTATTGACATAATGGAGGTAACACAATTACGTCGTTATTTATGAAGATAGATGGTACAGAGAACCGACAGTTTGGTTAATTACAGTTGTACCACAGGTATTTTTAATGATACCTGAGCTTTGTGAAACACTCGTGTATCTTTGGTTTAACTAAGGCAAAAAACTGACGTTCCCGTCACGATAACTAAAGTACGCTAAAAAAAAAAGCCGTTCCATCTTCATCCATTTTAAGCTCCGGTAAACTTCGCAAAAACCCGGAAATTGGATTGGAAAGTTGCAAATGGAACCACTTGATGCACTGGCGGCATACATTTTGCGGAAAATATATATCGTGTGAAGAATGGAAGATAGTGGAGGCTGGGACTCCGCTTCCACGCCACTCAGTGTTTGTCTTCACTCTCTTGGAAGAAGCCTGTAATTGGTTTAAAATGACTCACGAGCAAACATTAGGGCCTATTTATTAGACAACATTTTCCTCCTGGGACCTTGAACCGTTTCTAGTTAATATGTCCTTGTGTGTGCTCACGTGTCTTTGTACTGTTATCATGCTGGTGTCAGCTTTTTCTAACAGACCCGTCATGACCACAATAGTTATTCCTGTCAGGCATTACCATCAACTCTCACAAATGCAAATCTGGAATTGGCTGGGGACCCACAGCCTCAGATAAGAGAATAAACGTACTTCAGGGTAAACTCAGGTTCCTTCCCTGAGTTGTTTGAGTATTTTCTTCTCTTATCATCCCCTATTCACTTGATGTCATTGACTTACTCGTGTTTAATATACTTCCCTTCCTACTTATGGTAGATTAGACCATGTAGCCCAAATTGATTATTTGACTCCCTGCCGCAAATACACTTGTGTTCAGCGAGTATGAGCACGTCTAATCGAAGAGCTACACTAATCTGAATAACCAGAAGGTGGAGGCGAGTGCCCAAAGAGGAATTTTGGATGGCCAAAAGAAATCTCTTGAATGTGGTACCTTCACTATTAGTAAACGATAGATCGGTCCCATTGGCACTGCTTGTGATATCTGGAAGGAGCTGGTCTGCTTGACGAGTCTGGAAGGAGCTGGTCTGCTTGACGAGTCTGGAAGGAGCTGGTCTGCTTGACGAGTCTGGAAGGAGCTGGTCTGCTTGACGAGTCTGGAAGGAGCTGGTCTGCTTGACGAGTCTGGAAGGAGCTGGTCTGCTTGACGAGTCTGGAAGGAGCTGGTCTGCTTGACGAGTCTGGAAGGAGCTGGTCTGCTTGACGAGTCTGGAAGGAGCTGGTCTGCTTGACGAGTCTGGAAGGAGCTGGTCTGCTTGACGAGTCTGGAAGGAGCTGGTCTGCTTGACGAGTCTGGAAAGAGCTGGTCTGCTTGACGAGTCTGGAAGGAGCTGGTCTGCTTGACGAGTCTGGAAGGAGCTGGTCTGCTTGACGAGTCTGGAAGGAGCTGGTCTGCTTGACGAGTCTGGAAGGAGCTGGTCTGCTTGACGAGTCTGGAAAGAGCTGGTCTGCTTGACGAGTCTGGAAGGAGCTGGTCTGCTTGACGAGTCTGGAAGGAGCTGGTCTGCTTGACGAGTCTGGAAGGAGCTGGTCTGCTTGACGAGTCTGGAAGGAGCTGGTCTGCTTGACGAGTCTGGAAGGAGCTGGTCTGCTTGACGAGTCTGGAAGGAGCTGGTCTGCTTGACGAGTCTGGAAGGAGCTGGTCTGCTTGACGAGTCTGGAAAGAGCTTCTGCTTGACGAGTCTGGAAGGAGCTGGTCTGCTTGACGAGTCTGGAAGGAGCTGGTCTGCTTGACGAGTCTGGAAGGAGCTGGTCTGCTTGACGAGTCTGGAAGGAGCTGGTCTGCTGACAGCGTCTGCAAGGCTGCACCAGTGCGCAGATGCTTCGATGAACTTTGGGTCGTGAGCTCCTCTCAAGAGTTCAAGGACAATCTTGACAGAAACACAGGTAATGCTACCTGCGTTGACCATTGCAAACGAGCGATCAGCAGTACCCATCACGAGGCGATAGAGTAGTAAATTAGGTTCCTAGAAGCCTTTTGAGCTTCAAATTGCAAGCGCGATTTCAGGAGCAATGAGCAATGCAATGGAAGGGAAAATAATGTGAAATCTCAGTAGTAGTTTAGAGAGATAAATATATGTATTGCTTAATTTTAATTTCAGAGAATAAAGTATTTTTTTCTATTAAACGTTTCTCTTCAAAGATAAAAAACAAATAAATTGTATAATGAAAATGTGTTGGATAATTCAGTTTATTAATGGAAAAAGATTGATGTTCATGTTCTGACCTATAATGTTTTTTATTTTCAATTTCCAGTTATTTAATAATGTACGTTGCCTTCAGTTTTCAATTTTTTTCTTATAGAGCATTAAGAAAAAAAACATTTAGATAGCTGGATGTTCTAGTCTCATGTTTAATATAACTTTAAATTATTCAGAATATTTCCGTGACTGTCTTTATCAGATTACTACATATATATATATATATATATATATATATATATATATATATATATATATATATATATATATATATATATATATATATATATATAATAAGATCACAGCAAAACAACCACTCTGAAAGAATAGAGAAATTCCAAGCGCTTTCGTGACTACTCACATTATCAAGGAACTATGTTCCTTGATAATGTGAGTAGTCACGAAAGCGCTTGGAATTTCTCTATTCTTTCAGAGTGGTTGTTTTGCATATTTTGAAATCACCTGTTTACTGTGATCTTATTGCATATATATATATATATATATATATATATATATATATATATATATATATATATATATATATATATATATATAATTAGTGTACAGTAAATTATTAAAAGAATTATCGAAGTAATATGTTTATTCCTTCAAGAGGTGGAAAGTACTGCACTGGGAAGAGATAGAGAGAAAGAGAAGAATGGGGAATTATGAAGAGGAAAATAAGGAAAGAAACTTGGGGCGATGGAAGATTGGAGAGTAGGATGGGGTAGAAAATAAAAGAAAAACGTATTGGATGTCAGTTTATAATCCAGTGTGGAATATCTAATTCAGTGACCCACTTATCTCATCCTAGAAACCCTTGCCTATGCCTATAACTTCAATTTAAACCATACCACGGGTGGGGTTAGAACCCGCGATCAGAGTCTCAAAACTCCAGACCGTCGCGTTAGCCACTGCGACGGTCTGGAGTTTCGAGACTCTCTGATCGCGGGTTCTAACCCCACCCGTGGTATGGTTTGTTTACAATCGTGTCATTACGAATTCGTGAGTCATGACTTCAACTTACTAAGTACATCCGTCAATAACGTACAGTAGTATCAGCCTGGGTAAACACTAAGTCAAGTAAGTATTGCTTCTGACAGCCGGACGCTTCTGTCAGAAGTGCGGTAAGAATCAGCAGAAAATTATTAGTGTGTTTCGAAAAGATGGGCCCAATTTAAAAGCAGTATATACCGATATTGGGTCTATCAATATGAAACGCCCTGTGTTCGAGTCTGGTGATGCAACTAGTATCCTGGGGTGAAATGTCTGTGACCTTATACAGACGCGCTATGACCTATAAAGGTTAAAGAAATCAATATGAATATATTACTATTCCTCTGCCTTGACTATGCAGCATGTGGTATTCTATTCAAGATTGATGGACTGAACACATCGACTCAAGGTTGAGGGACTGATTACCTCATTCTCCTCCTGTTCTTCAAGTTTCTCCTACGTATGGACTGATGAAGCCACTGTGTGGCGAAACGTTTCCTCAATAAAGATACCCAAGAGTTGCATATGTGTCTAATTTATCAACTTGTCGGTTCTCTGAACCATTCATCTACAAGCATGTGGTGACTGCGAGAACAGAGCAGCCAAGGAACAGTGTTACAACACATCATACCTACACCTCAGCAGAGGCTACACCAAAACAAACACCGTATTAAGCACCTGTCTTCACAAACATAGCTGTATCTCTACTCTTAATTTCTAGAAACAGTCCTTAATCCTATCGGTTAAAGGGGCACGTCAGTTCCCCTCTCTTTTAATGCTAGTTTTCGAAATACAGAAGAAAAATTGCTCTTATTCTTTCATGTCTGCAACTGTTATTTTGCCCTTGACTGACGACAAGTCTCCCATCAGCCGTTTTCTTACAGCCTAAATATGTATTCATTAATTATCCTCTTAGACGCACGACTGAAGAATCTGTTTAATGCAGGAGGATCACTGATACATTTTTCCATTCTATGGAAAGAAATCAGTGGTAAATGGTATAAAATACCGACACAATGGAAAAATAAACACATAAACAGTATAATGTGATTCTTTATTGACAACGTTTCGTCCACACAGTGGGTTTTATCAAGTCACAAACATATCTACCTGGTTGAAAGGTACACGAGTTTTTAAAGGATGGAATCAGGTGGAGAATGCTAGGTAGGTTGGATCTGAACCTGCACATGACAATATTCCGAGTAGGGTGATAGAGGTTAGGATCTTCGATAGCTGTAATTTCCCAAATAAATTCATAGGAAACATTTTAGTTCTTCACCAGTTATAGAACTCTTATTAAAAAGACAAATATTCAATAACATTAAAACAACAAACCGCGAAATTAAACGTGATGAAAGAAAAATATAACAGAAAAGTGAGACTTGTCACAGAGCGAATATTTTAGCAAGTTAAAATTAGACAAAACAAAGTTATTGTTGGTCCAGTGTTTACCAGTGAGGCTTTGACGTCTCCTGACGCCCAGCCAGATGGTATTTATCTGATGTTTAATACTACTGCTATAAATACTTTCACAATAAACAATGTTTATAATTAACAATAATAATATTTGATAATTATTAGTAGTAAATAGCTGATGGACTGATTACCTCATCTTTTGTACATAGTTCTTCTGATTTCTAATTATGTCCAAGAATCTGTATTGATAAAGCCACTGGATGGCGAAACGTCTACAATAAAGATAACCAGATGTTGCACAAGTGTCTTAACTTTCATCTTGTCGGTATTGTATACCTGTCTTATACCTGTCTTGCACAATAATTATTAATAACAGCAATAATGTTGATAATATTAAGAATAACAGTATTGTGCACAAGTTTAAAACCGACATTAGAATTTTGACAACTGGTTTATTAATTTTTTGTCACATGTTCACATCTAAAATATGCAATGTTCACATTTAAATATGCAATGTTCTGGTACATGGCCCCGTCCCTATCCACACTTCATGTGACTGACAACTCACTCTCTCTCATATATACATGTATGCAAAACAACCACTGTGAAAGAGTAGTGAAATTCCAAGCGCTTTCGTGACTACTCACATTGTCATAGTTCCTTGACAATGTGAGTAGTCACGAAAGCGCTTGGAATTTCACTACTCTTTCACAGTGGTTGTTTTGCATATTTTAAAATCACCTGTTTACTGTGATCTTATTGCATATATATATATATATATATATATATATATATATATATATATATATATATATATATATATATAATATTATATTATTGTGTGTGTGTGTGTGTGTGTGCAAGACAAGCCACGGGGGGTGGAAATCTGTAGTTCAAGTATTTTCACACTTCTCAGTGCATCATCAGGAGCTGTGTAATGTTGCAAGAGAGCAACTAAAGCAGGGAGAGTTCTCAGGGTAGCGTAGTGCGGATGTGTCACCGTCCACGGTTTCCCTTAGACTGTGGTCAGTGGTCGGTGCCAACCCCACGCTACTACCATCCCCCTACTCTCCCATATTGGGTAGGAGAGTTTCTGAGATGTCAAATATG
>NC_091334.1:22980210-23035210 GCF_038502225.1 Cherax quadricarinatus | reverse complement strand
CAGGTCAACCTACCGTCCCACACCACAGGTCAACCTACCGTCCCACACCACAGGTCAGCCTACCGTCCCACACCACAGGTCAGCCTACCGTCCCACACCACAGGTCAACCTACCGTCCCACACAGGTCAACCTACCGTCCCACACCACAGGTCAACCTACCGTCCCACACCACAGGACAGCCTACCGTCCCACACCACAGGACAGTCTACCATCCTACACCACAGAACAGTCTACCATCCTACACCACAGGACAGTCTACCATCCTACACCACAGGACAGTCTACCATCCTACACCACAGGACAGTCTACCATCCTACATCACAGGACAGTCTACCATCCTACACCACAGGACAGCCTACCATCCTACACCACAGGTCAGCCTACAATCTTACACCACAGGTCAGCCTCCAATCCTACACAGGTCAGCCTACAATCCTACACAGGTCAGCCTACCATCCTACACAGGACAGCCTACCATCCTACACTACAGGACAGCCTACCATCCTACACTACAGGACAGCCTACCATCCTACACTACAGGACAGCCTACCATCCTACACAGGACAGCCTACCATCCTACACAGGACAGCCTACCATCCTACACAGGACATCCTACCATCCTACACTACAGGACAGCCTACCATCCTACACCACAGGACAGCCTACCATCCTACACAGGACAGCCTACCATCCTACACTACAGGACAGCCTACCATCCTACACCACAGGATAGCCTACCATCGTACACCGCAGGTCCAACTAAAGTGTGGCCGCCTCTGCCTTGGACACTGATACCGTGGTATGATAGTTCCTCTTTTGGTAGTACTGGTATCACTGGTGATTGTTGTAACAACGTGTCGTAGTAGTAGTATTACCAACGATTGTTCGCACTGCTAGTGCAGGATCCTGGTAGTACCATGTTGTTATTCACTGCCTTTTGCACTGGTGCCAGTAACTGCGATGTACTGCTAGTAAACAATACTGATAATTTAGTATTCTTGGGCTGTACTGCCATGTGTAGTAAATAAAGAGCCCGCCTCCTCTATAGGCCTCTTTCATATCATTCCACCACTATATCCTTCTGGGTCATTTGTATAATGTAAGAGTTAAACTAAAGCATAAAAACACGATACGTATAAAAATTTATATAAATCACCTTAATTTAAAAATAAAAAAAATCCCTTTTGACAAATTTAATGTGTTAATTTAGTAATGTACATTGCTGAGAATATATGTGGTCCTTAGCCAAGAAATATTATTACTGACGTAATTAAACACTGCTGTCTCAAAATATATATGCAGACGGCATTCACAACAGGAAAATAATCAAGCATTCTTAAAAGACCATTGAAATAAATTTAAAATAGCTGCAACAAGATAATTTATTTTAATAACATACGAATTAGGAACACAATTATAAATGTATTTAAAAAAATGCAGTAAATAAATTAAGTGTTGGAATCAATCTAATAATTGTTAATTTAATTATTGTCTTGTTAAAAAATAAATTAATGACTTGGTTTGTAGTAGAAGTGTAGATTAATATATTGTGAGGTTAGAAAAGGCAGGAATAACGAGGCTACCGAAGGCAGGAATAACGAGGCTACAGAAGACAGGAATAACGAGGCTACAGAAGGCAGGAATAACGAGGCTACAGAAGGCAGGAATAACGAGGCTACAGAAGACAGGAATAACGAGGCTACCGAAGGCAGGAATAACGAGGCTACAGAAGACAGGAATAACGAGGCTACAGAAGGCACGAATGTAGCAATTATTTTCCCCCCAAAATTAATAATTGTAGAAGCTGGCTAGTCCTCCAGGGGTTCCAAAGGCACATCCACTCCACACAACTCCTTGATCGTGATGTAGATAGACTCAGTGTGGACTTCCATTTCCTCTACTATCAATCTTACCCATGTAGTCTATGTGAAATGTTTTTATGCCAACAGAAATTTGGAACACTTTTCACTCTAAAACCATAAGCACTTTAATCTTCTAAGAAACGGCTGGATAAACACTTTGTAAATATCGGTTTCACTGAAACCTATAGCCGTGTCTTGCCTCACAACACACAGGTCTCCTCCTGCCCAGGGCTGGCTGCTCCGAGGACTACAAGTTTTGTTCCACAATCTACATCGCTATTTTCCTTCTTCTCTCTTTCTCCCCACCACTTTCTCTTTCTCTCTCCGAGGCAGGATGTGCAATATAAACTTGTAGGAAGTTTTCTTTTGCCAGCATTGTCTGGCAACGCTGGAGCAAAGTGCTTTTCGAACTTGAAAGCAAGAGGCAAAACAGTCCATTTAAAAACGGTAAGAACAATTACTCTGAAATTTCAACTAAATGCATTGCATGAGTACCCAGCAGGTCTTGTTGTGGTGGGTGGAGTGCAAGTGCTACCCAGCAGGTCTTGTTGTGGTGGGTGGAGGGCAAGTTGCTACCCAGCAGGTCTTGTTATGGTGGGTGGAGGACAAGTTGCTACCCAGCAGGTCTTGTTATGGTGGGTGGAGTGCAAGTTGCTACCCAGCAGGTCTTGTTATGGTGGGTGGAGGACAAGTTGCTACCCAGCAGGTCTTGTTATGGTGGGTGGAGAGCAAGTTGCTACCCAGCAGGTCTTGTTATGGTGGGTGGAGAGCAAGTTGCTACCCAGCAGGTCTTGTTATGGTGGGTGGAGGACAAGTTGCTACCCAGCAGGTCTTGTTATGGTGGGTGGAGGACAAGTTGCTACCCAGCAAAGTCTTTTTCAATATTTTTTCAGATCTCCTTCAAGAAAAAAGTTACGTTACCAGTTATACAATAGTGGTAATATAACATAAGAATATAAGAAAAGAGAAACACTGCAGCAGGCCTGTTGGCCCATACTAGGCAAGTCTTTCACAGTCCATCCCACTATTAGGGCATTTTCCCAACCCAACTTTCAGCACTACCCAAGAAACAAGCCCTGATGTAAGTGATATTTAGTAATATTAGCAACGAAGAACAAAGAATGCTAAAAAAAAAAAAACACTAATTTTTAAAGAGGTGGAGGGGTAAGCCAGCGGAAGGCCTCGATCAGATGACCAAAAGTATGGACGTCATCATACGACTAAGATCCGCGTCAGGAAACACTTGTACTGTTTCCTGATGAACCTACCACCTAACATAACATTAGCCAGAGAACCCGTGTCAACGAGAAGTTTTCTCTCTACTTTCATACTACTAAGTACCTTGGTACTTTTTCTCGTCTTCTCAAATTCCATTTTTCGTATTTATTTTTGTGCGTTTCGTTTTCGTTTTTCTTATTTTCTCGTGTTTAATTCTTATTTTATCGCCTTCAGTTTTCCTTATTTTCCCTTGAATTTCCTATCTAGCAAACTCACAATTTGTCACTTATTTCTATATGATATTTGCAGTATAGAAACAAAACCCAGATTTCTTTCGCTGCAGTAATCATCACTGACAAAAATGTTGAATAAATGAGATGTAATCTGTCAGCCTGAGTTGGGAAATTTCAGTAGGGCGAATAGGTTATCGTCAAATAGGTTATCGTCAAATAGGTTATCGTCAAATAGGTTATCGTCAAATAGGTTATCGTCAATAGGATATCGTCAAATAGGATATCGTCAAATATATCAATAGGATATCGTCAAATAGGATATCGTCAATAGGATATCGTCAAATAGGATATCGTCAAATAGGATGTCAATAGGATATCGTCAATAGGATATCGTCAAATAGGATATCGTCAAATAGGATGTCAATAGGATATCGTCAATAGGATATCGTCAATAGGATATCGTCAATAGGATATCGTCAAATAGGATGTCAATAGGATATCGTCAAATAGGATATCGTCAATAGGATATCGTCAATAGGATATCGTCAAATAGGATATCGTCAATAGGATGTCAAATAGGATATCGTCAATAGGATATCGTCAATAGGATATCGTCAAATAGGATATCGTCAATAGGATATCGTCAGATAGGATATCGTCAATAGGATATCGTCAAATAGGATATCGTCAATAGGATATCAATAGGATATCGTTAAGTAACCTTCTCCAAGTACATAATGGTAGGATGGGGTGATTTGCTTGTATCTTAATTATTAAAGGTAAGGTCTGCAGCTTGGTTTGGTTCTCATGATGGTACAACGTCCATGCTGGTACAACGTCCATGCTGGTACAACGTCCATGCTGGCACAATGTCCATGCTGGTACAACGTCCATGCTGGTACAACGTCCATGCTGGTACAACGTCCATGCTGGTACAATGTCCATGCTGGTACAATGTCCATGCTGGTACAATGTCCATGCTGGTACAACCTCCGTGCTGGTACAACCTCCGTGCTGGTACAACGTCCATGCTGGTACAACGTCCATGCTGGCACAATGTCCATGCTGGTACAACCTCCGTGCTGGTACAACGTCCATGCTGGTACAACCTCCGTGCTGGTACAACGTCCATGCTGGTACAACCTCCGTGCTGGTACAACGTCCATGCTGGTACAACCTCCGTGCTGGTACAACGTCCATGCTGGTACAACGTCCATGCTGTTACAACGTCCATGCTGGTGCAACCTCCGTGCTGGTACAACGTCCATGCTGGTACAACGTCTATGCTGGTACAATGTCCATGCTGGTACAACCTCCGTGCTGGTACAACGTCCATGCTGGTACGACCTCCGTGCTGGTACAATGTCCATGCTGGTACAACGTCCATGCTGGTACAACGTCCATGCTGGTACAACGTCCATGCTGGTACAACGTCCATGCTGGTACAACCTCCGTGCTGGTACAACGTCCATGCTGGTACAACGTCCATGCTGGTACAACATCCATGCTGGTACAACCTCCGTGCTGTTACAACGTCCATGCTGGTACAACGTCCATGCTGGTACAACGTCCATGCTGGTACAACTTCCGTGCTGGTACAACGTCTATGCTGGTACAACGTCCATGCTGGTACAACGTCCATGCTGGTACAACCTCCGTGCTGGTACAACGTCCATGCTGGTACAACCTCCGTGCTGGTACAACGTCCATGCTGGTACAACCTCCGTGCTGGTACAACGTCCATGCTGGTACAACCTCCGTGCTGGTACAACCTCCGTGCTGGTACAACGTCCATGCTGGTACAACGTCCATGCTGGTACAACCTCCGTGCTGGTACAACGTCCATGCTGGTACAACGTCCATGCTGGTACAAAGTCCGTGCTGGTACAATGTCCATGCTGGTACAACGTCCATGCTGGTACAATGTCCATGCTGGTACAACGTCCATGCTGGTACAACTTCCGTGCTGGTACAACGTCCATGCTGGTACAACGTCCATGCTGGTAAAACCTCCGTGCTGGTACAACGTCCATGCTGGTACAATGTCCATGCTGGTACAACCTCCGTGCTGGTACAACGTCCATGCTGGTACAACCTCCGTGCTGGTACAACGTCCATGCTGGTACAACCTCCGTGCTGGTACAACGTCCATGCTGGTACAACCTCCGTGCTGGTACAACGTCCATGCTGGTACAACGTCCATGCTGGTACAACCTCCGTGCTGGTACAACTCCTTTCCATCGCAGCTGTTGTTGTGTGGTGCGCATGGAAAGGATGGCGACAGGTAAATGCAGTACGTACAGATTGCAAAAGCAATTAAAAATGTAACAGGTAAAAATGTAACTGGTAAAAATGTAACCATTAAAAATGTAACAGGTAAAAATGACACTGTATACAGGTAGGAAACTGACACAAAATTTCTTTTTTGCACATAGTTATGTACAAAATGGATAGGTTAGGTTTGGTCTGGATAGTATGGCTTAGGTATGGTTAAGTTAGGTATGCACGAGTACAGTGACAGTCACCTTGCACAATTACAGTGACACAGTCACCATGCACAAGTACAGTGACAGTCATCTTGGTTTAAACAAGCACGCTCTCTCTTTTTCCTCTTCCATTCTTAGCCTCTACCCACCATTTAGTCCCCAACATTCTCCGTTTATCTCTCTACCCCCAACAAACTTCTAGTTCAGTCTCTTACCTCCCTGTCTTCCACTTCCCATCAACCTCTCAGCTCCCTCTTCTTCACCCTCTTTCCTTCCTCACTAACACTTATACTCACCCTTTTTTTTGTCTCCTTTCTGCTCCCCAACGTCACTCCTCTCTCTCTCTCTTCCCCAACGTCACTCTCTCTCTCTCTCTCTCTTTCTCTCTCTCTCTCTCTCTCTCTCTCTCTCTCTCTCTCTCTCTCTCTCTCTCTCTCTCTCTCTCTCTCTCTCTTCCCCAACGTCACTCCTCTCTCTCTTCCCCAACGTCACTCCTCTCTCTCTCTTCCCCAACATCACTCCTCTCTCTCTTCCCCAACGTCACTCCTCTCTCTCTTCCCCAACGTCACTCCTCTCTCTTCCCCAACGTCACTCCTATCTATCTCTCCCCCAACGTCACTCCTATCTCTCTTCCAATCTCCCTCAATCTTACCTAACTTCTCCTCCATCCTGCTTTTGTTGACACTTGGCTCCTACTTAACTACCAGGCAGAATGATCCGGCGCACTTGATTACTGGTTGAATCTTCGTGTGACACCAGAGCGAATACACGCCTCACTTGCGCTAAACTGACGCCGCCGTTAAGTCTACCTACCATCCACAAGATTATGGATCGCAATCTGTATGATGAATAGGATGAGGAAAAACAGGCTTACCTGTCCTAGGTTTTTCTCTGCCTGCCTGGGGATTTGGTGTCTTGGAGCTGTGGTAATGTCAGACACTCAGCTGAATGATGAGCTGCCGCAATACCAGAATAATTCGTTATAGATGACCCTGAGCAATCGCGCCAGTAAAGTCCTGGAAATCAAGTTAGCTCCCAAGAGTGAATTCCGTGTTAAGTCCACTGATAACATTTAAGTGACTCGGAGAGACGTCAGAACACGCGATAATTAGAAGACGCTACGTATTCTCTTGGTTGATACACTCGGAGAGCAATACTAAACTGATCTGGCTGTCTGACCAAAAAGACAAGGAGCAATATTGCCAAATGGTTAGCAAAGGAGCTCTAATCACTCTCAATGCATCGGTTACTATGATATACATTAGCTCAAGGTTTTGACATTGACAAATAGATCTTATTTCTTAATATAACCATGGCCATCTGCTAGGCTTAGCATATGGCCCTGGTAGGGAAGAGCCATTATCCTTCCCTACCAGAGAGGGAATAAAGCTCGTCCTTACCCCACACGTGAAGGACGCCACCGGGTTCAGAGAATTTGAATATCACTCAGCATACTTCAGCTCTCACAGTTGCCTCCTGTGCTGGTGAAGCCTGTCTAGGGTACTAGTCACATTGAAGACACAGTACTATAAACCAGTGACAATGTCTTAGTCTCCTGCACGTCCACTGACTCTGTTATTAGAATCTACAAGACTAGGAAATACGCTGGACCTCATCCTCGCTTACAACAACGATCTGATACATAATATAACAGTATCAAAGACAATACACTCAAATCACAACATAATAGAGGTACAGACATGTATGCACAGGGCTCCTGACCAGCAAAATGCGATCAGTCATGAAGGTGTCTTCACAAAATTCAATTTCAATAACAGAAACATACAATAGGAACAAGTCAACCATGTCCTAAATGAAACAAGCTGGGGATCCTAAACACAGATCCGGATCTTCGCCTTGAAAAACTAAACTTTGTGGTTCTCGAGATCTGCTTAAGGTCACTTTCTCAAGACAGAGACTTACTCAACTAACAACACAGGTCATTATTATTTATGACTAACAACTCACTATTAACTTTATACTAATAACTCACTATTAACTGTATACAAGTCTACTCATTCATTACTCATGATTAATCGGTATGATTAGACTCGTTATATTAAGCCTTAGTAGGAAATGTTAATCCATTTGAATTGATTGGACTGTTAATATGATTAATAATGGAACAGTTACGTGAAACTGTTTAAGTGTCACTGCCCGACTGGTTACCTCAGTCAGATGATTTAATAAAGTACAGTTACTTGTCTTAATTCAACTGGATGAGTGATGTAACTAGAGAGATTCATCAACACTCACGTGATCACTAATACTTGTACTCACCGGCGACATCAATTAATCAGCTCCCTTACTCATAACTGCAATTACCTGTGACAGATATCACGTCACATTAATCACCGTCGATCAATGAGCTGATGAGTGTGTCAATCAGAACGACAACGGAAAATCTGACTGTACTTTAGGGTGACCCCCTGATATCCTGCACTCATAGATTCAAGTGTAAGTCAGGTGGGAGTAATGAGGGAACATGAGTGGGTTTGAACTCATGGTTAATAAGTCGTAAAACCTACAGCAAAGTCCATTGAGTGATTTTTTTTAGTCTTGTTATGACGATTTCTTGAGTCAAATCGAAATGGGTCTTAAATCTCCATATTGATAGAGAACTGCTTGTATGATGCCCACACCTGCCCAGTTACTGCTTGTATGATGCCCACACCTGCCCAGTTACTGCTTGTATGATGCCCACACCTGCCCAGTTACTGCTTGTATGATGCCCACACCTGCCCAGTTAGTCACTTACCTTGGACAGACTTTCATAGTCTATGAACCAAGGTGAACTGTCATTTCTCTAGGTGACAAACAACTGATTATATGCATCTCACACACCCCAAGTTGACTTCAAATAGGTAGCGTAGGATTATGTCAGCTTTAACAGTGATAAATGGTGTTACCGAGTTTTTTAGGAAAATATTAAATTTGTATGCCATGTTGTGCACAAACACACACATTACAAATTCATAAACATACATATATACACCACACACAAAGAAACCCACATAAACAGGCCCTAGTGGCTACCGATGAGCGCATTTGGTAACTAGTGAGGCAAGCGTTTGCTTAATTATCTTGCAAGGACTGCTTCCTGTGGCCTTGATTTCAAGGCTAGCATACAACACTTACATTGCCACAGTCACTTGACAGACTTGATGTTGTTAGGTAAGACACATATGCAACAGTTAGGTATCTTTATTGTGAAACGTTTCGCCTGCACAGTAGGCTTCTTCAGTCAAGTACAGAAAAGTTGATAGAAGCAGAAGATACTTGAAGACGATGTAATCAGTCCATCACCCTTAAAGTTTTGAGGTGGTCAGTCCCTCAGTCTGGAGAAGAGCATTGTTCCATAGTATGAAACAATATGCCAACTTGATGTTGGCATTCTTAAAATAATGAGCCGAGACATTGTCACAACTGACACATTAATGACATGTTTATTCGTCAGCAGCAGTGTTAATTACGGGAGGACTAGACCCATATTATTAATTAACAACCGTCATGTGGGAATAGGCCAGAGGTTACAGTGAACTGACTCTGATCAGCCGGATTTGTATACCAATGAAATCATGTGGACTGACACTGTGGGAAAGTGTGTGAGAGTAGGCTGTTTCCATGGCAAGTGAGTCCTAAAATTTACTTTGGCACGAGTTCAAACCCCGCCCGTTCCCTGGTTTGTTTGCGATCGTGCCATTACGATTTCGTGAGTCCTGAGGTATAAACACTGATATCCTACCTCCTTCCGCCATCATTAACGCTTCTACCTGCTACTCCACTTTCTACCACGCTACTCCCGCGATACAATACGCTACTCCACCTTCTTCCACGCTACTCCAGGGATACAACACGGTGCTCTACACTCCTGTATGTTCTTCCACGCAGGTAGTGCTGCCACACCCTGAGGGGGTGACTTATGGGATGGAGTTAGTACCCCGTGGCTAGGGTGAGCCCCGTGGCTGACAGTCAAGCCGCTGTTACCATGTGGGCTATAAACCTCTTTCCACGTCACAGGGGGTGAGGGACACCCCCTCCGCCACCTTTTCTCTACCACAACTGTTAAAAGGAGGGGGCTGTAGTGGTCATTCACCTACATAGAGTAATGTCATAGTAATGGTCATTCTGAACCACGCCACATGTAGACAAGATCATTCTGTACATCTGTATATACACCAAGATTCACAGAAATAAAGATGTGTAACTTGGTAGTCGAGGGCCACTTAATTTATACACTTAGGATACACTATCACTGATTTTATCAGTGGTGTTCATGAATGAGGTATAATACCGACAAGATGAAGAATTAGACACGTGTGCAACATCTGGGTTCGGGGGGGGGGGGGGCTCGAAGCTGGGTCCGGTAAAGGGTTGGACTGTCAATTTACGGACCGCGGGTCAATTGTCGTGTTGATATTAAAACACATTGATTATAAGTGTAAATAAGTAATATAAACGAAATTCTCGGTTTAGTAAACACAAGGTTTAAGACATTTTTGTGATTAACAACTTGCCACAAAAGATTTAATAAAACTCCCAACTTTTGCTTCATTAAGTAAAAGTTGTAGAAAAAAAAATCTGCTCATTAGTAGAGCACAGACACTGAACTAACTTTAATACATTCATAACATCACCTCTCTTTTTTCTCTCTTTTTCCAGGACATTATCTGAAGTTCTAACACGTGTAACACTACACATTTATTGTATATTTTGTCTTTTGCTCTGTATACTCTCTTATGTTATGTATATTTCTTTCGTTCACCGTTATTTTTCCCTCCCCCACACATGTATGTATACTCTCCCCCACACATGTATGTATACTCTCCCCCACACATGTATGTATACTCTCCCCCACACATGTATGTATACTCACCTAGTTGTGGTTGCAGGGGTCGATTCATAGTTCCTGGTTCTGCCTCTTCGCTGGTCGCTACTAGGTCCACACACTCCCAGCTCCATGAGCTTTATCGTACCTCTTCTTAAAGTTATGTATGGATCCTGTCTCCACTCCAGATTGTTCCACTTCCTGGTAACTCTATGACTGAAGAAGTTCTTTCTAACGTCCCTGTGAATAATGAGAATTTTCAACGTCCAGTTGTGACCTTCTCTGAAATATTCTGTCCCTGTCCACCTTGTCGGTTCCTCTCCGTATTTTATATATCGTTATCATGTCTCTTCTAACCCTCCTGTCCTCCAGTGTTATCAAGTTGATTTCCCTTAACCTCTCCTTGTAGGAGATACCACTTAACTCCAGCACTAGTCTTGTTGCAAACCTTTGCACTTTCTCAATTTTTTTTTTACTTGTGTGACCAGGTGTGGGTTCCATACTGGTGCTGCATACTCCAAATGGGTCTGACGTCTTACTTTCATATCTAAAAGCTAATCTTAGATTTTCCAGACACGCATTTGTTGCAGCAGTTATTTGGTTGATGTCCGCCTCAGGCGATATGCTCGATGCAATACTTACCCTCAGGGTCCTTCTCCTTGAGCATGGTTTGCAGCCTTTACTTCCCGAGTTTGCACTCCGTCTGTGGTCTTGTCTGCCCAGTATCGAAATACAACTTTAAGATCACTCAGCTCTGCCGTTCCTGCTAGTTTGTAAATCTCTGCATTGCAAACACGTCTTTGGAAACATTGTGTTTACAGCCTTTAATTCCTACACGATTCTCATTTATAAATTTTTGGTTACAAAACATACACATCAATAACAAACATTCCGTCATGTGGAATGTTTCGTTGTGGCAATCATAGTTCCATTCACCCCGTGTGCTTCAGTTCTTGTACCGACACGGAGGACAATTTCACTTTTACTGTCTCCCTTTAAGGGAACATGGCAGTGCAGGAGGCCCATCTTGTCTAGACCATTATACCTCTGCTCTCGAATAGAAATGTCATTATTGTCTATTAAAAGTAACACACGGGTTTGGATCTCTTTGACGTTCGTGCAGAAATTTAGAAATGAGCTATAGAGTTAAGAAAAAATGACATATGTTCTGAAAGACTAGTACTACAGTCTCTAGAGATTACAGAGAATTTTGTGAAAATATCCAGTGAGCGGCAGTTCTGTGGTCAAAAATGCTTTGATAATGAGAGAAGTCAAAGGTGAATGGCCAGACTGCTTCAAGCCGACAGGAAGGCGACAGTAACGTAAATAACTATGCATTACATCAGTGGTATGAAGAAGAGCATATCCGAACGCACAACACATCGAACCTTGAAGTGAATGGGTAGGACATTCTCCTGTAACGAATGAAAGAAAAAAAGAAACCTTGGAAAAAGATAAATGAACTGACATTAAATGTACAAAGTTTTAATGCTGCAGTAAAACTAACGTGGAACAACATTAATTGGCTGTGCTAAAAAAATTCCTATTATAATTTAATTATATTCACTTAACACTGAAATACATTAATTTTAATGGTATATACACCAAGAAGTCAGGCACGAATTTATACACCGAGAGATGTACCCTTCTCAGTGTATATACATTGAGAATTTACTTAAATCCATAATTTAGGGCTTAAAGGATTACCATCTTATGTGTACATGCTAAACAGCCGTAAATACGTCTAACCAATCCTTTGTCTAACTACTAAATTAGTTTGTTGTCATTGCAAATTGCTCAGTAAATGTGCTCGTCTATATTACGTTTGTATTATAGTGAATTATTGATCAACTTGGGTAACTAACTGCAATTCTGTGACACTGAGAATAATTAGTCTATTTCCTAATATTGTTTCTAGTACTTGACGTAATCAGGTCGAAGTCGGGATGTGCCGAAGTATCGACATCGGCGGATATCGGCCATTTTTACGTATCGGTTAAAAAACCGATACTTTCTAAACTATTTAGATTACACGTGTGCTTAAAACTATCATCATTAACACTAACTTAGGATTGTTAGTGTTTCTCTCTCTCTCTCTCTCTCTCTCTCTCTCTCTCTCTCTCTCTCTTTTTACACAGGGTTTGACAAGGTTAAGGATCCCTAGCTTTATTGACAGCTATATTACAGGTTAAGGATTCCTAACTTTTTTGGCAAGCTAAGAGCTGTTACCTACATCAGCTCATTTGAAAGCATTTTTATTGTTATGAGACATACAAGTACGGAACAGGATGAAGTTGGAGCCATCTGTGGGCCAGCATTTTCATTTGATCAACTGACTTTCTCTCGTTGACATCATTATGCTCTCTCTCTCTCTCTCTCTCTCTCTCTCTCACCGTCAACAACAACAAGCCAAGTAATGAATAATGGCATTATCATTACAAAAAAATTAAGTTACTGAATATTTAACCTTCCTGTTTTATTTAACCAATGTGTAATAAACAGTCCTTTCTACAATGAACACATTAATGATTTTAAAAATAAAAAAAATAGGGAAAATATCGGTATCGGCCGAAATTTTGGTATGTTCCCATCCCTAGATCAAAGTTACATTCATAGTCTCCCTTCAGGATACTTCATGACTTTAGGGAGAACACCCCATCACAGACTGCTCTAATAGATACTGAGTGACAGTGTCTTTAATAAACTTTGTAATGTTTTAGGATTAATTGGAACTATTATCGGCTGTTGGAATGATGGTGAAGGATGGGAAGATGAAGTGTAGGGGCAGGAAGACAGTTAGAGAGGGTCACAGGAGATGATGGTTAAAACTGTACGAATTACTAAAGGGGAAGAAGATATATGGTGCAGGGTCAGGGATACGTTGGCGTCTAGATGAGAGCTGCACTTACACGCACGAACACGTACACGACCAGAAGTTGTTAGTTTATAGGAGAGAAAGAGAGAGTGGAGATGGAAAGGGATAGGAAGAGGGAGAGACGGAGATTAAGAAGAGGAGAGGGAGAAGAGGGAAATAGACCAGGGGGGCTTGTAACCAAACGTAACAACAACAGCTGACGAGCCTTAGTATTAAATTAAAAGGGGAAACTAAACTGTAGATGTTATTGTTATTTTAAAACATCTCATTATAAGTTAAACACCAAACCTGGGGCACTGTGGGAGTAGCTGTGCTTCTGTTTATATTACTTTTCTACCTTCATGTTCTTATAGTCAATGTTAGACCTGCCAGGAATATGACAGGATGGATAACTGAGAACCTTAAAAATAAGGGATGCTATACCAGTGATGATCCTGACTCACGAAATCGTAATGACACGATTGCAAACAACCCATAACACGGGCGGGGCTTGAACCCGTGATCAGTCATAAAACTCCAGGCTGCAATACTGCTGTACTCTAACTACATACCTATGACTCACTATTTACTTCTCCCTCAATATTACTAAAAATATTCCAGTCTCTCTCATTAAAACATTAATGGCGGCCAATCTGAAATCAGAAAATTAAAAGAAAAAACCCACTTCATTGTCATCCTAATATTTTAATTACAATATCAACATCCTCGTATTTTTTCCCGAGGAAGAGAAACTTTTGTAGTTTTCAGTAATAACACTGTAAAGAGGATATTCTTCGAGCGAAAGAATATAAGAGAAAGGGGACGCTCAGTTGAATTTCTTAAGCTAAGAATAACACGAGTCTTAAAGAGCATTAATGTAATTTGGCTTCGGAAAAGAAAATAGTCACTCAGACTCGTTTGCTTTGATTTCATTGTCTTGAGACAGCAGTCAGGGAGAGAGAGAGAGAGAGAGAGAGAGAGAGAGAGAGAGAGAGAGAGAGAGAGAGAGAGAGAGAGAGAGAGAGAGAGAGAGAGAGAGGGGGGGGGGGAGAGAAACCGAGGATCTTATTATACACAAATAACTCTTATAGGAGAGAGAGAACCTTATAACGACGATTCGGACCGAAACGTCGTCGTAAGCTTTTTCTCTCTCCTATGTAACGGGATATTTGTGTATTGTTCCAGTGACGGTATTGTGCCTTTTTGTTCGTTATTAGTTGTATCATTATTGTCTCTGACAGCTGTGAAAACGGAGAGCGTTATCAGTTTGTGAATTTGGCAGTTCATGACTTGATAACGTTTATCACTGATCGAAACGTCGTTCCAATAGTAACTAATTGTCCTGAGTGTCTTTACCTCGTGTCACTGGACTGTATACCCTTGGATTACTGTATCTGGACTGTATACACTTGGATTACTGTATCTGGACTGCATACCCTTGGATTACTGTATCTAGACTGTATACCCTTGGATTACTGTATCTAGACTGTATACCCTTGGATTACTGTATCTAGACTGTATACCCTTAGATTACTGTATCTAGACTGTATACCCTTGGATTACTGTATCTAGACTGCATACCCTTGGATTACTGTATCTAGACTGTATACCCTTGGATTACTGTATCTAGACTGTATACCCTTGGATTACTGTATCTAGACTGCATACCCTTGGATTACTGTATCTAGACTGTATACCCTTGGATTACTGTATCTAGACTGTATACCCTTGGATTACTGTATCTAGACTGTATACCCTTGGATTACTGTATCTAGACTGTATACCCTTGGATTACTGTATCTAGACTGCATACCCTTGGATTACTGTATCTAGACTGTATACCCTTGGATTACTGTATCTAGACTGTATACCCTTGGATTACTGTATCTAGACTGCATACCCTTGGATTACTGTATCTAGACTGTATACCCTTGGATTACTGTATCTAGACTGTATACCCTTGGATTACTGTATCTAGACTGTATACCCTTAGATTACTGTATCTAGACTGTAAACCTACTCCATTTGAGGACTTGGAATATTAGTATACATCATCCTGTCATAGATTGAGACTGTTCATGGAGGCGTGGGCTTACATTCGAAGCAGCTATGTTGGGCTCTAACCATGGAAGAGTGAGTAGAAAATATAAGACGTTGGGACTTTCCAAGAAGGCAAGAAAGAACACGAAATGGGGAGGACAGAAAAAGAAAGAGGGAAGCTAAAAAAATACAAATAAATTTCGCTCTTGAAAGTTAAAGGGGTACCTTAAATCGACGATCAAAAGGTAGGCGTCTCACTAACGTCTGTTATTGTCTGTTATTATTCTGTACGTACGAGGGTCGTAAACGTAATAAAGGTCAACGGAATGTCATGGGTAATACGTATCACAGCAGTCCAGCTAAGGGGAAATGTTTGTTCTTCATAACAGTGCTCGACTGGCTAGGTTAGGTTAGGTAAGATTCGTCAGGAAACAGTCATGAGGTCATCACCTTGAGGCCTTGCTCAGTTTTTGGATTATCCTTCCGTCGTGCTGAGCACTCACCCAGTGTCTGTTACCCTGCGGTCATCTTCCTTTAAAATACGTTGTTAACATCTCGGAGAGCACCTCCATCAACTAATCATCAACTAATTTGTCTTAGGCTCAGCTTAGGCTGTTTGGAGTGATGGTGAAAGACATTAAGATTAATGTAGTTAGGAAGACAGGTGAAGAGAGGTCAGAGAAATGAAAGTTAAAATTGTACGAGGTAGTGAGGGGTAAGACAATATAGAGAGAGGAGGGTCAGGGAAATGTTGGGGCGTTGGAGAGTTGCTGCACTTACAAGCACGAGCACTTAAACGAGCTGAAGTTGATAGTTAAGAGGGTGGGAGGGAGAGGGAGAAAGAGAGAGGGAGAGAGGGAGAAGGAGAGGGAGAGAGAGAGAGGGGGAGGGAGGGAGGGAGGAAGCGAGAAAGAGTCACTGAAAGGGAGAGAGACAGACTGATTGGCTGGCTGACTGACCCACTCACTGGCTAACTCACTCACCGGCAAACTGACTCACTGGCTAACTCACTCACCGGCAAACTGACTCACTGGCTAACTCACTCACCGGCAAACTGACTCACTGGCTAACTGACCGAGAATCAGACGAAGTAAATGCACGAAAAGAAAAAAGACAAATGCAATCAGATATACTTTCCACTACAACCTAACAAAGAAAACACATCATAGCCTTTCCAATCACCGTCTTGACTCCTAGAAAGTCCTCTGTGATCAGCTGGCAGATCACTAGCAACATCTAGGCTTACCCCTGACAGTCTCAGAGTTAGACATAACCTTCCTGATTCTAAGTTTGGGTTACTGAATCAGTTCAAGGTCAGTTAGTTCTGCAATTTTCATGTTATGTTCTTGTATTGATAAAACCTCTGGTTGGCAACATGTCTAAGAACACAGGTGCAACTAAGGACACAGGTGCAACTAAGGACACAGGTGCAACTAAGTACGCAGTTGCAACTAAGGACACAGATACCACTAAGGATACAGGTGCAACTAAGGATGCAGGTGCAACTATGGACACAGATACCACTAAGGACAACATGAGCAACTAAGGACACAGATACCACTAAGGACACAGGTGCAACTAAGGACACAAGTGCAACTAAGGACAACATGAGCAACTAAGGACACAGATACCACTAAGGACACAGGTGCAACTAAGGACACAAGTGCAACTAAGGACAACATGAGCAACTAAGGACACAGATACCACTAAGGACACAGGTGCAACTAAGGACACAAGTGCAACTAAGGACAACATCAGCAACTTCATTTACTAAGTTAGTTACAAAACTGTATTTGTTTCTCTTCATATAATAACACTATTTTCTTCTTCGCTGTTTTTCGTAATGGTTTTGCGTTTACGTAATGAGTAATTATTTTATTCATATTTGGTAGTGGTATTTAATCACAGTGATTTATTAATGGACAGTTAAGTGAATCGTTTGGTGATCAGCATGGATTTGTGTAAATTTCTCTCTGAGACCTTTATATATATATATATATATATAATATATATATATATATATATATATATATATATATATATATGTAAATATATATATATATATATATATATATATATATATATAATATGTGTGTAGTGATTGGAGACCGTATATATGTAAATGAACTTTCTGAAGACAGTGCATATATAAATTATCATTTTTGGAGACCGTGTATATAAATAATCTTTCTTTGGAGATGGTAACTTTAAATTATCTTTTTTGGGAGACCATAAATGTATGTGTGTGTGTGTGTGTGTGTGTGTGTGTAGTATAAACCCAGTACTTATATATCACCTCCAACTAACACCTCAGCAAATCAAAAAAAAAAGTGATGTAGCCCCAAATTTGCTATATGAACAAGAATTAATATTTGTCTTTTATAAATGTAAAATTGTGTAGTAACAGATTTTTAGGAAATCAATATTCTTTTTATCTCAACTTTGTTGCTAACTACAAAAGACTCATAAATGGTACACGATGAGGCGACATTAAATAGACAATATCAGTTTTCCAAACTCAGAAAGGAAGAATGACAACAGCAAAAAATGGATTAAATTGTTGACATTGCAGTGTTGAGAATAAAAGCCACTATCGGCAGCCAGCTAAGCTGCAGCCAATATAAATAGTTTTGTGTTGGGTAAGGGTAGCAATAGTACAGAACATGAAAGTCCATGCTGGGTAAAAATAGTTCAAAGCTGGGAATGTTTCTAGCGGGTACAGGGAAAAGTGTGTGTTGGTGTGGACACAGACACAACTCAGCCGACTGTCAGGACCCCTCATGGTGGAGGCTTTTGCTTTCTATGTGACGTTGTGGAAATGTTGGTGAGTAGGGTTTTGTGCTAGCAAGTGTGTGTGTATGTGTACTTACTTATATGTGGCTGTAGGGGTTGACCCACAGCTCCTAACCCCGCCTCTGTTGATCGGTAATAGGGCCACACACTGCAGGCTCTAAAAGCCTTATCGTATCCCCCACCCCATACAAACTCAAACACACACACACACACACACACACACACACACACACACACACACACACACACGGCACCAGTTTGGAACCCACACCTAGCCAAGCATGTAAGGAAACTAGAGAAAATGCAAAGGTTTGCAACAAGACTAGTCCCAGAGCTAAAGGTATGACCTACGAGGAGAGGTTAAGGGAAATCAACCTGACGACACTGGAGGACAGGAGAGATAGGGGGGACATGATAACGACTTACACAATACTGAGAGGAATTGACAAGGTGGACAAAGACAGGATGTTCCAGAGACTGGACACAGTAACAAGGGGACACAGTTGGAAGTTGAAGACACAGATGAATCAAAGGGATGTTAGGAAGTATTTCTTCAGCCACAGAGTAGTCAGGAAGTGGAATAGTTTGGGAAGCGATGTAGTGGAGTCAGGATCCATACATAGCTTTAAGCAGAGGTACGATAAAGCTCATGGTTCAGGGAGAGTGACCTAGTAGCGACCAGTGAAGAGGCGGGGCCAGGAGCTTGGACACACACTAGGTGAGTACACAGGTGAGTACACACACACACACACACACACACACACACACACACACACACACACACACACACACACACACACAGTTTATCGTAACAGCGTATTTGAGAATGAGTAACAGAGAATGGTTTAATGTAAGGTGTTAGAGAGCAATGACAGCTAATGAGACAGGAATCAATTTGGGAAGGACAGTCAAGAAACTAGACAGATTCTAGGAGACCAGAACATTTGCGTGTCGTCAATGCCTGAAAAAAAAAAACCGTGAGTTACAATTTGACCGAAGATCAGCAATAAAATTACTACCAGATATAAAAAAAATGTATGAATTATGATGGTAGGCTGAAAACATTTAAAGTTATTGTGAGGAGAAGATGAGAGACATGATAGCAACATATAAAATTACAAAATGCTGCGAATGTGTAGATACAGATTTCTCAGTACCGTAACAGGGATAACAAGAGACCACAGTCGTAAGTTGACGTAAAAATGATCAGAATGGATAAAGAAATGTTTCTTCTCAAAGTGAGTAAGGCCACAAAGTTAAGCTGGGGTCCAGGGATACAAGATTTATGCATGATGTGATAGCTGCAGTCAGCTTGTACATTTTAAGTCGGTCTCTTTCGTCTCCCTATAATTCCTATGCTGCCTCAGGTTCATGGAGTTTCAGTGATGAGTGATGTGTTGTTTTCAGGGCCCATCCTGCGTATATTTGCGTTCCTGACGACAAGTTCCAAGATGACACTTTCTGAATGCCCTGGATACCTGTCTTAATGGTGGTGTTTTTCCATCTGCGAGGCCTGGCCATTTATTATATGATTTTTGGATTATAATAAAAGGCACAATACCGTGGCTGGAACAAGACATAAATAACCCTCACATAAGAGAAAGAAACTTACGCTATTTTGTGACTAGTTAATGGACCAAGTCGGACCGTAACGTTATAAGTCTCATTCACCTATGTGCGAGTTATTTGTGTATTGTTCCAGTCATTCATTATTCCAGTCATTCATTGTTTTACGCGTGACGCATGATGAATTAAAAAAAAAGCTATTTTAATACAAGTCAACTAAAAATATGTGTTTTCATGATAATTCCGCTGAACTATTGCCAGCTACTGTTGCTAGTTTGTGAACGTGATGGCAGTGGTTTGAAACTGGGTTCAGAAATACTGCCTCTTGTTTTAAAAGTAATAAGCAATTTCCTGTGAGCATCCTACACCAATTCCTTCGTTTCAGCCATCATCACAATCCTGGGACGTGTCGGAGAGTATCCTACATCTTGTTTTCCAGGTCTTTAGGATCTTATAGCCACCATCTCATTATAGGATTTGGTGAATCGTTATTGACCCGTTGATGAGAGCGCCTACCAGTTAACCCGTCAGGGTATTTACTCAGCCACGTCTGTCGGGTCATACGTTGCTCTGGAAGGGAAGATTTTTCCAGCTGAGGACGAGAACAAAATTAGGCGCTGCTGAGGAGAGGTCTCGTATATTCGCTGCAGAATCACTGGGTGTCCCCCTGAAGAGATCGTTCGTTCTGCCAGTGCATTATCACCGCCCTCGTTACGTCAGCGCTGGAGTGCTGAGTGCTGGACAGCTATAGCGTTGATGCCTTTCTCTGGGCTGCTGAAGCCTGGTGATTGTGTCGGAGCTGCTGAAGACTGAGGGATTTTCTCTGGGCTGCTGAAATCTGACGGTTGTCTCTGGGCTACTGAAGCTTGTCTCTAGATTACTGAAGCTTGATTGTCTCTGGGCTACTGAAGCTTTTATGCTTGACTAACAAAAGGATGAGAATTAAACCCTGCTAATCACGGTACATTTGATACTGAAGTTGTCTCATTCCTCTTTTTAAACAGTCATCAAATAATCCAGCAATGATTCTACAAGCCATGCAGTTGGTGACCAAGAGCGCATTCTACCTAACTCCAGGACAGATGCCTGTCATCAGTGGGGGCTAGCCAGTGTAAGCATTGATGTAAAAGCTACAATTAGCCTACCTTCATATAGTCGGTAATATGGCTGTGATATTAGAATATGTCCACTTAAAAAAATCAGACCTTAATATATCTTGGATAAAGAGAATAGACTGCGTAATACTAAGACACTGTTTGGGAGAAAAAAATATTTATTTGACAGAGAATTCGCATTTATATTTGCATTCTGTCTATCTATCCATCTATCTACGAGTTTATAATCGTCAAAAACCTTAAATTAAGCATATATAGATAAGTAAAATCTAAGTAAGAATTACAGTTAGTGGTTAAGAATAAAATTGACAGGCGACTGTTGTGGGTCAGCAAACAAACAGAATTACTGTTTCTGACAGTTGTCAGAAGTAGTTAGTATGTTTGCTTGCAAAACGTCGACACTGTGTTGAAGTTCGGTGACCACAGTTGGTTATTGTTGAGTAAAGCTTATCGTCATTATTATTATTTAGTATTTTTCATATTATTGTCCTTCTCCCACGTTTTTCATCCTTAACAAACGCAATTGTGTTGCATAATTGTCTCATTCATTATTTTGTCGGTTCTGTTGACAAGTTATCTACAAACGTAATTATGTTACGTACTTGTAGGCTTGGTAAACAAGAGTTAGCATTTTGACTAAATCTTTTAGCATAGTTTGGAAAAAAAATACTTTTACAACTCTACCATTTTTATATTTTGGGAAATACCAGGTATGATGTATAAGGGTGTATGACGTCCACGCGTGTATGAGTCAGTTTTACCTGAGAACGAGTCCTACCAGTTAGGTAGGTAGGTATAAAAGTGGTCAGGAAACAGGACAAGTGTTTTCTGACGCGGGTCTTAGTCATATGGTGACCCACAGCTGGAGCTTTTGGTCATCTGACCGAGGATAGACCGAGTCCACAGTAAATAAGAATGTGTGCACTGCTATCCTCTTCCTCTCCCTTGCTATCCTCTTCCTCTCCCTTGCTATCCTTCTCTTCCTCTCCATCCGCAGCTGTAAATGAGGTGTCCGTCAAGCGTGTGGAGAAACTGTTCAATGCAGATTTGTAAATTATCCCTGCTCACACTGAAACCATTCCCAGTTAGGAATTGCTTCGTGTCCCTTCTTATGTCTGTCACTATGAACCCAACTCGATGCGTCAGTAATTCACCTTTATCCTCCTCCTTCTCCTATGGTCTCCGTCAATCGTACTCCGATAGTTAAGCAAAATATCTATACCAAATAAACAGGATATATTCCCGTATTCCATAACCCAGTCCTCTGTACTCGCCTAATTGTGGTTGCAGGGGTCGATACTCAGCTCCTGATCCCGCCTCTTCACTGAGTGCTACTAGGTCCTCTCTCTCCCTGCTCCATAAGCTTTATCATACCTCATCTTAAAGCTATGTATGGTCCCTGCCTCCACTACCTCACTTGCTAGGCTATTCCACTCTCTGACTGAAAAAATACTTCCTAACATCTGTATCTCAGTGCGACACTTTAGTCCCGTCTTACGACACGCATGGCTTACGGAGGAAGAATTCTTCTCCATTTACCCTTGAAAATAACTACCAAAAATGAACCTCATTTGAATATTTACTCAGTTGTGAAAGTAGTGACGAGAGAGAAACATCAAAGATAACAATGTTTACTATGGGCAATGTTTATAAACATCATTTGAATATAATACAACTATTATAGGCATAGACAAATTCGATATTTACAAACATCGGTTTGATATATAACTATTATAGGTTTCATTCGTAAATAAACAGACGTTTAGGTATAATAATCACGTGGTTGCTATAATTAAATAAACATCAGGAAAGCACTGTCCCCAGGACCAGCCACTTGAGCCAAGTGTCTGCAGTTAACCTTCTATGAACATGTCTTGACTACCAACATTCCCATGTGAATGTTATTTTCTTTGCGAAATAACCCGATGCTCGTTGAGAGATGGTTCCTCCTCTCTGTAAGAATGTTATAACACCCATCTGCTGTAAAACCATTTAGCCATTACCATACATTGTTCCATTACCGCTTGATATATAAACATCGCCGGCGTGGCAGAGGGCTTCTGTCCCTCTAGTGGCGCTCACGGTAAACATACTGTATACCACATTATTCTTGTGCAAGAAGGTGAAATTTCTCCTTACGAGGGTCGGAAGATAACCTTCGTGTAGCATTGATACAGCTATCAGTGAAATGCTCACTTAGGCTATGTTAATGTCGGTGTTTACCTCAGGGATAATGTGAGTGGTGATTTTTCGCAAGCCTGTATCTGCAGTTTTGATATTCTAAAGCGGGTTTATTCAAATATGAAGTGAAAAAGGCAATACAGCCGGTGGTATATTAATCCATCACAAGAAGAAAACGCATTTACACATTTACCCACAAGGGGCAACTTCAGGAAATTCTTACTTGCTTAGTAATACTCTTCTTGTGTTAGTATAGTTTGTACTTTACATATCAATAACTCACATTCACAAATAATCCACACTTGGGTGAATGGAACTTATAACGACGTTTCGGTCCTACTTGGAATATTAACTAGTGTGTGACCAGATAATGTTCCAAGTCGTACCAAAACGTTGTCACAAGTTAAACTACGTGCGGGTTATCCATGTATTGTTCCAGTCACGGTATTGTGACTTTTTACTCTGTAATGCTCGGATGATTGAATAAATCGAGTGCACGAATAAATCAGGGACAGGAAAGGGACACCAGTAAAACAAATATGCTAAGGTTATATGTTGATTCAGCTCTCGACATACTCGCAACTGGAAATATTTCGCGAGGCTTAAAATAGGTGTGAAAGTATGTTATTTGGTCATTTTTATTACTATAACTGTTATTATTAAATCATTTATATTTTTTATTATGCGCACGGAGAAGCGCTATGCCTGTAGGTACCATTTATCACCTGGGGAATGTAATGTCATGAAATTTGATCAAGAAAGGTAGGTCCATTATTTTTTGCAAGAATGCTTTCAACATCATTGAGGAATAACCACCTTCTCCTTCCTAAAAGGAATCGTTTTTGTCCCCATAATTCTGTACTGCAGTGATGGGGATGTAACGTCTAGGCTCTCCAGCCTAGACGTGACATCCATATTTACTGAAGTACCAACAGCATAAGCTGTCGATTTCCTGCATAAGCGATCAACATCCTTGTTCCAGGCTTAAAATGTTTCTCCTTTGAAATTACTTTCAGAAGACTTTAGGTCTACCTATCGGGGTGACCATTAAGTTCTGTCCAGGCGAACCTGTACATGGGGCATTTCGAAGCCGCGAGGTTTACCGCTATTGTTCCTTACTCGGTCTCCTGCTTTCGTTTTGTTGACGAGGCATATTCAACATGGCTCCTAGGCGATTCATCGTCCCTCCAACACAGTCTCCACCAGGTCTAACACTATCCAGTTCACTTCTGAGGAGAGAGTCAACGGCTCTCTACCTTTCCTCGATGTTATTCTTTGCAAATCTGTCAGTGAACTGTGTTTAAAAGTCTTCCGTAAACCTACCAATCAACTTGTCTCCGTATTTAATCGCGCCGCGACACCAAAACTAGAAGTGGCGTCACCATAGGCTCCTTCCTACGTGTTCTCCGTTTCTGCAAATGTGAAACTTAATGGTTATGATATAATTTTTAAAAGGGTGGAGTGGTAAGCCAGTGGAAGGCCTCGGTCAGATGTCCAAAAGCTCCAGCTGCGGATCATCATATGACTAAGATCCGCGTCAGGAAACACTTTTCCTGCTTCCTGCATACAACATCTTCAGCTCACCTAGGCGAGATACCACCAACAGAAAATACACAGTCCTCCCCCTAACAGCTCTCTCGTTGGAGATCAATGGCTTGTGTTGTGGGTACCTACACAAACCACTGATCTTCTGCTCCGGAAAATTGACGACTCTCTCGACCTTCCTGCTCCAGCCAGCGAGTTCATCGACCTTGTTGAACTGTGTGTTGGTTTCACATTGAAATATTGCTTTTCACGCGATAATTTGACTTTCTTATCTGATGAACTTTAATCTTTCCAAGCTGATAACTTAATATTGCATCTCTTGAGGGGCTTCAAGCTTAACGTGCTTGTCTCTTTTAGGACATTGGCCTTTTTGGTCTTTTTGAAAGGCCTGACATAGATTTGGGCTGTGTAATATACTAATTTACCCTCTTAATTGAAATTTACATATTAGTTTCCATGTGACGACTTGTAAATGCCTCTTCTGATTCTTCTCAAATCTTCAACACTAATATTTAACTGCATTATCAGCTTATGCCGCACTCTGCACTATTCCAGTCGTGTGTACTGAGGTAGAGGAAGCTGTTATGGAATTCGGGGATACCTTTCTCAGATCGCGCAGCAGCCGAGATACGTCTTGAAATATAACTGACTCAAGAAATCGTAATGACACGATTGCAAACAATCGTGTCGTGTCAATCCCGGCCGGGGGTATGGTTTGTCTTGAAATATATTTAGTTTAAATAGTTTGACAATGTTTCACGACCGAGGTAGGAAATGAGAGAGAGCGATGGAAGGACCGGAAAGTAGGAGAAAGGGAGGGAAGGAAGGCAGGGAAAGGAAAGGAGAGAAGGAAGAAGCTAGGTGAGGAAGGGGGGGGATGAAGGATGGAGGGAAGAGGAGGGAGAGAATGACGAAACGAGGTAGGGAGAGAGGGAGGGAACAAGATAAAGTTCGTGGGACAGATCTCCCTGGCTCCCCACAACTGCCGCTGGGAAGAAAACTTTCTCTCTGAAAATAGCCGCTGCACTGTGTTTACACCAATCCGATACTTACCAACTGTTCAATAGTTTCTTGAAGGACTCTACTGTCCTCGTACTTACAACTTTGGGGTACAATCTGTTCCAGTTTTGTATAGGTGTTGAAAAATGTGTGTGAGAGAGAGAGAGAGAGAGAGAGAGAGAGAGAGAGAGCGTACATCGTGTGTTTGCCTTAAAAAAATCCTTAAATCTGTTATTGGTAAAGGAACTGAAATATATATATATGACCCATAAGTAGCTTTACTTGACGGGAGTGGAAGACCACTCGCAGTAATACATATCTAGTGATGAGTGGAGACTTACCAGGAGATACAGTGCAACTTGGCTTCCTTACTAAATGATGTGATGTAAACGGTTTAAAAACCCCGACAAGCTGAAGATTTATTGACCGTACCGGACTGAGAAAGCCACTGGTTGGCAAAACCTTACCACAGATAAGATCGCCAAATGTTGCAAGAAGTCTTATTCTTACTGAATGGTGTTGAGACATGCGTTTGTAAGAGGGTTAACCCCCCTACCCCTCCCCCTCCCGTCCCCTTGGAAATTGATATTAGAATGAGGACGACTTCCATTGCCACTGAGCAACTCAGTGCATCCCTGGCTTGACTCTGTGATGCAAATCAGTCATGTTTCCTCTCCATCCCAGGCTCCTCTCTCTCTCTCTCATTCCATGGCTATCAGTAACAGCTGGTGTTTACAATGTCGTCTCACAATCTTACGAAGAATTAAAAGTCGTGTGGTTGTCAGTAAATGAGTTTTATGGGATAAATTATGTGAAGCAAAAACTGAGAGAGAGAGAGAGAGAGAGAGAGAGAGAGAGAGAGAGAGAGAGAGAGAGAGAGAGAGAGAGAGAGGAGCACCGTTGAAAATCTTAAGCTAAGGATAAGAGGAGTCTTAAAGAGCTTTAATGCAATTTCCCTTTGGAAAAGAAAATTGTGTTTCCCAGATGTTGTTCACTTTGATTTTAGTGTCTGGAGACGACAGCCAACACTAGTGTGTGTGAGTGAGCGAGAGAGAGAGAGAGAGAGGAAGCACCGTTGAAAATCTTAAGCTAAGGATAAGAGGAGTCTTAAAGAGCTTTAATGCAATTTCCCTTTGGAAAAGAAAATTGTGTTTCCCAGATGTTGTTCACTTTGATTTTAGTGTCTGGAGACGACAGCCAACACTAGTGTGTGTGAGTGAGCGAGAGAGAGAGAGAGACACGAACACACACACACACACACACACACACACACACACACACACACACACACACACACACACACACACACACACACACACACACACACACACACACACACACACAGACGAAAATTTAAATTAACCACAATGACTAGAGACATTTTTCTCGTCTGTGAAAATGAACATGTAAAACATTGTTGTTGTTCAGTGAACTGGATAAGCTAAACTACCATAACATATGGTATCGTTACAACCATTGTTATGTAAGTGGTCTAGAAAGCAGACAAGTTAATAAATGAGACACTTGTAATATCAAGTACTGCTTGATATTTCTTTCAAGACTGATGACCTTGACACATCTCCAGGCTGAGGGACTGATTACCTCAAACTCCTCATCTTCCGCTCGTTTTACCTCTCCCCTCAAGGAAGGTTCCTTGATGTTGGTGAGGGGCTCTTGATTTAGGGAATTGGATCTGTGCTCCAGTTCCCCGAATTAAGCCTGAATGCCTTCCCCCCCCAGGCGCTGTATAATCCTCCGGGTTTAGCGCTTCCCCCTTGATTATAATAATAATAATAATAATAATCTTTTTACCTCTACTGATGAATTAGACACGTGCAGCTTTATCAATCCGTTACAAACAGTACAGTGACACAGAGGATATATATGTTGGTATTAAAGTGAGACGTAAAAGTATAATATAATAGCTGTAAGTATTAGTAGTAGTAGTAGTAGTAGTACTTTTAGTAGTAGCTATGTGATGGCCAGGTTTGTTTTGAGGAAGATTTTTGCTAATACTTTAGAGATGATGAAACTGCCTTTATTCTGTTTGTTTGAAATGGTGATTAAGGATGATTCAAGGCATTTACGTCTGCGGAAATTAGGTTCTTTTATCACAAGTCGGGCGTTGTTAAATTTCATTAGGTGGTTGGCGGAAATCAGGTGTTTGTAGGCAGGCGTTGTTCAAGTTTTAGTTCCTAAATGCATTGATATGTTCGTTGAGACGTGTTTCCAGATATCTTGTTCTTATGGAGATGTGTGTGGCGACTCTGAAGTTAATTAAATCGTTGTGGTGGAAATAAATGGTACAAAATACCGACACAATTATACTGCATTTGTGTTTATATTGCCAAATCGTTGTGGTATCGGTGTAAAAAACAGGGATGTTCTCAAGTCATCCAGTCTGCTGGCGTATTCGTGTTCTGAAGTACGTGTTTGGAGGTCTCTGGGCACGTGTTTGGAGGTCTCTGAGGACGTGTTTGGAGGTCTCTGGATGTCTCCCTCACATATATTTGGTTTAAATGTTTGCAAGGGATTATATATACCCCTGTAGAGGATCGAACCTGTGGTGTCCTTACTAGTGATATCTTTGACTGTGGTGGATATAGAGGTAGATATTTGGAATTCCATATTGGGAAAAAAATGTTAGAGATGTGTTTGGTAATGGAGTTAGTACGCTGAACTATATATCTATTTCGGTTGCATCATGTCTACTTGAGTTGAGGATGTAATATGCACGGCGTCTGCAATCTCTGGTGAAGTGACGAGGATAGTGAAGCTTAGAAAATATTTGTTCAGTAAAAGAGAATTCTTCCTCCAGGAAATCACTACTGCAGATACGGAAGGAACGCAGAGAAAAAAAATATGATTACGCCATGTTTAGTTTTGGTATTATGGTGTGAGAAGTCGAGCAGACTTTAAAACGAAGTTCGTGGTCCAAAAGCTGATAATTTTCCAAAGAAATATGTAAAACCAACATAAATTTCAACAAGGTTTATGAAATCGCTCCCTGGAACAGGAAGGTCGAGGGAGTCGTCAATTTTCCGGCCCAGGAGATCAATGGCTTGTGTTGTGGTGCATTGGTTTTAAATAAGGATGTCACGTCCAGAATATAAAGTTTCGTGTTCCTAACGTTAATGTTACGGATGCGGTTAAAGAGAACACAAGTGTGTTCACGATGTACTCGACTGATTGTGCCCAAGAGTTTAGGTATTTTTCTAGAATCTCTGAGAATTGGTGGGAGGCACTACCTATTCCAGAAATATATCAATGAAATTCCCGGCCTGAGAGTCTTCGTCAGGCTGTACATTCCTTGTTTAGAGTCCTCTAGAAAGAGAGGAGTCTTGCATAGAAAAGATTGAGTATTTTGTCCCTGTAGTTGTTAGTGATCTCCACCACATTTATCGACAGTGGTGACTCTGATGCACGCGTCTTCTGCTGAAGTTTTGAGTGCAGTGATGTAACGTCGAGGTAGGACTGTGGATCTGAGTGTTGAGATGGCCGCTGAAATTACGCCTTAAATGATAGTCTTTTTGAAAGTCGGAGTCATTGTGTATGTAGTTTTTAGTGATGAAGTGGAGGTATTGTTCCGGTTTTGTGATTCCTGTAGCAAAGTTGAGGACTAAGCTGAGGCCTTCGGTTTCTATATTAGACGAGAGGTTACGGATTTTCAATAATTTCAGGTCATCCCATATTTTTCCAGTGACTGCTTTCGCAAAAAGCTTGAAGTTGTCTGGTGAGCCTGATTTTCTGCTAGACATTAGCTGTGGTGACTTGTTTTGAAAAATGACCCACCTGTTTCGAAAAAGACCTGTCTTTATTGAGAAGGACTTGCCTTGTATGGGGCAGTAGGCCTGCTGCAGTGTTCTTCCATTCTTATGACTGCTGCATATAATTTCGGCGATTCGTGTCTCCATGTCACCCCTGAGTGCCGTGTTATGACTTAGAGAAAAGCTTCTCCTGTTGCAGTGTTCATATGAACATTGCAAACAAACCACGGTATGGGTGGGGCTAGAACCCATGGAGAGCGAGTCTTCTAGCTCCAGGCCACTCGCCATGGATTCAAACCCCCACCTGCACCATGCTTTATTCACTTCTAAAGTTGATAAAGTGTAATTAGTACACATCCGTCAGATCAAGGCTTACTAACATAAGAAAAAAGGAACACTGCAACAGGCTTACTGGCCTATGCAGGTCCAATACTCCTACCGGCTTAAGTTCACTGACCCAGTAACCTTAAGGACACTAACCATCTGACCTCACTGACCTAGTAAGGTCAGACACGTCACTTAAGGGAGAATCACAGCATCCGACCTAGGAGCACAAGCTAGTTAGGGCCAACTCACACCCACCCACACCCACTCATGTATTTATCTAACCTATTTTTAAAACTACACAACGTCTTAGCTTCTATGACGGTACTCGGGAGTTTGTTCCACTCATCCACAACTCTGTTACCAAACCAGTGCTTTCCTATATCCTTCCTGAATCTGAATTTTTCCAATTTAAAACCATTGCTACGAGTCGTGTTTGTTAGATATTTTTAGCACGCTATTTACACCTACCTTGACTCAAGGTAGGTCCGTGCTGTCATGGAGAGGAGGAGGAGGAGGTTCAAGGTTGATTAGAGGTAGAGAGGATCTTGGAATGACTATTTCTTGGATACAGTTACATAGAAAAATGAGTTTACTGCGGAGTGATTATATTTTTAGATGATGCAGGTATTCTCTGTATGAAGGATCCACTGTTATTGCCGTATTTGACACGATGGAGAAAAATGGTATAAAATACCGACACGTTGGGAAGAGAAGAGATACAACTGCAACGTTTCGCTCAAACAATGGAATTTTTAAATCCCCAAACATTTC
This sequence comes from Cherax quadricarinatus, assembly GCF_038502225.1. NCBI lineage: Eukaryota > Metazoa > Arthropoda > Malacostraca > Decapoda > Parastacidae > Cherax > Cherax quadricarinatus. The sequence goes on along the minus strand of NC_091334.1, from coordinate 23,004,624 downwards.
AAACCACGGTGCGGCCGCCACGGGTTCTAACCTCACCCACACCGTGATTTGTTTACAGGCGTGTTAGTACGATTTCGGAAGTTGCAAACATTTCTCTCCACCTTCCAGCATTCTGTCTAAAACCAGAAATTATATTAAATGACTAAATCCATAAATACAAGTAATCTAATATACCAATTTCGACTGATTTTCTGCTGATCATTTAAATTTGACAAACCTCCGAGGAATATAACTGACCACAATAACAGAGCTTCGGTCTCCAGTAAATTGAACCATATATAATATCAGTTTAGGAAATCGTGATGACACAATTGAGGTATCCCGTAGCTCGATGGTTAGGGCACTGAGCTCACACACTGAGGTCCGGGGGTCGATCTCCGGTACAGCTGGAAAACATCACCACGTGTTTCCATAAGACATGTGCTGTCCATGTTCACACATCAATTAAATAGGCACCTAGGTGCTAGTGGACTGGTGTGGGTCGCATCCTGGTACAAAATTGACCTAATTTGCGGGAAATGATCTGCATAACAAGTGGCTTACTATATAGAAGTATGTCATTGACGTCAGCTAGGCCTGTATACCTTTTACTTGTAGAAATATTATTATTACAAACAAACCACGGTATGAGTGGGGTTAGAACCCATGGAGAATGAGTCGTAAAACTCCAGGCCACTCGCCATGGGTTCAAACCCTCACTTGTACCATGCTTTGTTCACTTCTAAAGTTGATAAACTATAATTAGGTACACATCCGTCAGATCAAGGCTTGACATACCAGAAATTAGAACGAACATAAGTTTAAAATGCAACTGTGCTTGAAATATTGCTCTGCAAAATGACACATTTTCCTCAATTGCAACTTTGGCCAATTTTTCAATTACCTGAAACATTTTGCAATGAAAGGTAATTAACCTGAATATATCCTGCCATGTTTGTTTTGGGTATTTTAGAATGGATAAAAATACACTTTTTACTATATTTTTTTTTTGCTTTGCAATTGATCTACTGTTACATTAACAAATTTATTTCGTCCATCAGTAATTTTGATTTCTAATACGGTGTATTAGAAATCAAAATTCTCCTAACCCCCATGGTTAGGAGAAGGATCTCTTAGTCTAATGCTAGCCAGAGGCTCTGCATTAGTCCACCACCCCTAAAGCAGTCCATCAAAAGCAGTCCAGCAGTCATCACCCCTAAAGCAGTCAATCACCCCTAAAGCAGACCATCACCCCTAAAGCATTCACCCCTAAAGCAGACCATCACCCCTAAAGCAGTCCATCACCCCTAAAGCAGTCCATCACCCCTAAAGCAGTCCATCACCCCTAAAGCAGTCCATCACCCCTAAAGCAGACCATCACCCCTAAAGCAGTCAATCACCCCTAAAGCAGACCATCACCCCTAAAGCAGTCCATCACCCCTAAAGCAGACCATCACCCCTAAAGCAGTCCATCACCCCTAAAGCAGTCCATCACCCCTAAAGCAGTCCATCACCCCTAAAGCAGTCCATCACCCCTAAAGCAGACCATCACCCTTAAAGCAGTCCATCACCCCTAAAGTAAGATTCATCATCTTACTTTAGGGGTGATGGACGGCTCATGTCAGCCGCCTGGATGGTAATGTTCTCAGGATTTGTGTGTGTGCAAGTCATGGTTCACTACTAACCTCAGTTTTACGACACATCGTAAATGTGGCTTATATACTGTAGACAGGCGAGGTGAAGTAGTCGTATACGATATCACAATGGACAAATTTACATGTGAAGGTAGGTCAGGCCTATAGGTTAGGCCTAACCTGTCTTACCTGTCGACAGTATATAAGTCACTTCTTCGCACATATGCTGTATTCTTTTCAAGATTGATGGGCTCATTACATCGACTCAAGGTTGAGGGACTGATTACCTAAAACTCCTTCTGATCTTCGCCATTTTTCTTTGCATAAGACTGATGAAGCCAGTGTGTGGCGAAGCGTATCCTCTAAACTATTTATTTACATTCCTGTCAGACACAGAAACATCTTGGGATCTTGATTCTGGGAATGCTTCACTTGCCTGTACAGCACAACTCTTTACAAATATTAACCAGGCATATGGAAGTGTTTTAGAGAAATAAGTGTGTGTGTGTGTACTCACCTACTCACCTAGTTGAGGTTGCAGGGGTCGAGTCCAAGCTCCTGGCCCCGCCTCTTCACTGGTCGCTACTAGGTCACTCCCTGAACCATGAGCTTTATCGTACCTCTGCTTAAAGCTATGTATGGATCCTGCCTCAACTACATCGCTTCTCAAACTATTCCACTTCCTGACTACTCTGTGGCTGAAGGAATACTTCCTAACATCCCTGTGATTCATCTGTGTCTTCAGCTTCCAACTGTGTCCCCTTGTTGATGTGTCCAGTCTCTGGAACATCCTGTCTTTGTCCACCTTGTCAATTCCTCTCAGTATCATGTCCCCCCTATCTCTCCTGTCCTCCAGTGTCGTCAGGTTGATTTCCCTTAACCTTTCCTCGTAGTGTGTGTGTGTGTGTGTGTGTGTGTGTGTGTGTGTGTGTGTGTGTGTGTGTGCGCTCTTCTTCCTCATCGAAGTGATGAATTTAAAAGTGAATTTATAATCGTAATCTGTTTATCCAGTTTATCCAGTTTATCTGTTTATCCAGACGACAAATGTGGATATATTGAAGGTGAGGTAGTTATCAAGGGTCATGTTGATGTTATGCTGAAATCATCAGAGTGACGAGGACCTTGATGTTGATGAATAACTTCTGATTAATGAAATTGTAAACGTTCGTCACTTTTAAACAATCTTGTCTGATTACCTGTAATTCTTCAGGCGATATATGACTGATACAACTTCAGTACTTTCTTGTGATTATAAAAATAATGATCATATTAGAAGACTCCAGTTGAATATGTGATTACTTATTCTTGATCACACACACACACACACACACACACACACACACACACACACACACTGTATTTTTAGAAGCAATAATGCAGCAGCTGAGCCGCTGCTCATCAGATGAGAGGAGTTTCCCAGCACGATAACAGAAAAGCCATGTCTTTGTGTGTGGGGGGGGGGTGTACTCACCTAATTGTAGTTGCAGGGGTCGATACTCAGCTCCTGGCCCCGCCTCTTCACTGAACGCTACTAGGTCTTCTCTCTCCTTGCTCCATGAGCTTTATCATATCTCGTCTTAAAGCTATGTATGGTTCCTGCCTCCACTACATCGCTCGCCAGCCTGTTCCACTTCCTGACCACTCTGTGACTGCAGAACTGCTTCCTAACATCCCTGTGGCTCGTCTGTGTGTGTGTGTGTGTGTGTTTGTGCGCACGAGTGTGTGTGTGTGTGTTTGTGCGTGCGAGTGTGTGTGTGTACTCAGTTGTACTCACCTAGTTGAGGTTGCGGGGGTCGAGTCCGAGCTCCTGGCCCCGCCTCTTCACTGATCGCTACTAGGTCACTCTCCCTGAGCCGTGAGCTTTATCATACCTCTGCTTGTGTGTGTGTGTGCGTGTGTGTGTGTGTGTGTGTGTGTGTGTGCGTGCGTGCGCGCGAGTGTGTGTGTGTGTGTACGCACAAACATAACACATCTACGTGCATGTTTGGTCAGGGTTCACTAAACTTGTACCAGTAAAGGCAGACTCCACTGTACTATCAGTTGCGAGTCAGTGAAATCCTGGTTCATTTTACCGTTGAGTTTCACAGAGTTGCGAAAGCAGACTCACCTCGAGAAAGTTTGTGTGTAATCGATGTCATGGGGGAGGGGGGGAGGAGAAAGTGTGCGTGTACTCGCCTATTTGTACTCTCATATTTGTAGTTGCAGAGGTCGAGTCACAGTTCCTGGCCCTGCCTCTTTGGTGGCCGCTACTACGCCCACTCTCTCCTTGCTTCATGTACTTTATCGTATCTCTTTTAAAATCTATGTATGGATCCTGTCTCCACTATGACTCACCAGATTGTTCCACTTCCTGACAGCTCTGTGACTGAAGAAATACTTCCTAACATCCCTGTGAATAATGCAAGTTTTTCAGCTTCCAGTTGTGACCCCTTGTTGCTGTGTCCCGTGTGTGTGTGTGTGTGTGTGTGTGTGTGTGTGTGTGTGTGTGTGTGTGTGTACTCACCTATTTGTACTCACCTAGGCCCTCTCTCTCCCTGCTCCATGAGCTTTATCATACCTCGCCTTAAAACTATGTATGGTTCACGCCTCCACTACTTCACTTTCTAGGCTATTCCACGGCTTGACTACTCTATGACTGAAGAAATACTTCCTAACATCCCTTTGATTCATCTGAGTCTTCAACTTCCAATTGTGACCTCTTGTGTCTGTGTCCCATCTCTGGAACATCCCGTCTTTGTCCACCTCGTCTATTCCGCGCAGTATTTTATATGTCGTTATCATGTCTCCCCTGACCCTCCTGGCCTCCAGTGTCGTCAGGCCTATTTCCCTCAACCTTTCTTCGTAGGACAATCCCCGTAGCTCTGGCACTAGTCTTGTTGCAAACCTTTGCACCTTCTCTAATTTCTTGACGTGCTTGACTAGGTGTGGATTCCAAACTGGTGCTGCATACTCCAGTATGGGCCTGACGTAAATGGTATACAGAGTCTTGAACGACTCCTTACTGAGGTATCGGAACGCTATCCGTAGGTTTGCCAGGCGCCTGTATGCTGCAGCAGTTAACTGATTGATGTGTGCCTCAGGAGATATGCTCGGTGTTATACTCACCCCCAGATCTTTTTCCTTGAGTGAGGTTTGCAGACTTTGGCCATCTAAACTATATTGTGTGTGCCGTCTTCTTTACCCTTCCCCAATCTTCATGACTTTGCATTTGGCTGGGTTAAACTCAAGGAGCCAGTTGCTGGACCAGGCTTGTAGCCTGTCCAGGTCTCTTTGTAGTCCTGCCTGATCCTCATCCGATTTGATTCTTCTCATTAACTTCACATCGTCCGCAAACAAGGACACTTCTGAGTCTATCCCTTCCGTTATGTCATTCACATATACCAAGAACAGCACAGGTCCTAGGACTGACCCCTGTGGAACCCCTCTTGTTACAGGCGCCCACTTTGACACCTCGTCACGTACCATGACTCGTTGTTGCCTCCCTATAAGGTATTCTCTTATCCATTGCAGTTCCTTTCCTGTTATGTGTGCCTGATCCTCTAGCTTTTGCAGTAACCTCTTGTGAGGAACTGTGTCGAAGGCCTTCTTGCAGTCCAAAAAAATGCAGTCGATCCACCCCTCTCTCTCTTGTCTTACTTCTGTCACCTTGTCATAAAACTCTAATAGGTTTGTGACACAGGATTTTCCCTCCCTGAAACCATGCTGGTTGTCAATTATACACTTGTTTCTTTCCAGATGCTCCACCACTCTCCTCCTGATGATCTTCTCCATGACCTTGCATACTATACACGTTAGTGATACAGGTCTGTAGTTTAGTGCCTCATGTCTGTCTCCCTTTTTAAAAATTGGGACTACATTTGTCATCTTCCATACCTCAGGGAGTTGCCCAGTTTCAAATGATGTGTTGAAGATCTTTGTTAATGGCACACACAATGTCTCTGCTCCCTCTTTAAGGACCCACGGAGAGATGTTGTCTGGTCCCACCGCCTTTGAGGTGTCAAGTTCGCATAGCAGCTTCTTCACTTCCTCCTTGGTTATATGTACCTCATCCAGCACTTGCTGGTGTACCCCCCTGTTCTGATTTCCTGGAGTCCTACTGGTTTCCACTGTGTGTGTGTGTGTGTGTGTGTGTGTGTGTGGGTATATGTATTTTTGTCTGTTGTGTGTTTGTGTAGGTATTATGTGGATATATATGTGCGTATCTGTGTGCGCGCTTGCGTGTTCGCGTGTACACGGGTGTGCTGCGTGTGCACTCTGGCGGCTCTGGGATGCATGATATAAGCCTCTGTACCAAATATATTGTGTCAAATTCGCTGTGATCCCGAATTCCTTTTCCTTTGGGGTAAAATTTATCTTCAGCCACAAGACAGATGGAACCCAATCCCGAGCGAATAGTCAACTATTCCGCTTTGTCCTCCATGCTGAAACTTGACATCAACTCTGTGAAGCTCTCTAACAAATTCACAGTTGAAGACGAGAATGATTGTATACCCTTTTTTGATATTTTTGTTTTTAAGGGATCTACCTGGAGAGCGTTCCAGGGGGTCAGCGCCCCCCCCCCTCCTGCTGCCCAGGCCTCTGATACACTGGATTTTACCGTCTTCAGAAAACCAGCACTCTGCACTACTTTTCCCACCATAACACGCACACAAACACGAACACTAATCACACACATAAATGCACATACGCGTACACACACACACGAGCACAAACAATATCCAAATACACACAAACACAGTTACATATACACACAAAATGAACGCACTAACATATACACAAGAACGCGCACACATAACACCAGACACATCCTTAAACACACAAAACATAATAAGGATTTTTTGATAGATCGAAGGATCTCTTGTGTACCGATTCCCTCAGAGAAGAATACAATTATATACACTAATTTTTTCCATGCTTAAATCCCCGTTACAGTGTATCAACAACTACCAAAGAGAGGCACTTAAAATCTCGGGCAGAAGATCAGTACATTGTTCTACTACTAGTGGCAGATTTCAATCAGAATCCACAACCTTATTTCTAATAGCATCACCGACGTACCCAGCGTCACTTTCAAAATTATGAAGGACCCAGCAACAAATAGAAACATGTAGCAGAGTGAATCCTACGCAGGTGTCTGCACTACTGTGTGTGGGACGCGTCTAGGAGCCTAAAACAACGCATCACCAAACATGTTTGGCTAAAAACATTCTCTCAGTCCAGAGCAGGATCCGAACCTGCGCACTCTGCATTATAGTACACAGTACTTTTTACCACACAGCCAGACTGTATGTACTGTGTATCTTGATACAGAGTGCGATGGTTCGAATCCTGCTGTGGACCGAGAGATAATGCTTGTAAATAATTTGGCCCATATGCGAAATGTCAGGTATGCTGTGGAAACGATAGAATAATATTAATGGACTGAACACATCGATTCCATGTTGAAGGACCGATTACCTCATACTCCTCTTTTTAGACCGTTCTTCTTTGTATTGGACTGATGAATCCACTGTGTGGATTCATTAAGTGTTACACAAGTGTGTCTCATTCTTCAAGTCAAACTTGTGATCAAGGAATCAGACCTAAATCGCAGACGATATTTGGAATCTAGTCTTAGTTTCCAGCAACACCGTCGCTCACAACACGTAGCTTCACAGTCCCAACAATGCTGACCCAACACATTCCCCAAAAGCAGAATACTGCCATCACTTACACAACCCACAGCCACACAGCCTCTGACTCGACTCACAACTTATACTGTGTTATCTGTATCGGAATTATTGAATCATTGGTGGGCGAAACGTCTTCTGAATGTCCTAATACCGTATATTTGATGAATTAGTTACATGTGCAACATCTTGATATCTTTCCTTGTAGATGTTTCGTCATGCGGTGACTTTATAAATATGCATGGACATAAGAGAAATATATATTTATATTGTGTCCATGAGTACACTAGGAGATAACACAGTAAGTGTCAGGGGTCCAAGACTGTTCAGATACCTCCCAGGATACGTAAGGGGAATTACCAATAGACCCCTGGCTGTCTTCAAGAGGGAGCTGGAGAGGTACCTAAAATCAGTACCTGACCAGTCGGGCTTTGGTTCGTACGTCGGTTTGTGTGCGTCCAGCAGTAACAGCCTGATTGATCAGGCCGTGATCCATCACGAGGCATGGTCATGGACCGGCCCGCAGGGCGTTGACCCCCGGTACACCCTCCAGGTATATGTTGTATTGATGACCATTATCTCTAGCGTCGGGTCATCATCTAAGACCCGCGTCAGGAAACACCTGTCCTGTTTCCTGACGAACCTTACCTAACCTAACCTTGATAAAGCCACTGGATGGTGAGACGTCTACAAGTAAAAATACTTGATAGCCCATAGTACCGTCTCTACAACCACTCCGTCTGGATAACTGATCACTTTGGGTACTCTAATAAACACCCTTAAGAGTTCCAACCAGCAAAGAATAGGACTTGGTTGACAATTTTCCATCAAACACCACAAGCAGCCCAAGGAAAAAGAATTTATCTGCGTTTAGTTGCATTCTGTATTTGCAAAGTTTTCTGTTCAACAGGTTTTTCAAAGGACAGTTTGGGTTTTTTATGCATATAAGTTTTGGAAACAGTCTGTTTCAGTGTTGTATAACTAGGCTGACCTAAAATATGTTTTTGCCCATGTTTGTATTTCCCAAGCAAAGAATTTCACACTAATGTTTCACGAGAGATGAAGAGCGGGAGGACGAGTAGGGAGAAAGTGGGAGGAAGAAATTAAAGAGGGAAGGGAGAGAGAGAGAGAGGAAGGAGGGAAGGGAGAGAGAGAGAGAGAGAGAGAGACGAAAGGACACAATGATGGACGTAGGAAGAGAGAAGGGGAATTAGGGAGGAAAGAGGGAGATAAAGAAGAAGCGAGGTAGGTAGACAGGGAGTTCGAGAGAGAGTGTTTGTGGGACACATCAACTTTCCTTGGACTCTTGACCGCTAGCTCTGGGGACGACACTACTGCCTCCTGTGGCTTGCGGCTACACTGTAAATATCGAATTCGATATTTACAAGCTGTTTGTCCAGACGTTTCTTAAAAGTCTCTATTGTTTTGTACTTACAGCTCTGGAGTACAGTTTGTACCAAGCAGCTGTAAGCGATGAAAACTTATTGAGAGAGAGAGAGAGAGAGAGAGAGAGAGAGAGAGAGAGAGAGAGAGAGACAGAGAGTTGAAGGACAGAAGAGAGATAGGGGAGAGGTTGAGAGGGGAGTAGATGAAAGGGAGGGGGAGAGATAAGAGGGAGACTGAGAAGTAGGTACGTAGGTATGCCATTTTCTAAAATATTATTTTCGATGGTATACTCTCTTCTGAAGTATATTTTAACACAGACGGCAACATTGACTGACTACATTGTTAATAATGACAGCTTGTGTCACCTGGCATGCTGGAAATGTATGGCCAGGTATTTTGTTCAGGGAGAATCTAGATGTGTGGTAGCTGGGAGGTACTGAGTACCGTGGGTGTGGAGGTAGCTGGGAGGTACTGATAACCGTGGGTGTGGAGGTAGCTGGGAGGTACTGAGTACCGTGGGTGTGGAGGTAGCTGGGTGGTACTCAGTACTGTGGGTGTGGTGGTAGCTGGGTGGTACTCAGTACCGTGGGTGTGGAGGTAGCTGGGAGGTACTCAGTACCGTGGGTGTGGAGGTAGCTGGCAGGTACTCAGTACCGTGGGTGTGGAGGTAGCTGGCAGGTACTCAGTACCGTGGGTACCCATGTATGGCACAGGTTTTGATGCCCAACCATCCAGTATACTCCATCATTAAACAGCCACAGATAAAACAGCGTCATTCACTGTCCACTGTAAGCTGCACCATTGTCTTCACACGCTCCACTGTGTTAAAGGCGACCTTTCTGACCACTACTGGACGGCTCACCAAATTTTTTCCTACTTATCCCTTGATAACTCTCAGCGGGACTCCATAGTCTACCACCTACAGTATTATGCATCCTTTTTCTGATTAAGGAGTTTTCCATAACCTGGACCACATATAAGCCATTCTTTGGAAAAATTGGACCCCTTCCCTGGGTATTATGAAAAAAAATCGAAGGCCTTAAGATGCATCAACCATTAAATATTGGAATACTGATTGAATGTGACTTAACGTGAATTTAAATTTCACAATATTTTACAAATATGATGATCAGATCTGCTCTTACTCGTGAGTTTCATTCTTCACCATCGACTAATTATTAACCACATTTTCTTTTGTATATTTTAAGCTGACTAACTGAAGGTAATGGATGTTGTCCGAGCCTTCCCAGGATACTGGAAATTGGTTCGATAACTTTGGTCATAGGGCACGAAGATATGTCAAGTTTTCCTAAAGTTTGATTTTCGTTACCGTGCACAAGTGGTCAAAATATGAAGCCGATAGGATAAAGCGTTCTCGAGTTATGAACGAGAGTAAAATCGAAAAGTTGGAAGAAAAAAAAAAGCAGACAACCACTTTAAATTTCTCCCGTGGGGGATACCTAAATAGATATGACAGGGCTGACACAGCGAGGAGAGTGGCTCAGCGGAGTGGCAAGGCCAGGAGCTGAGTCTTGACTCCTTGTATCCACTAACAGATGAGTATACACACATGGCGTACACGGACCAGTGGTGTTTCTTGTGGGTATAAACGATTCGGCAGATGAAATCGAGTAAGAGGTGTCTTCATTCGCAGAAGATTTTAAAGTAATGAGAATCAAAGTAAACCAGAAAAGACAAATGGATCACGACAAGCTGCAGGATTAGTCTCACTAGTGGCTATAAGATCTCAACCCCAGAAAATACAGAGTTATGAAAATCTGAGAAAGGCAAAGATGATCCGAAACGGATTACAGCTTGGAAGAAAAAGATCCAACCCTCTCTGAAGGAGGGGAACATGGTCCCAAGTATTTCGCCTGAGGTACACAACCGAACAGAAGCTAGAGCAAACGCAGGATGAAAAATAAAGGGTAGCTTTCAGGAACTTCAACAAGGAGATATTCACGGCCTTATACACGGCGTTTGTCAGGCCCAACTTTTGGTATGCATCGCCAGTATAGAACCCGCTTCTCATAAAGCATTTAAAGAAACTGGAAAAACTGCCATGTTATGTTAGCGAAGCTTGTCCCAGAGTTTTGAGAACAAGCTGGAAAAGCTAAACTTAAAAACAGAGGACAGTCGAACCAGCGGTAACATGATTACAGCTTACAAGAGAAATTAGCAGGGTAGGCAGAGGGAGTCTGTTCTGAGAGCACTGCTGCACAATAGAATCATGAGCATGTTAGGAAATACTTCTTCAGCCTTAGAGTGGTCAGGAAATAGCGATCTAGACAGCGAAGTGACAGAGGCAGTAACTATATCTAGTTTTAAAACTATGTTTAATAAGGCTCACTCGGCCAGGATGACTTGGATCCAGTAGTGGCCAGCGGAGAGGTGGAGCCAAGACCTAAATCTTGACTCCTGAAAGCCCAGTTAGGTGAGAACACACACACAAACACCTACACTAGCACACACACAAATACACAAACACTCATGCATACACACACACACACACACACACACACACACACACACACACACACACACACACACACACACACACACACACACACACACGGGACACAGCAACAAGGGGGTTCACAATTAAAAGTTGAAAACTCATATTATTCACAGGGATGTTAGGAAGTATTTTTTCAGTCATAGAGCTGTCAGGAAGTGGAATAGTCTTGTGAGTTACACAGTGGAGGCAGGATCCATACATAGATTTTAAGAGATACGATAAAGTACATGAAACAAGGAGAGAGTGGACCTAGTAACGATCACCGAAGAGGCAGGGCCAGGAGCTGTGACTCGACCTCTGCAACTACAAATATGTGAGTACAAATAGGCGAGTACACGCACACTTTCTCCTCCCCCCCCTCCCCCATGACATCGATTACACACAAACTTTCTCGAGGTGAGTCTGCTTTCGCAACTCTGTGAAACTCAACGGTAAAATGAACCAGGATTTCACTGACTCGCAACTGATAGTACAGTGGAGGCTGCCTTTACTGGTACAAGTTTAGTGAACCCTGACCAAACATGCACGTAGATGTGTTATGTTTCTGTGTATACACACACACACACACACACACACACACACACACACACACACACACACACACACACACACACACACACAGGAGGAGAAAAAAGCGATTGAAGATATGAAGGTGATAGGCGAGGGGGACATGACCCAGGTGGCAAATTTTCGGAGAATTGGGTGGTTCACAAAGAAAAGGAATCGGCCTCTCAAAGTAATTTTCAAGGCAGAATCAACCCGAACCATGATCCTGCAGGAGAAAGCACGGCTGAGAGGCAAGCAGGAGTTCCGGAGTGTGTACCTTGACCGAGACAGAACACAGGACGAAAGGAAGACAATGAAAGAGAGAGTTCAAAAACGAAAGGGGAAATGGGAGGAAATGAAAAAGGAGAGCAGAATAACCCAGGATCAAATGGAAGGACAAGCGCACCCCCCAGAAACACCTGCAGAAGGACTCCAGCCACGACACCCCCAAGGCAACTGAACAATCCAAACCAACCATCACACACCGATCCCTCTGTTTCCACCCACCCGCACCACAGTTACAGTATTAGAACAGAAGTTGAAGGTTTGGTACACAAATGCAGATGGATTAACGAATAAACATGAGGAATGGCAAGAAAGAATCAATGAGAAGTCCCCAGACATCATAGCAGTTACAGAAACAAAACTCATGGAGACAATAACAGATGCAATCTTCCCACCAGGATACCAGATCATGAGGAAAGATAGAAGGGGCAGGGGGGGAGGTGGGGTTGCTCTGCTCGTAAAAAACAGATGGAAATTCGAGAAAATGGAAGGAATGGATGAGACGGGAGAAAGAGACTACATAGCAGGTACACTTCAGTCTGGGGAACACAAAGTGGTCATTGCAGTGATGTATAATCCACCACAGAACTGCAGGAGGCCAAGAGAGGAATATGAAGAGAGCAACAGAGCAATGGTGGACACACTTGCTGAGGTGGCAAGAAGAGCTCACTCCAGCAGAGCAAAGTTGCTGGTTATGGGGGATTTCAACCACAGGGAGATTGACTGAGAAAACCTGGAGCCACATGGGGGTCCCGAAACATGGAGAGCCAGGATGTTGGACGTGGTGCTGGAAAACCTCATGCACCAACATGTTAAGGACACTACCAAAGTGAGAGGGGAGGATGAACCAGTAAGATTGGACCTTGTGTTCACCCTGGGCAGCTCAGACATTGAGGACATCAAGTATGAGAGTCCCCTAGGAGCTAGCGACCACGTGGTTCTGTGCTTTGAATACATAGTAGAGCTGCAAGAGGAGAGAATAACAGGAGTAGAATGGGAAAAGCCTGACTATAAAAGAGGGGACTACATAGGGTTGAAGAACTTCCTGCGGGAGGTCCAGTGGGACAGAGAACTGGCAGGAAAGCCAGTAAATGAAATGATGGAATATGTAGCAACAAAATGCAAGGAGGCAGTGGAAAGGTTCATTCCCAAGGGCAACAGTAACAACGGGAAGACCACAACGAGCCCCTGGTTTACCCGACGGTGTAAGGAGGCAAAAACAAAGTGCAATAGAGAATGGAAAAAGTACAGAAGGCAGAGAACACACGAAAATAGGGAGATCAGTCGCAGAGCCAGGAATGAGTACGCACAGGTAAGGAGGGAGGCCCAGCGACAGTATGAAAATGACATAGCATCGAGAATCAAGACTGACCCGAAACTGTTGTATAGCCACATCAGGAGGAAGACACCAGTCAAAGACCAGGTGATCAGATTAAGGACAGAAGGTGGAGAACTCACAAGAAATGATCAGGAGGTATGTGAGGAGCTGAACAGGAGATTTAAGGAAGTTTTTACAGTAGAAACAGGAAGGGCTGTGGGAAGACAGCACAGAAGGGAACATCAAGAGGGAATATACCAACAAGTGTTGGATGACATACGAACAACTGAGGAGGAGGTGAAGAAGCTCTCAAGTGACCTTGACACCTCAAAGGCGATGAGACCGGACAACATCTCCCCATGGGTCCTTAGAGAAGGAGCAGAGATGCTGTGTGTGCCTCTAACCACAATCTTCAACACATCCCTTGAAACTGGGCAACTACCTGAGAAATGGAAGACAGCTAATGTAGTCCCCATATTTAAGAAAGGAAACAGAAACGAGGCACTAAACTACAGACCTGTGTCTCTGACATGTATTGTGTGCAAAGTCATGGAGAAGATTATCAGGAGGAGAGTGGTCGAACACCTGGAAAGGAACAAGATTATAAATGAAAACCAGCATGGGTTCATGGAAGGCAAATCTTGTATCACAAACCTCCTGGAGTTTTATGACAAGGTAACAGAAGTAAGACACGAGAGAGAGGGGTGGGTAGATTGCGTTTTCCTAGACTGCAGGAAGGCCTTTGACACAGTTCCCCACAAGAGATTAGCGCAGAAGCTGGAGGATCAGGCGCACGTAAAAGGAAGGGCACTGCAATGGATAAGGGAATACCTGACAGGGAGGCAGCAACGAGTCATGGTACGTGAAGAGGTATCACAGTGGGCGCCTGTTACGAGCGGGGTCCCACAGGGGTCAGTTCTAGGACCAGTGCTATTTTTGATATATGTGAACGACATGATGGAAGGAATAGACTCTGAAGTGTCCCTGTTCGCAGATGACGTGAAGTTGATGAGAAGAATTAAATCGGACGAGGATGAGGCAGGACTGCAAAGAGACCTGGAGAGGCTGGACATGTGGTGTAGCAACTGGCTTCTCGAATTCAATCCAGCCAAATGCAAAGTCATGAAGATTGGGGAGGGGCAAAGAAGACCGCAGACAGAGTATAGGCTAGGTGGACAAAGACTACAGACCTCACTCAGGGAGAAAGACCTTGGGGTGACCATAACACCGAGCACATCACCGGAGGCACACATCAACCAAATAACCGCTGCAGCATACGGGCGCCTGGCAAACCAGAGAATAGCGTTCCGATACCTTAATAAGGAATCGTTCAAGACACTGTACACTGTGTATGTTAGGCCCATACTGGAGTATGCAGCACCAGTCTAGAACCCACACCTGGTCAAGCACGTCAAGAAGTTAGAGAAAGTACAAAGGTTTGCAACAAGGCTAGTCCCAGAGCTCAAGGGAATGTCGTACGAGGAAAGGTTAAGGGAAATCGGACTGACGACACTGGAGGACAGAAGGGTCAGGGGGGACATGATAACGACATACAAGATACTGCGGGGAATAGACAAGGTGGACAGAGATAGGATGTTCCAGAGAGGGGACACAGGGACAAGGGTCACAACTGGAAGCTGAAGACTCAGACGAGTCACAGGGACGTTAGGAAGTATTTCTTCAGTCATAGAGTTGTCAGCAAGTGGAATAGCCTAGCAAGTGAAGTAGTGGAGGCAGGAACCATACATAGTTTTAAGAAGAGGTATGACAAAGCTCAGGAAGCAGAGAGAGAGAGAGAGAGAGAGGATCCAGTAGCGATCAGTGAAGAGGCGGGGCCAGGAGCTGAGTCTCGACCCCTGCAACCACAATTAGGTGAGTACAATTAGGTGAGTACACACACACACACACACACACACACACACACACACACACACACACACACACACACACACACACACACACACACACACACACACACACAAGACATGGCTTTTCTGTTATCGTGCTGGGAAACTCCTCTCCTCTGATGAGCAGCGGCTCAGCTGCTGCATTATTGCTTCTAAAAATACAGTGTGTGTGTGTGATCAAGAGTAAGTAATCACATATTCAACTGGAGTCTTCTAATATGATCATTATTTTTATAATCACAAGAAAGTACTGAAGTTGTATCAGTCATATATCGCCTGAAGAATTACAGGTAATCAGACAAGATTCTTAAAAAGTGACGAACGTTTACAATTTCATTAATCAGAAGTTATTCATCAACATCAAGGTCCTCGTCACTCTGATGATTTCAGCATAACATCAACAAAAACATGACTCTTGATAACTACCTCAACTTCATTGTATCTGCATTTGTCGTCTGGGGTTGTGATAGTGAATCGTGGTGTATCACGATCCACCAGGAAACTCTCCCTGGAGACTTAAGCAAAGTGTTGCAAGTCTTGCTAGAACGGTTCCCCTGTGTGTGTCAGCATAAACTTTCCAGCACACTAAACATCCTCGAAAAAGCAGCTAGACTTATTCATTTTAAGCACTTCAGAGCGAGTCTGTAATGCAAGCTACGGCAGTTTATAAAGAACAAATAATCCGCACATGGAAAGGTACCGAAACGCACATGGAAAGGTACCGAAACGTAGTTATAACTTTCTTTCTCCTGTGGACGGAGTTACTTGCGTACAGTTTATCAAAGAAGAAAGAGAAATTTATAAGTGTATCACTAACTGGTCCCCAGATCGTTTTAGATCCACAACATAGCGTCTTCGTGAACAACTAACCAAAATTTCTTCGGGTACCAGTGTAGAATTTCCAAAGATATACACTGAACAATATACACTCCTAAATATATGTAATTTGTGCTGACTATCTGACGTTCGACAGCAAAGAAAAAACTAACGACCAAATTCGTGATCGATTTAGATTTTTGCAACAAAATATTGTTAGGGGTACGTGAATGATCTTATAAAAATGTTGCAATTAGTTTCTTTGCATACAGTTTTGCTTTCAAACTTTAAATTATATTTTTGTTTTCATTTGAAGCTTGAAACTAAAGTTTGAAAGTGAACTAAAAGATTTAGGGAACAAAGCCGACAGCTGGCAGGACATGTAAGAAGAATAATGGTGGAGTGCGGAGCTAAGAAAATCCTTGGAGGGATTTTAAGAGATAGAAATTGTCCAAGAGTAACACCAACTGTCAGATAAACTATTGAAATTAAGAAATTTATGGGCATCGAATGGCGTCCCTGCTTACGTCAGGACCAACAGAGGCATTTACTCTCCCTGTGTCACCTACTCCGGTGCCGCCTATTTTCCTAGTGTCACCTATGCTTCCGGTGTCACCTACTTTGGTCCTGGCTACTGTGGCATATTTGAGTAATAGGGAAATCCAGCCTGATACTTTATTATCATACTCATAATTAAAGAATCATTGTCTCCTGAACACACAGACGCTGCAGGATCATCTCCTGGAACGTGGTTTCCATGAAGCAATAAGAGTCCATCCACTTTTTTTTCTCTTGCTTGGCTTCTAATGGCTGTACTTCTTCGCTGCCACGATAGATGTGTCTGCAACGCATTTACTGATTGGATGTAAGCATAACTATCATAATTTATCTATGCAGGCTATTTTCTTTCTTTCAGTTACAAACACACTTATCATATTTGATTTGTTTGTGACACTACACAAACATCTGTGGTCCCTTTTTCTATTCTCATCCACTCTCTAGCACAGACTCCATCCCCATCCACCCTCTATATCTGGACTTTTTGCACCAGATGGAGTATCCACTCTCAGCATCCTTTCCTCACCTCTTTTCCATCCACATTCGTCTTTTTTATTGTAACTTTAGTCTCCTCCTTACACATTCTCACCAGACTTTCCCATCACCACCCTCAACTTTCTCACTTTTCCAGCCACTCCTAAACCTCAATATTTTTCACCATCTTAACCTCCTTTAGATAACTTTCCCCTCAAGTTCACACGTTTCTCTGTTCCAAAACTTTCTTCAAACAAGATTTTATTTTTAGCCACAAATGTCTCTCCGCGCTTAGCCTTTACACTTCACGATATCCGCATCAGTGCTGTGCATGCCAGCAAGCATAGAACTTCCAGGCCCAGCTGTCACTACGTCAGCAAGAATAGCACTTCCAGGCCCAGCTGTCACTACGCCAGCAAGAATAGCACTTCCAGGCCCAGCTGTCACTACGCCAGCAAGAATAGCACTTCCAGGCCCAGCTGTCACTACGCCAGCAAGAATAGCACTTCCAGGCCCAGCTGTCACTACGCCAGCAAGAATAGCACTTTCAGGCCCAGCTGTCACTACGCCAGCAAGAATAGCACTTCCAGGCCCAGCTGTCACTACGCCAGCAAGAATAGCACTTCCAGGCCCAGCTGTCACTACGCCAGCAAGAATAGCACTTCCAGGCCCAGCTCCTTTACTACACTGCACACCCAGGGTTGCCATCGCACACCATATCATTTCCCCAGCACAACCATCTCCCTCTCCACCAGTACCCAAGGACGTCTCTGCACTTCCAGCGCCCGCTTCACCATTACCCCAAGACACCATACTTCCGTTAATCCATATTCAACCACTATCACATCAAAACCACTATCCCCTCCCCTCCGCTTCACCACCACCCCAGCACTTCAAGCCACATCACCACCACACCACAGTGCTGTTAACCAGCACTCAACCACTACCCTAGCAAAACCAATGTCCGTTTAGTCACTAACTCATCTTGATGTGGCTCGCAGGTGTTGTCCCGGCCCGGGTCTCTTCCAGCTGGTGAACCAGCACAACACCCCACATGTAAATATTTTTAAACACAAGCACACGCACGTACACAAATAACAGCCACTTCTGGTTACGATAGATACACAAACTTTTTCTGTAACCAAAATGCGCGAAAGTGCTTTTTTCTTTACATTTTGTAGAAGCCAAGCAAATGGCTTACGCACTGGCCTGGATTTTTACGACTCACTCGCCACGGGTTCAACCCCCACCCGTTCCGTGGTCCGAAATCGACTTTAGTCATTCGATATATATTATATAAAATTTGTTAATTTTTTAATATTAAGGGAAACTGAGACACAATACACTCTACACAAATATTTTTTTTCGTCTAGTGAAGCATTTGTCCTTCTAGCATAATTTAATTGGTATGTAACACTTATATTATCTTAACACAGATAAATGTCAAAAAGTTTTTTACATGTTAATGGTGACTTGGGTGACATTAGTGAATTTACAGAACTTACAACAAATACATGGAAGATAGATTTCATACGTCAGAATATCATATAAGATTTTTCTTTCCTCATTTGGCTTGATGTTGTGTTGTGAGGTCACAAGAAAGCTTTTGTTGCAGCATATTTCTCTCTCTCTCTCTCTCTCTCTCTCTCTCTCTCTCTCTCTCTCTCTCTCTCTCTCTCTCAAGGATTCCTAACTTTATTGACAAGCCAAGAGCTGTTACCTACATCAGCTCATTTAAGAAGTGTATTTTGTGTGTTAGACACCAAGGTCATGACTGGGTATTTTAACTCGTATCAAACAAGACTTCACTGAGAACGTGTGAGATTCTAGACAAAAAAAGGAACATTCGGAAGGAACATATTCATCTTCTCACGTGACGGCTCTGTGGTTGTTGTGAAGTCAAATGATCCAACAGGCTGTGTTGGCAGGTGATTCGTCTCACCCGTTGGGATATTTTTTCTTCTTGCAAGTTGGTGAGAAGTTTGACTAATATCTGCCACAGTCAGCTGAGCTGAGCGAATCGTTAGCACTAGACTCGTGGACACGTAACGTCTTAAGTCAACACACCAACAGACTTTGTGTTGAGGGCTTATATTAAGCCTTGACCTTTCACGCCTATGGAAAGCTTGAAAATGTTAATATTATTAAAGAAATCTGTCTCTCAAAAACTCGCACTTTGAGGAGGAACCTTATTGCGTAGTTCCGGTTCGTCAAGGACCTGTTGTCTGGACAAAATTTCTTCAGCCCTACCAGCTTTCCCTTTACAGAAACCATTCCCTTTGTCCAACAGCCCTCACCTTCCACGTTAATTAAATTCTCTCTACCGCAGCAGTATACTCAACATTGACAAACACTGTCATTCACACCAACACTTTTCACATTAGCCAAACATTTCTCTACGATGGAAAAGTGAACACAAATGCTGTTTAATGCGATCCTTTACTGTCTACGTTTCGCCCACACAGTGGGCTTTATCAGGTCACAAATTGATCTGTTTGTGACTTGATAAAACCCACTGTGTGGGCGAAACGTTTACAGTAAAGAATGGGAACGTACTCCATTTGTGTTTATTTTTCCATGATGAAAATATTTTATACTATTTATGTCCACTCTCTCCCCTACACCAACACTCTCTCCCCTACACCAACACTCTCTCCCCTACACCAACACTCTCTCCCCTACACCAACACTCTCTCCCCTACACCAACACTCTCTCCCCTACACCAACACTCTCTCCCCTACACCAACACTCTCTCCCCTACACCAACACTCTCTCCCCTAAAACACTCTCTCCCCTACACCAACACTCTCTCCCCTACACCATCACTCTCTCCCCTACACCAACACTCTCTCCCCTACACCAACACTCTCTCCCCTACACCAGCACCAACACTCTCTCCCCTACACCAGCACCAACACTCTCTCCCCTACACCAGCACAAACACTCTCTCCCCTACACCAGCACAAACACTCTCTCCCCTACACCAGCACCAACACTCTTTTCCCAGCACCAGTACCAACACTCTCTCCCCTACACCAGCACACACTCACCAGCACCAACACTCTCTCCCCAGCACCAGTACACTCTCCCCTACACCAGCACACACTCACCAGCACCAACACTCTCTCCCCTACACCAGCACACACTCACCAGCACCAACACTCTCTCCCCTACACCAGCACACACTCGCCAGCACCAACACTCTCTCCCCTACACCAGCACACACTCACCAGCACCAACACACTCTCCCCTACACCAGCACACACTCACCAGCACCAACACTCTCTCCCCTACACCAGCACACACTCACCAGCACCAACACTCTCTCCCCAGCACCAGTACACTCTCCCCTACACCAGCACTCTCTCCCCTACACCAGCACTCTCTCCCCTACACCAGCACTCTCTCCCCTACACCAGCACTCTCTCCCCTACACCAGCACTCTCTCCACTGCACCATCACTTTCCACTACACCAGCACTCTCCCGTACACCAGCACTCTGCTCCACATTATCCAACCCCCCTTATCAGTAAATCCCTTCACAGTAACCCTGTCAAACACCCGCATCAATCACACGTTTACCCTCCACATCAGAACTACACAACCTTCCTATCATCAAATGCCCTCAACCTTCCCATTTCCAACATCACCTCAACCCACAGTCTCGACCAACAACAACACACGACATCTCGCCGGAAAACATGCTCTTCTCCTCTCCACTATAATCCACCCTCAGTGGGTGGGAGTGGCACGAGAGGTAACATAACATGACAGGTAAATGTCACAGTAACAATTACTCGACTAGTATAGTAAAATTTAAATGGCTAACACAGTATGAAGTGCGTGGCTAACTCTTTAAAAGTAAGATGACTACAGTTACATAGTGAAAACTACTAACACAGTGCTGGTTACAGTATTAACAGAGTAAGAGTTAGGTGACTAACTCATTAAGAGTTGCGTGACTAATTAGCACGGGGAAGACTTAATAAAACATCACAATGACAAACACAGCAATCAGAAAGGTTCAAGTTATCAAGAATATTGAGAATAACTAAACACATCATGAGTGATAACACAAGTGCCACAGTTATTAATCTTTATTTTCCAGGATAAAGATAACTGTCACGAATGTGTCTTAACAAGTTTTCGGTGTTGTATACCACTATCATAGCCACAGCTTGAGTGACTCGAAACACTAGTGTAGGGGAATTAATACAGCAGAAGGAACAGAGCAAAGTGCTCGGCTGGATTAGCGCTGATAAATTAGCCACTGTGTGGCGAAACGTTTCCTCAATAAAGATACCCAAGAGTTGCACATGTCTAATTTATAAACGTGTCGGTTCTGTGAACCATTGATCTGGATTAGCGCTGCAAGGCTTAATGAACACCTCGGACAGAAAATAATTTACTGTAATTATAAATTCTGTAAATATATGATAGATCTAATTCCTTAAAGACATTAGATAAACATTTTTCATTGACATTTTACACAGAATTTCCATTTTTACAGGTAATTCACAATTATTGGGGTATTTAATACAGAAATTTATGTGAAAGAAATCAGTGTCATTTCTGAGGGAAAAAAATAGTTTTGAAGGTGGATTAAGAGCCTAAAAATCTCCCCAAAAACTTGAAAGTGAAAATTATATAAAGTTTCCATTCCTGGCAGTTTGGGCGACTCAGACAAGAGAAGCTAAAGTTATAATTAACGACCCTTAACTGAGGTATAAAAACCTCCCCAGCAAGATGTAAAAAGGTGTTGGCTTCTCAAGTATACTTTTTTTAGCAGAATGAAAACGGGTGTTGGTGGGGCTGTCTTGCAGAATTTCACCTCTTTAAGAAAGACGATTTGAGGTGAATGGTTCAGAGAACCGACATGTTGATAAATTAGACACATGTACAACTAATTCTTGGGCACGACCTACTTCAACATTGAACAAATGTTACACGACCTATGACTGCTACACCTCTCCTGCCAACGGTTTATAAGCTCCTTCTCCGCACGTATGCCGTATTCTTTTCAAGATTGATGGACTGACCACATCGACTCAAGGTTGAGGGACTGATTACCTCATTCTCCTCCTGTTCTTCAAGATTCTCCTTTGTATGGACTGATGAAGCCACTGTGTGGCGAAACGTTTCCTCAATAAAGATACCCAAGAGTTGTACATGTGTCTAATTTATCAAGACGATTTGAGTTTACTTGAAGATGATGCATAAACAGAGATCCATGGACGGGAATAACTGAAGATCAATGTTTTTTTAACATTATTTTTCAATATTTTGCTTTTGATGTATCTTTTAATTATTTTTGTTTTTAGTATTGCACTAAGTTGTTTTGTCATTTAGTAGCCATTATTTTAATTTTCTTTGCTGACTTAATCAGACCTTTTTTTATGGTTTTAATCTACAACGCGATTGTCATTATGCTGATTAACAATTTCATACGTTGTGTGTGTGAAAGGTCAGGTCAGGTTAGGTCAGCTTAGGTCAGGTTAGGTTAGGTTAGGTCAGGTCAGGTTGTGTTAGGTTAGTTTAGGTTTACCTGGTTAGGTTAGTTTAGGTTAGTTTAGTTTAGGTTAGGTTAGTTTAGGTTAGGTTAGGTCAGGTCAGGTTAGCTTAGGTTAGGTCAGGTTGTGTTAGGTTAGTTTAGGTTAGGTTAGTTTAGGTTAGTTTAGTTCACGTTAGGTTAGGTCAGGTTAGCTTAGGTTAGGTCAGGTTGTGTTAGGTTAGGTTAGGTCAGGTTAGGTTAGGTCAGGTTAGCTTAGGTTAGGTCAGGTTGTGTTAGGTTAGTTTAGGTTAGGTTAGGTCAGGTTAGGTTAGGTCAGGTTACCTTAGGTTAGGTCAGGTTGTGTTAGGTTAGTTTAGGTTAAGTTAGTTTAGGTTAGTTTAGTTTAGGTTAGGTTAGGTCAGGTTAGCTTAGATTAGGTCAGGTTGTGTTAGGTTAGTTTAGGTTAAGTTAGTTTAGGTTAGTTTAGGTTAGGTCAGGTTAGCTTAGGTTAGGTCAGGTTGTTAGGTTAGATTAGGTTAAGTTAGTTTAGGTTAGTTTAGTTTAGGTTAGGTTAGGTCAGGTTAGGTTAGGTTAAGTTAGGTTAGGTTAAGTTAAGTTAGGTTAAGTTAGGTTAGGTTAAGTTAGGTTAGGTTAAGTGGCTGGCACAGTGAACAGATTTGTTCAAGGAATAGCTGTCACCTCAATTCTCTTTCCCGTCGTCATATCGTCAAAAACAAATGAAATCACCGTATCATCCTATCCAGATAAGAGAATTTGCATGTGATTTCCCTTGAGGACGCAGTTGGTCAGCACCAGGTCTCCTTGGTGCTGACCAACTGACCTTGGTCATCATTGACCAGGGAGCCTGGTCAAGGATGATCAAGGCGGACAAGTCTTAGTTACTCCTGTATAGAAAATTTGAAATGTAATGTACGATATAAACAAACTGAAAAAAAACTCAAATGGGCAAAAAACTGACGTGAAGGACTTTGATGATGCCTGAAGATTTAACTTTCAAGGATCACAGCAGTAATTATCACAACCACTTGAAAAATGTTAGGCTGGGTAATCAGAATAGATGTAAAGGAGATACAGAGTTAATGATGAATCTGTTTATGTAACTTTTACTACCTGCATAAACTCGGTCAAACACCTAAATTATTGGGAACGATTGAAATCCTTCAAACTTCACTCCTTGAAACGTTGGCGAGAAAGATGCATCATAATCCATTGTGGGAAAATTCTAGAGAGACTGGTCCCAAATCTACACACAGAAGTCGCTCCTTGTGAAAGCAGGAAGTTTGACAGAGGGAGCAAAATTCCCCAAAATGCACTCTTCGCTCAAATCTGAACTACCAACAAACTTAGCTGTCTTCAAGAGGGACCTAGATAGTGTCTTCAAGCCAGCTCCTGATCAGCCGGGCTGTGGTACACAGCGTAGATTTCACTAATACCCTGGTTGTTCACACCATGATTCCAGAGGCCTGGTCTGGAACCCAGCTGTGTGGGCCTTGACCCATGAAATCGACTCCAATTAGGTAATACAAACATATATGAGCACATGAATATATTTACGATTATATATAAATTTCTTGCCTTGAATAAGCTAAAAGTTACAATGAAAATACTATTATTTTCTGAGATCCCAATTGTATATTCTGTAAAGGAAACCTGGCATTATTAATGCTACAAAAATTAACGAATATTTTTTTATGCGACGAATTACCAGAATTAAGCAATGCTGCTTGATATATATATTAGTAGCGTAGGAAAAGTATGCTAACGTAATCCGGAAAGACAACAGATTACTGACAATTATTTGTTTAAGTAGA